>NC_142131.1:45897500-46205000 GCF_024610735.1 Ursus americanus | reverse complement strand
ACATCATTACTATTTGTTACTCTTTAAAACAAAACACCTTTCTCTTGAAGTAAAACAGAAAAAGAGAAATGTATAAGTCCATAAGCTGAATTTTCATAAGATGAACATACTAATGTAACCCTCATTTGGGACAAAAAATAGAATATTTCAGACATCCGTCTTTTCCCCCCAGAAAAAGTGACTATCCTGAAAACGTATTAGTTATTTTTTTCTGTTTGTGAAGATAATGTAAATGGAATCATTCAGAATATATACCTTTGTGTCTGACTTTGGCTCAGCGTTGTTCATGAAATTCATGATGGTAGCTATCGCAAGTTGAATGCAGAAACAGATGCAGACTCCAGATACGTTCTCTTAAGCCAGACATTAAAGAGATTTGCAAAACTGTAAAACAATGCTGCTCTTCTCATTTTGAAAATACTTACTTTTTATCAGGTGTTATTTATGTTAACATTACGGTTTTGTTATTGCTATTTTAAGAGGAAATAATATTTTTAAAATTCTCAATTTTAATATCTGTTGTGGTAAATAGCAGTCGGTATAACTACATAAACAAAATTCTTTGAAATCCTCCATCATTTTTAAGACTTGTAAAGAATTCAGAGTTCAGAAATTTGAGAGTCATTGATTCAGTGTAGTCTAATTTTTATTTTCCCTGTCAGTAATTATTTTGAGCTTATTTTCATATGCCTACTGGCCATTTGGATATTCCTCTGGTAAAATGCCTGTTCAGGTCTTTTTTTTTTTTTTCCCATTTACTTATTTTTTTAAATTTGTAATCTCCACCCTCTATATTTTATTTAGATATGTGGCATTTGTCAGTTGTATGTAGTTCAAATGTCTTCTACTCTTTGTCTTGCCCCTTTACTCTCTTAATGATAACTTTTGATTAACGGAAATTCTTAGTTTTAATGCATTCCAATTTATCAGACTTCATTTTTGGTTAATAATTTTATGTCCTATTTAGTAAAACATGAAAATACTTTTATCTTCTAAGGCTTTGTTGTTTCCCCTTTCATAATTAGATCTAAAATCCACATGTAATTGTTTAATGTAACAAGCATGTAGGTCAGATTGAATTCCTCTCTGGATATCTAGTCCACCAAGTACTGTTTATTGTCACTACTTTTGACCAATGAATCCAACCACAAAGAAAAAATTTTCTCTTTAAATAGTAATATGGGACAAGCGAAAGCATTAAATTTTTATTGAAGGTGCTCATGTAGATAAATGTTTAATGTTTTATAATTTTTAAAAGTTTGATGTTAATAATTATGTTAATGTGAGCTGTGGAATATTTTTAAAGCAAAACTTACAAGAAAATACGAAATGTCAAGAGTACTGTTCAATTTTATTAGTTAGGGTATTCTGGGCTTTAGCTAGTTTTGATTTGTTGTATTTCCATGATTTTCTGTAAACTGTAAATGGCATCTATTATATAATGGAGTAATAATTTATAGAATCACCCTTAAAGTAAGAACTGATACTGAAGAATTAATTCTAAATCATTTACTTTTCAGGAAACGTTTTGATGGTAAATTGCAGTCAGAGTCAACTAATATTGGAAAAGCCAAGAGAGATGCAGATTTTGAGGGCACAGATGAACCCATTTTTGGAAAGAAGCCTAGGGTGGAAGAATCAGTAACTGAAGATTTAAGGTAGTATTTCCATTGTCATAAATGTTAGTAACTCTTAAGTTGGATGGTTGCATAAAGTCTGGAAAATTACTTATATGTTGCTACTTTACAAAAGGATTTGTTGAATTAAATGAAGAAAAATATTTTTTAGTTATATTCATACAAAAATATAGAACATCTGTTTAACTTTGGAAAATGGAAGACAATATAGAAAAGATTTCTTTTTTAATGTTTTAGAATCCACTTTGAGTAAGAATCCTGAAGCCTGATTTTTTTTTTTTTTTAAGAAAAAAACCCCCACATTTCCTTCTTTTATTAGTGTCCCAAGAAGAGGATCACTGAGAGTTGAATAAATGAAAAGAATAAAACTGACGCAATGGAAAGTATAAGTGAGAAAGAATATTAAGAGGAATTAGATTTTTACTGTTACATGTTGCAGTAGAGTGGCTATGAATCTCAAGACTGCTATTAGTGAGGGAGGCCCGTGGATATCTATGACTGAAATAGCTGATATTTCTCATCTCATCATAGAAGCTGCTACCAGTTACTTGGGTTGACCTGTTTGTTATTGAGGTGATGAAGCTTCACAGCTTTGCTTCTCTCTTCTTGTATGCCATATTTTGGCTTGGTACTACCATGAAAAATACACTCTTTCTGTGAATGTTTTAAACCAGTTAGCTGTTTTAGCTAGGAGAAATAGCTACTATAAATGGTGGTAGATGTGTCACTGAAATATTTCAGATGCACCGTTTTCCAAAGCTAGTGGAATAAGTTACAATATAATAATTGGCAATTTAAAATCGTTGCTTATTGTAGTAACCCTTAGGATTTGTCCGAAGTATGATTTTTCTTCAGTTTATCCACAGTCCTGTCCTTTCAGAGTGTAAACAGAAGCTAGATAAGAATTTAGGATTTTGAAGAGAATAGGGAACACTTCTATAAATTATAGCAATGTCTGTATTAAGCTAGTTTATTTTGTACTCTCTATCATGTAATGGTTTTTATAACCAGCTTCATGCTTTGAAGTAGTGACAGTGCTTTGGAGGGGTGCTTTTTTTTTTTTTTCCTTTTTTTAAATAGTTTTTGAAACTACGCTGATAAAATTCTTTGAATAATCCACTTGGCATCTGTACTCTATTTGTTAATATAGATGTTAACTGGTCATTTTGAATTCTCAGCATAGATTTGAGTAATTGGAAAAATTTTTTGAATATTCTTAATAGCAAATTTTTTCCATTTTAGTACTATAATTTGGCAGTGTCATTTTCCTTAATAGTGCAGATCGGAGGCTAATTATCTAATTATAGAAAAATAATTTATTTTAATGTAACTTTAATAATTTTTTTTTTAAGTCTGGCAGACTTGATGCCCAGAGTCAAGGTACAGTCCGTTGAAACTATTGAAGGGTGTACACATGAGGTAAGCACAAAGAGTATATCGGAAGTTGGTGTTATAAATGGGAGCTTATTTTGGACTGTCTAGTATGATCATTACCAAGCAGTTTAGTCTTAGGGGCTTTGGAAACTAGTAGTTCCTGTGGGGTATATAGTCCAGTGGAAGGAGCTGGGGTTTTGTATTCTAAACTGAACTCAGAACCTGACACAGCATTTTATCTAAGTCTTAGATGAATTTCTTAACATTTTTTGGCATTTAATTTTTAAATTCGGAATAATGGGATTTACCTCATGGGGTAGTTGTGAAGATTATAGAAGAAAATTAGCGTAAGGGACCTAGCACAGAGTAGGTGTTGAGTACACGTTCATTCCTATACTCCTCAAGTCAACTGACAGGTCATGTGCTTTTACATGTCTTCTCTGGTTACTGATATGTTGCAATTTCACTGTTCGCCACAAGGTGGTAGTCTCTGATAGCTTTAGTAATCCTTTAGAAGTAAGACTTTATAAAACATTAAGGTCATAAGGGAACTGTAACACTGTTTCTTTATACTAAGCCTTCTGTCTTTACAATATACCTTACAAGTTATTATTGCAGGTAACTGATAAGTCTTATCAAAAGTCTTTATTGAGTAAGCAGAGTAATTCCAAATTGAGAAAAATGGCTTTCGATAGACATTTAGAACCTTGTTTTTAAAATACCTGTTCTGCACTTGTTCTCGTAATTTCCTTTATGTTCCTTTAGAATAGCACTCAGCTTGGCAGTTGTAATACCCACTTATTCAGTACTTATACGAGACCCTTTTCAATGCTCTGGTCTTAAAAAGATGGCGGGAGTACAAAATTTGCTCTTAAGAAGTCAAAAGTTCTTTCTTTCCTTCACAATTCTCTGCAATCCCTCCTTCTGTCACTTCTCACTTTTTGCAGCTAACTTTACCTTTTACTTCCGTTAGAGGCTTGAGGGTATCAAGTTGGAGTGTCCTTGAGGGTATCAAGTTGGAGTGTCCTCTGTTTATAACCTCCTTCACCATGCCTATCTGCACCTGTCACATCCACTCAAAGGAAAAGGCAATACTAAGGAGGCTTGTTTTGCCACTGTTCTTGGTTGTAATTTATCTTGCTTTCACAAAGACTTCGATCATTCCATTTACCCTTGATTGTTTCTAGATTGAATCTCTTTATTTGCTCTTTCCTATCAGCATATGAATATTCAGAAGCTTCTTTTATTCTAGGTTGCTTTACAGCCACTATGTTTTTTGTTTTTTATGGTAGTCATTAATTGAGTATGTATCTTTTGAGTCTCAGGGACATTGTATTATTCACTGAGTATGAAGACATAAAAGAGATGTGGTCCCTAGTCAGAGTTGCTTTTGACTGCTCTGCTAGGAAAATCCCTGCTAGACTTTCTAACTTGCCATTCATTTTAAAATATACTGCAATTAGATTTCTTCTCCATTTCTTTCAAACTGCTGTGACAAAAGTCACCAGTGACTTTTCGGTAGGTTTGACTCTTGATCATTTTGCTGGTTTTCTATTTTTCTGACTCCTTAGTGTCTCTCCTGTCGTATGTTAGTGTTACCCAGACTGTTTTCAGAGAATAAAAACAAAAACTCTTTGATTCTTGTACACACGAAAACACAATCTGTTGTTCTTCTGTTAAATCTTGCAGAAGTTAAAATCTTAATTGCTTCCCACCGATGTTCTTTGTTCATGTCATAGAAAGTACCAGGAGAGATGTGAGAGGGTCACTCAGCTCATCACATATAGCACTGTAGGTTGATTATGTTTGACGGGAATCATACCATGATCTGGGGTCTAGGCTTCAGATTTCCAGATCCAGAAATTTGATTTTGTCAGTATACCAACGGCTGTGCTTTCTTGGATAGACTCACTTTGATCATATTTGTAAGAGATGGAGTTATACAAAGCATGCCATTTCCTGAAATTTAGAATAAGTGGTTGTCCAACTATCAAACTACTTGGGTATCAGAAACTACTTAGAAGTTTCTTAGAATCCTAGTAAAGGTGAATATACAATATTAAGGGAAAGATTAATGAAAACTATTCTATCCCCCGAAAGTATTCATTCATTAGTAAAAACACTTGATAAGTTACTCTTTCTTAACGTGTGCAGGATAAAATACCAAATTCTAACTGTTGTCTCCCTTCATGATTCCATTTAGAACGTCACATTTCTTCTAACACGTTCATTATACTGGGAATTATTCATTAGGTTTCCTAATTTACTAAGTTTCACTTTTCTTAATTATAATGAGGGTCTACTTAGTCCTTTTTGAAATACTACCCACATTATTATGATCATAGTTGACCCTTGAGCAACGTGATTTTGAACTGCACAGGTCCACTTAAAAGTAGATATTTTTTGATAAACATAGTACTAGAACTGTATTTTTCTCTTTAGGATTTTCTTAATTCTTTTCTCTAGCTTACTTTATCGTAAGAGTGTAGTATATAGTATATATATAAACTATGCGTTAACTATGTCATCAGTAAGGCTTCTGGTTAACCGTAGGCTACTAATAGGTAAGTTTTGGAAGAATCAAAAGTTACACATGGATTTTCGGCTATGTGGAGTGGGGCGGGGGGAAGTTGTTGCCCCAAATCCTGTCTTGTTCAAGGGTCAGCTGTAATCGACTTGGAAATTTGTCCACAGTCTCTCAGTATTTCTAAGATGGGTAACCTCATGTAATACTTGCTTATTGACGCTTTGTTCTTATAAGTTATTATTTTTTTTAAAGATTTTATTTATTTATTTGACAGAGACAGCCAGCGAGAGAGGGAACACAAGCAGGGGAAGTGGGAGAGGAAGAAGCAGGCTCATAGCAGAGGAGCCTGATGTGGGGCTCGATCCCATAACGCCGGGATCACACCCTGAGCCGAAGGCAGACGCTTAACCGCTGTGCCACCCAGGCGCCCCTGTTCTTATAAATTATTTCTAATTTTGTGTGTATTTTATTTTGCCCTTGGGGTTTTGTACACTAAATGGTTTAATTCTCGGGAATTTAGATAAATTACGAACTGCTGTCCAGATCTTAATTTTCACTGGGAGAAAATACATTTTCTGTTTTAGGAAATAGGGAGTATCATTTTATTCTACATAGTTTTATTTCATATAGTTACATCCCTTTTTATGTCCATTCAGCTTTTTTGAGCTTTCATTAGTATCAGGCTGTGGAAAATACAAAGATAGCTAAGATAGGTCCTAAACTTTAATAACACAGTTTCTTCAGGGAGATGAACTTAAAGGGTTTTAATTACATTACCATTAGATAAACACAAGTAGAGATTTTTTTGATTATTCTAGCTTTAGCACTTGTCTTGTTCTTATTTATGAGATATAGAGAGAACGCGTGTGTGCACGAGGCGGGGGTGGAGGGGCAGAGGGAGAGAGAGAAGTAGTAGACTCCCCACTGAACAGGGAGCCTGATGAGGGACTCAATCCCAGGACCCTGGAATCATGACCTGAGCTGAAGGCAGATACTTACCTGACTGAGCCACCCAGGTGCCCAGCACTTGTCTTGTTCTTAAAGGCAGTTATTTAATTTTACAGTGTCTAAGACTGTATCAAATACTATCACTTGTATGTTTCAAACTGTCATTAATTATGGAGTGTTAAGTGTATCAGTTCTCCAAATAGTGAGTTGGTGATTTTTTTTTTTTAACATCAGGTTGCACTTCCTGCAGATGAAGATTATTTACCACTTAAACCTCGAGTTGGAAAAGCTGCAAAGGTCTGTACATTAGACAGTACAGTTTGTACGGTTTTGTGTCTGTTTTCTAAAAATCTTAAACTCTTTCAAATGAGATTTTTATTATACTTTCCAGTATATATAAACCAAGGGGAAGCCACCTGAGACTATAGTGAGAACCAAATCAGTAAACAACCGTGATTAAAAAAAAAAAAGAATCATGCGATGAGATTTTTAAAGAAGAAAGTAATGATTCTCCACCTTTTTAAAGAATCAAATGAAAATTGTCAACCTTTCTCTAGGAAAAAAGACGTGTACATTAAGTCATACATACAGTTTTGGGAGTTTAATAAGCTTCTAATGAAACTTAAACTCTAATGCTGTATTAAATGGATTTTGAAGTTCTGATAGAACTTAAACGATTAATACAAATTTTCCAAGTGATATTTTCTTTAAATGCAGAAGGAAGAATGATGGAGTAAGCACAAACTCTTAAAAGTCTAGTAGATGTATTATTCTGCCTTGGCTGAGTGAACTTAAGTGAGGAACTTTGCTTTTCAGAGCTTCAGAATTCCCATCTGTGAAAGGAAAGAATACCTATTTTAGGGGTTGTTGGGAACGTTAATAATAATAATCCATGGAAAATGTGTTGCACAGTGCCTACCACAAAACAGGCTGTTGATAAATGGTAATGTTACTATATTGTAATTAATATAATTTGTATATTAGCAAAGTAATTGAAGAAATAGAGAGTAGAATTAACTTTTTTGCTGTTTAATTAAAGGTGTTTTTTTACTCTTCCTAATTTTCTCTATTGGGTGGCATATTTCCTAAATAGAATCATAAAGAAATGCTCCCAGAATGCTTTTGGGGGGTAACATCTCTTGATTTTAAGTGTGCTCTGATATGGTTAGATCATTTTCATGCAGATATTACGATTTTCTTTTTATAGGAATACCCGTTCATTCTTGATGCTTTTCAAAGAGAAGCCATTCAATGTGTTGATAATAATCAGTCTGTTTTAGTATCTGCACATACATCAGCAGGAAAAACTGTATGCGCTGAGTGAGTAGCTTTTCTATTTAAAGGAGATTTTAGGTCTGTTAATATTTGCTTTATATATGTAGGTGTTCCTGTGTTGGATTGACCCCTTTATTATGTAATACTGTTCTTTATCTTTTATTGTAGTCTTTGTTTTAAAGTCTGTTTTGTTTCATGGAAGTATAGTTTCTGCTGCTTTCTTTTGGTTTCCATTTGCATAGAATATTCTTTTCCATTCCTTCACTTTCTGTCTGTGTGTGTCCTTACCATCTGAAGTGAGTCTCTTTAGGTAGCATATAGCTGAGTGTGTTTTTTAATCCATTCAGCCACTCTCTTTATTGGAGAATTTAGTCTGTCTGCATTTAAAGTAATTACTAATAGATATGTGCCTATTGCCATTTTGTTAATTGTTTTCTGGATGTTATGCTTCTCTCTTCTTTCCTTGTTCTCCGTGTGCTTTTTAAATGAAATTTTAAAGTAACTTTGTTTCTTAATTCACCTTTAGTTTTTCTGTATGAGTTCTGTAAGTAAAGATACTTTTCTTCTCTCTTTTTATTTTAAATACTTTCAATGTCTTTCCTTACTGAACTGGTTAGGACTTCCAGTACAATGTTGAACAGAAGTGATGAAGACAGGACATCTTTGCCTTGTTACCGATATTAAGTCTTCCATCAGCATGCTGTTACCTGTAGGTGTTTCATAGGTGCCTTTTTTAAAATTTTTTTTTAAGATTTTATTTGACAGAGAGAGACACAGTGAGAGAGGGAACACAAGCAGGGGGAGTGGGAGAGGGAGAAGCAGGCTTCCTGCTGAGCAGGGAGCCCAATGCAGGGCTCGATCCCAGGACCCTGGGATCATGACCTGGGCCAAAGGCAGACACTTGACGACTGAGCCACCCAGGCGCCCCTCACAGGTGCTTTTTACCAAATTGAGGATGTTCCCCTCTATTCCAAGTTTGCGTGTGCGTGCATGCGTGCATGCATACAGAATATTTAGCTACTTTGTCAAATGCATTTTTTCCCATTACTATGATGTAGACATTAATTTTCAAATAATAAACCATCCTGAGATAAACCCTGCAAGGTTGTGATATATATAACCCTATTAATAAACGGCAATATTGTGATTTATAAGAAATATTTATTTGGTCATTGGAATGAGCAAATATGTATTTCATGTATTTATTTGGTCTTCCTCCCTGGTTCCTGAGTCACTGTTCCTAAAACCCTTGGAATTTCATGTGATAAGAGCAATAAAGGTGTCTTTTGTTAGGTTAATGATGTCACTTTTGGATGGGGGGCTGGTAGCCAGGAGAACTGCCTGTGTGACTAGAGGGTTGGAACTTTTAGTTCCACCCACTGTCTTGCCTGACCTCCAGGAAGGGTAGATGGAAGAGGCCTAGGGGTTGAGTCAGCCAATGGCCAATGACTTAGACATGACTATGTAGTGAAGTTTCCATAAAAACCCAAAAAGAAGCTTCCAGGTTGGTGAACATGTGCAGATGTTCCTGGAACAGATGTTCCAGAAGACTGTGCATCTGGATAGGAAGGGCATAGGAGCTCTTCGTCCTTTCCCCATATATTTCTTCATGTGATTATTGATTTATATCCTTTAATCTACTGATAAATGTAAGTGTTTCCTGAGTTCTGTGAGCCGCTCTAGCAAATTGATCTGTACCAAGGAGGAAGTTGTTGGAACCTTCAATCTGAAGCCAGTTGGTCAAAAGCACAGGTAACTGGCCTGGGGCTTGCTATTGGCATCTGAAGTGGGGGTTGGAGAGCAGTCTTTGAGTTTAATCTTTGAGCCCTTAAACTGTGTAATCTGATGCTATCTCTGGGGAGAATTGGAATTTAATTGGATTCTCAAGATACCTTGCTAGTAAGAATTGCTTGGTGTTGTGAGTGGGGGAACCCCCCCCCATGTTTCAGTGGGATCTGGGAACCCCAAAGAAGTTCCTGTTGGTAGATACATTATGGGATTAGATTTTCTAAAAATGTGTTAAGAATTTCTGCATCTGTGTTCATGAAGGATATTGGTCTCTCGCTTTATTATAATGTCTTTTTCTGGTTTTGGCATCAGTGTAATGTTCTCTATTTTTTTACTGATTAGTTTGCTAGAGGTCTTATCAGTCATACTGATCTTCTCAAAGAACAAATTTTTGGTTTCGTTGATTTTTCTCTGTTTTCTTATTTTCTATTTAATGATTTAGATTCAGATTTGGGGCATTCATCTGCTCTCCTTTTTCTAGTATTTTAGGGAGGAAAGGTAAAGGCATTGATTTGAGACCTTTCTTTTACTAATACAGGCATTTAGTGGTATAAAGTTTTGTTTCGTATTGCTGTAGTAATATTAAATTTTGTGTAATATTGCACCACAGATTTTGTTGTTTGATTTGGTATATTTGGGAAATGCTTTTGATATGTTTTCAAAATAATTTGATACGTTTTGATGTGTTATTTGATCCAGATTGCTTTATGGCATCATTTTTCTTCTTCCTGAAGAAATTCCTTTACAGTTTATGGTAGTAAAAGTCTCCTGATGAAAAATTCTTCCAACTTTTGCATGTCTAAAATACCTTTTACTTTGTCTTCATTTTTGAAAAATATTTGCACTTAATATAGAATTTGAATTCTTTTAAAAGTACCTTTTGACTTGTATACTTTATGACAGGAAATCCCCTCATCCTTACCTTGTTCCTGTCTAGATAATGTATCTTTCTTGGCTACTTTAAGATTTTGTCTTTATCAGTGGTGTTAAGCAGTTTGTTTATGATGATGCTTGGTGTCATTTTTTTCGTGTTTCTTGTGCTTTGGGTTTGTTTTTCGTTGCTCCCTGTAGCTCCTCTTTGAGGACTCTAATTAGGATTATATTAGGCCTCTTAAAAGTTGTCTCATGATTCACTGATCTTATGTTCCATTTTTGTGTGTTTCATTTTGGGCGTTTTCTAATGCTATATCTTCCATTTCATTAGTCTTCTGCATTGTCTAATATGTCATTAATCCCATTTATTGCATTTTCATCTTATACTATAGTTTTCCTTGCTGGAAGTTATTTGTGTGTGTGTGTGTTCATTTCTCATGTCTCTATTTACTACTTAACTTTCTTCTAGCTTCTTTTTTTTTTAAGATTTTATTTATTTGAGAGAGAGCATGCACGAGTGTGGGGGAGGGAGAAGAAGCAGGCTCCTGTTGACCGAGGAGCCCGACGTGGGGCTCGATCCCAGGACGCTGGGATCATGACCTGAGCCAAAGGCAGATGCTTAACTGCCTGACCCACCCAGGCATCCCTCTTCTGGCTTCTTGAACATACGGAATACTGTTACAAACTGTTGAAATGTCCTTGTTGCTGCTTTTTTCATCTGTGTTACTTCTTCATCTGTTTTGATTGGTTTTTTCCCTTCATTATAGGTCACTATTTTCCTGCTTCTTTGCATGTTGCTTTGATGGGATGTTTGGCTGTTTTTAATTTCATCACTGTTTTGAAGCAGTTTGATTGTGGTGTGACTTTTCTCCGGCTTCTTATGCTTGATTTTGTTGGGCTTCTCAGATTTGTATGTTTATTATAGTTTTCATCACATTTGGGATAATCTCAGCTATTTTTATTTCAGACATTCCCCTTCCTCCTAGTTCCTTGGGGGACTTCACTTAAACTTCTATCATACCACTTTAGGTTGTCTCACAGTCCACATATACTCTGTTTCTTATTCCACATAAACTCTGTTTCTTATTATTTTGTTTTTTGGAGTTGATTCTTTTTCACTTTGGACAGCTTTTCGTGATAGGTCATCCAGTTTATTCATCTTCCTTCTGCAGTGTCTAATCTGATTTTATTTTTATGCTATGTATTTCAAATCAGACATTGCATTTTTCATCTCTAAAAGTTTGATTTGGGTCTTTTAATGTTTCCCAGAGTTTAATGTTTTCCTGCTGCTTTGAAGACTTTCTTTTTGTCTTTGTTATTCAGAGTTTGACAGTGTTTCTAGGTGTGATTCTTTTTTACTTTTTCCTGCTTTGGTTCATTGTGCTTATTGGATCTGTAGATTAATATTTTTTAAAACAAATTTAGGAAGTTTTCATTGTTATTTTTTCAAATACTTTTTTCTTTTTTCTCACTTTGGAACTTTCACTGGGACACTTGAGGTTCTCGTTTTTCGTCTTCTATTTCTTTCTTTCATTAGATTTGATCATTTTTGTTGATCTGTCTTCATATTTACTGATGCTGTTCTGTCATCTCATATCTGCTCTTGAGCCCATCTAGTGAATTCTTGATTTCAGTTATACTTTTCATCTGTAGTGTTTTCATTTACTTATATTATAGTTTCAGCTTCTCTGTTGCAATGGCCTGTTTGTTGAATAATTACCCTCTCTTTCCTTGAATTCCTAGAATATGGCTTCCTTCCATTTCTTGGACATGTTTCTAATTGCTGCATTTGAGTCTTTGTCTACTAAGTCCAACATCTGGACCCACTAAGAATTAGTTTCTCATGACTGCTTTTTTCCCTAAGTATGGATCATACTTCCCTGTTTCTTTTTTTATCTTTTAATTTTTTGTTCAAAAGTGAACAGTTTAGATAATATATTGTAGCATCTCTATATCTTTTTCAGTCTATCTCCTAAACTTTGTATTTGATGATATTTGGATGCTTTTAATTATTTGTTTATTTCACTCTTTGGAGAATATGGTTATATGGCTGTGATGAATATTATTTTTATTTCACCAAATAGGTTATAAGCCTGTTGTGGGCCAGAATTATATTTTAAACAAGGAGACTCTACCACAGTGCTAACCTTAGTTATCATTTCATGGTCTTTATTTAAAAACTTCAATAGAATTTTCTTTAAAAAGATAAAACTACTGTATTGCATTTTGTTAATAGCTGTGAAAGAACTTTTCCAAAATTAGAACACATCATAATTCCCAGGCAAGGAGTGATTTGTATAATTATTACATGCGGGGAAAGCATACATATGGATGAACTTATTTTTGAAACTCAGAGGAACACAGCTTCATTTCCCAGTGTTTGCTAACTGTTTATGTATGTATAAACTGACAGGCAGAGGCTGTCAATTTTTGGAGGCCCATTTATAGAACCAAAAGTGTTTTACTTTCCAAGAAATAGAGTAACCATTAGTTATCTATTGGTATTAGCAATTAGGTTACATTAATTCCAATAGACCACAATTAAATATTCTTGTTTATTTAGACCACTACACTTCATATTTATTATAACAATTATTACTTTAATAATTTGTCATTAGTAAATAGAACAAGATATTAATGTTCTGCCAGTTCCATTTAAGATAAGTAATTAGGGAAAGTTGGGACATAATTTATATATTAATAGAATTTTAAAAATTACGTACTTTAAAGAAAAGGTTTTGAATGCTTTATTCTTACTTGCTTTCACATTTATAGGTATGCCATTGCATTGGCTTTAAGGGAAAAACAGCGTGTAATATTTACCAGTCCAATTAAGGCTCTGAGTAACCAGAAATACCGGGAAATGTATGAAGAATTTCAAGATGTTGGTTTGATGACTGGAGATGTTACTATTAATCCTACAGCGTCTTGTCTTGTTATGACCACAGAGGTAATTTATATGGTCTCAGCCAGTTTTTCCCTTTTAATTTTAATTTAATTAATGTATCTATTCAATTAGAATGTATAATGCTTTATCAGTTGCTCTGTATAGATAAAATGTAATACTTTATTTTCCGAGTAGATTTATTAGAAAGGGAGAAGTTCTTCTTAAAAGGGTTTAGTAATTATATAAATTTACTTGTAAATTATTAATTCTGTTACTTGTCATATAATGTAGATAGAATCTTTTTTTTCCACCAAATATTTTTGAAGGCTTATTGGCAGTGACATGGAAATACATTGACGGTTTTGCATCCAGTTTCATATATGTAGTGGCTTTTCCTTCCGTTCAATTTTTTATGTTTGCATTTTAGTGTCGATACAAATACATAAATAACTTTCTTTAAAATGTCCAGTTAAACTTTTTCCCATAGTTGTAGTTAAGTTTTACTTAAAACTTGTATACTTATAACATCTTATGTTTTGAACACATTTAGCTGTCTTGGCTATACCAAGTACTTTTATACATTCTTGAGTTATAACCCTGTGTTTTACAAAGACATGGTACTATAGAGAGGATAAATTAACTTCTGCCCTGCAGAGCCAGCCAAAAGGATTGCTTACTTTTCATTTTGGTGCCCAACGTAAGTTTCCGTTCCCAAAACTGTTTTCCATGTGTGGAAGATTTTCTTCAACTCAAAAATCAGAATACTGGCTGCCAGAGAGTATCCATGTTGTGAGATGAAGTAGAAAAAAATCAGTAAACAGTATAAGGTATCATATGTTGAATAGAAGATAATTTTAAGTTATTCTCATATCCTGGGTAGTGTGGATCTTGTGATGAATTTATATATACAATGAAGTGGCTTCATACTTAAGATATATGCAGATAGGGGTGATAATAATTCTTTCCATGAATTGTACCTGATAACTAACTGTTGAGAAGTCATTTATAATTTGGTTTTATGAGAGAAGGAATATTACTTGATTTATGAAATAGATTTAAGAGAAGTAACCTAAATTATTTTAACGTTTCCATTAAAGCATTTCCAAAATTCCTCGTTAGAAAGAAGAACTTCTGTTGTGTCAAATTTTTGCTAAATTGTTTATATTTTTTTAGATTTTGAGAAGCATGCTGTACAGAGGTTCTGAAGTTATGCGAGAAGTAGCGTGGGTCATATTTGATGAAATTCATTACATGAGAGATTCAGGTATGTTCTGTGTTGTTGAGATGTGTGCCACATATTTTCCTTACGAAGGGCATTAGCAATTTTGCGTAAATAGTTGCTAAATTTTGCTTTCACTATTGGTGTAGCTAGAGTTCTAGTAAACTGAATTGCGGGAAACATGATGTAGTATTTCTGATGGGATCTCATTTAACTGCAGCTTCTTAAATAGTAATTCTGGATGAGAAAATGCAAATTCATACAAAACAATTGGTACTAAAACTAGTTTGCTTTTATTTTTTATTATTTTTTGAAGATTTTATAATTTCTTTGGAAGAGAGAGAGAGGATGAGCAAGCAGGGTAGAGGGACAGAGGGAGAGGAAAAAGCAGGCTCCCTGCTGATCGGGGACCCTGACGCTGGGCCCAAGGCAGACGGTTAACCAACTGAGCCACCCAGGTGCTTTAAAGCTAGTTTACTTTTAATAGATTGAACTCTCCAAAATAAGTGTTAAAGAAATTTTTAAAGTTCTTAGCCTGAAGTTAACTTACTTGATTTTTATTAGCGTTTTAGTTTTTAGAAACTAAGAAATGCATGTTATAGTAAAAAAAGAACATGAAATAGGGATTATGAAATACAAATGAGAAAAAAATAAACATCATTTTACTTGAACTATTACATTACTGTAAGCAAAAGTAAGTATACTTGGAATTTTGAGTGGAACTGGGAGGGCTGATGTTAATATTTAAAAGTTAAATGTTTAACATGTACACTCAAAACTCAGTTTTTATTTAAACTAAAGCACTGAGTTAACCTGTATTTATAGTGAAAGTAATAATTTATGAAATCATTTATGCTTTGAACATTTCACCCCTTTTGAATTCCTAAAATTAAGTTCAGACCAGAGCTGTTTTGGTTTTAAAATAAGGAATCCTGTATTGACTTTTTATTTTAGGTGGAACCTCTCAAATTGATTTTTCTAGGTTTTTTTCCATTTAAATAAAAACTGACATAGTTTTGCTGCTCATCAACTCTTTCATGTTTAGAGATCATGAGGGTAATTTGGATGAAAGATGCTATGTGGTAGAGTAGTGATGTGTCTTTAACATTTGTTGCTGTAACTTTTTTTTTTTTAAGATTATTTATTTGAGAGAGAGCGAGCACGAGCGTGGGGAGGGGAGAGGCAGAGAGACAAGCATTCCCACTGAGCAGGGAGCCTGATGTGGGGCTCAGATCCCAGGAGCCTGGAATCATGACCTGAGCTAAAGCAGACACTTAACCAACTGAGCCACCCAGGCACCCCTGCTGTAACTTTTCTACAGCCCATTAAGTTTTTGTTTCTCAAAGTGAGATGGAAATACTATTTACATTGTCATGGGACTCTTGTTATGCTCTGTGAGACGTTTTCAGTCTGGAGCTGCTCTTGGCAGGCTGTTGTTTCAGAGTACATTGCAGTTTTAGTGGTTTAGTCTACTAACTTTCTACTGGATAAATTCATGGTAGGAACTAAAGTAGTTTTTATTAAGGGTCTATGGCTAAAAATATCTTTGTGTAAAGTGATCTGCATTTCTAATTATTGTGCTTGAGAGAAAATAATTTGATTATTTGTTAATAAAGTGACACTGAATTCCAAGGTGTGTATGTGTGTGTGTATATATATATCTATATATTTCCCCCCCCCAGAGCGTGGTGTTGTATGGGAAGAAACTATTATTTTGCTTCCTGACAATGTCCACTACGTGTTTCTTTCGGCTACTATTCCAAATGCCCGACAGTTTGCTGAATGGATTTGCCATTTACATAAGCAGGTATTTTCTTTCTTTTTGATGTCTTCAATATTTAAAATATTGTAAGTTGGCTTTACTATCTTTTATACTTTGTTCTTGATGCTACCTAGAATTAAGACATTTCAATGTGAGATTACTTCTCACATCAAGCGCAAGCTTATGAAAATCACCTGATTAGCTTTTTACAGGCGTGTATTTCTTAAGTGCCATCTTAAACCCAATATACCAACATCTCTGGGAGTAGGGGCTTGTAAGACCTAACTTTTAAAAGCTCCTGAATTGATCCTGATGATTCGCCAGGTTTGGAAACTACTGCATTTCCTTGTTGAGTGAGGCCTTATAGTAGAGAATGTCCTCTAAGACCTCAGGACGTCAGGGTGCTGTACATCTCTTGAGCGTGTGATTTGATTCTTCTTCTTTGTGAACACCGTCAGCCTTTTTACTGACTGTGTTTCTCTTTTATTTCTGTAGTCCGACTTCAGCAGCACCATAGGATGTTATAACGAGCATTTGTTCATTTGTACTAAACGTATTCTTGGATTTATTTTCCTACCCTTTATACCAGTATTCTTAGAAACCGTTATCTGTTTATAAGCTCTCTGATGGCATTTTTGTAACATCTGTGTTGCTTCTGTAGGATAGAAACCTGTTGGATCTTCTGGAGGAGCTAGATCAACCTGCTGATTTAGTAAAGCTTTGAAAACCCTCTGTGGGACAAAAAAATCCCATTTTACCTCAGGGAGCATTCTGTGTCACAATACTACTGCTGTGTAGGAACAGGCATCTTTAATTTTGACATCACAGGTCTAGAGTGTGAATCCAAGATCATTATTGAAACTCACATCATGTTTTTGGCCCTGAGTAGGGGATTGATATAATCGAATAGATGGTAGTATAATTTGATAGACCTATTTTTTCCAACGTTTTTCTCTTGCCTGGTTTTTAAAATTTTTTAAGTTTTTTCTTCTTGAAATGTTGAATCCAAAAGTTTATTTCCCTGAGGTCTTTTAGGTAGGTTAAATACACAGTATTATTTTGAAGAAATAAAATGATGTGTTTAATTGTTTTTCTTTTTTTTTTTAACAGCCTTGTCATGTAATTTACACAGACTATCGACCTACTCCGTTGCAACATTACATATTTCCAGCGGGGGGAGATGGCCTGCACCTTGTGGTTGATGAAAATGTAAGGGAGTAATTGTGGTTCTTACCGATAATGTAGTCCTTGGTTGTTCATACTATTTTTCCTTAAACTGAAGTAGAATGGTAGAACTCCATTTTTTTTTCTTAAGTAGTTTTATGGTCCAAAATTGTCGGGTTTGTGTGTATTTTTATTTCAAAAAATATATTTAAGACTTGTGTTTCTTATGCATAAATTAAGATTTTTCTTCTTTCCCAATTTTTTTTTCCTCCTTCTTTCCCAGTGTTTTAAAATTCCTTAAGAATAGGGACTTAGGACGTGTTTCAGATATCTTCTGTTTTGCTTTTCCCAGTTTTAATATCTCTACCTTTAATTACCTATTATACACAACATTTTTTAACTCTTTCAGTGACCTTTGTAATAATTATTACATTATTTTTATTTTGAGGAAATTTTGAGGTATGAAAAATGTTTGGATTGTGGTTAAATATTAGCGAGGTTACATAGAAAAGTATCTGATTCCAGGGTGACTTCAGAGAAGATAATTTTAATACTGCAATGCAAGTACTTCGAGATGCTGGTGATTTGGCAAAAGGAGATCAGAAGGGGCGGAAAGGAGGAACAAAAGGTAATGTGTAACTTTGTTCACTCTTTTCCCTCAGAAAGCTATATAAAGATTTAGATAGTATGTGATAAAATTAGATAAAAAGAGATACGTCTCTTTTTCGTAATACGACATTGAGATATAGTTCACGTACTATACAATCTATCCATTAAAGTATACAATTTAATAGTTATTACTATATTAACAGAATTCTGCAACCATCACCACAATTTCTTTTATTGAGATATAATTCATATGCCACAAAAATTACCATTTTTAAGTGTATAATTCAGGGTATTTTAGTATATCCACAAACTTGTGTAACTACTATCTAATTCCAGAACATTGGCATCAACTCAAAAAGAAATCCTTTACCCATTAGCAGTTATTCTTCGTTTCTCCTAATCTCTTCCCCTGCCCCACAGCCTTATACAATCACTAATCTATCTTCTGTCTCTGTTTTCCTTTTCTGAATGCTTCGCATAAATGGAATCATAATTTGTGTGGTCTTTTGCAACTGGCTTCTTCACTTAGTGTGTTTTCAAGGTTCATCCATGTTACAGCATGTGTCAGTACATAATTCCTTTTACGCTCAAACAACGTTCTATTAAATGAGTACCACATTTTATTTATCCGTTCATCAGTTGTTGAACATTTGGGTTATTTCTCTTTGTTAATTGTGAATAATGCTGTTATAAATATTTGAATTCTGCCAGTTTTTATGTAAATGTATGTTTTCTTTTCTCATTGAGTGTATACCTAGCATTGGAATTGCTGAGTCATGTATTTCTATGTTTAACCTTTTGAATAGTGGCCAGATTATTTTCCAAAGTGCCAGCTCCATTTTACATTCCCAACAGAAGGGTATGAAGTTTCCATTTCCTCCACATTCTTGCCAGTGCTCACTGTAATCTGTCTCTTCTAATTTAGTCATCCTAGTGGTATGACCTGGTATCTCAGTGTGGTTTTGATTTACATTTTTCTCATGGCTAATGATACATCTTTTGATGTGCTTGTTGGCCATTTATGTATCTTATTTGGAGAAATACTTACTCAGATCTTTTCCACATTTAAAGATGAAATGGTCTTTTTTTATTGTTGTTAAGTTGTAAGAATTCTTTATATACTCTGAATAGTAGATGCTTACCTAGTTTTTCCCATTCTGTGGGTAAAGGTTGTCTTTCCAACTTATTATTGCTGTCTATTGAGGTATCAGAGTTTTTAATTTTGATGAAATCCAGTTTTTTTTTCTTTTGTTGCTGTACTTTTGGTATCATACCTAAGAATGCTTTGCCTAATAATAAATCATGGAGGTTTATTCCTCTATAGTATTTAAGAGTTTTATAGTTAAAGACTTCATATTTAGGTCTATAATTCCTTTTGAGTTAATTTTTGGGTATGTTTTATGTATTCTTTTTGCAGGACCATCAAATGTGTTCAAGATTGTGAAGATGATTATGGAAAGAAATTTTCAACCTGTAATTATTTTCAGTTTCAGTAAGAAGGATTGTGAAGCCTATGCACTTCAGATGACCAAATTAGATTTTAACACAGGTGCTATATAATTTCAGTATAGTTTTCATGTTATGTGAAAATCAATATAAATCTATTTGTAGTAAGAAGATTAATTTGTTGTGATTAATCCATTATGTAGTGCTAGGATATGCAGTTCATATGACAGTTAAGTAATGTACTCATTATATTTGTAAAAATTTTAAGACCTTGTTTTATAATTTTCTTCTTTTCCTTTTGTTTTATTGGAAGGTATAATAAGTACATTGCTTTTTGTAAAATCCAAAGATCCCTAGCTCCTTTGTTCCTGTGGCTCTCTGTGTGACAACTTAAGGCTAGGTTACTTGGTCAGATCACTTTCTGTATAGAAAGTACTGTGCTTCATTCTTCTAAAAATCCAAACCAGGAAGACCTGCCCTTTACCTGATTGTGGTATAACCTTTTAAATAAAGTAAGATAACTTGTATTAAATTAATAATTATTTCCACATATTATCTGTGAATGTAACTCATTTAAAGTCACACGGCTAGAAAGTAGCATAGCCTATCCAAAAATCTGGCGTACTTTATACCAGCCCATTTATTATTCAGTTTATCCTTTTACATATGTAATCCTGTATAATGAGAAGTAAATAATATCCTCAGTCATCCAGAATCAAATGTCAGTTGTAGTGCTTTCATTATCAAGGCACAGAATTAACCCATGCATTTTAGAGCTGCTTTTTACTTATCCAGGGCAAAGTAAAAACAGATATCCCACGTAAACTCCTAAAGTTAGTTAATGTTTTATTTTTTGAGTGAATTGCTCTGCTTAGACATGTTTCCTTTTAACTACCAGTACTGCATTTGCTTAATGTTGCAAGGTCATATGTTGATTAACTGAACAAATATTTATTGACTACATATTATTTAATAGATACTGTACAAGAAGGCAGTATAATAGTTAAGAGCATAGGCTTTGACATTGCTCCTCTAACGGTTAATAGCAGCCTTCATTATTTGCTGTAAACCTTAAACCTTACCTTCCTCAATAATGGATAAAAATTATCCCTGTGACCTGTAATTGTTAGACTTATATATTAGATGTACAGCACTTAGTGTAGTTTTTGTTTATTTTATAAGATAGTACTTTTACTCACGGATGAATTTTCTGTTAGATATATTTTTGAAATGCAGTGAATTTTGTTAAATAATTTTTATCTACTTTGCCTTCTTTTTTTTTTTATTATTATGTTAGTCACCATACAGTACATCCCCAGTTTTTGATGTAAAGTTCCATGATTCGTTACTTGCGTATAACACCCAGTGCACCATATAATACGTGCCCTCCTTACTACCCATCACCGGTCTATCCCATTCCCCCACCCCCTCCCCTCTGAAGCCCTCAGTTTGTTTCCCAGAGTCCACAGTCTCTCATGGTTCATTCCCCTACTTTGCCTTCTGCCTTAAATACTAACTCTACTTTTATTCTTTATAAACTTTGATTGTTTGCAGTCTGTGAAGTTTGGTATCACTGATTAACTTACATGTTTATGTACCTTTGAATTTTTTCTTAGATGAAGAAAAGAAGATGGTTGAAGAAGTATTCAGTAATGCCATTGACTGCTTGTCTGATGAAGATAAAAAACTCCCTCAGGTTTGTGTTTAGTGTCACTAAGTAAAATGTGGATATTAAGTGTGATAGCATATTTTTACTTTGCATTTCTTAATTTTGTTACTATATATTGCATTGCTTACACACTCCAGTAAATATGTTGCATTGTACACTGAAATAATACCTTGGTTTGTATTTTAAATTTCTGAAAAGGTGACAAGGGAAAAGATGTGCTGCCTAAGGGAATTCTTCTCTGAAAGCTAACATGGTGTGGAAGTTACTGCTTCTGTTCCTAATAACACAAAATTATTAATTTTAAGTCACTAAATTTTTTTTTTTTTTTTGAGAGAGTGTGTGAGCAGGGGAGGGGCAAAGGAAGAGGGAGACAGAGAATCCCAAGCAGACTCCACGCTCAGTACCCGACACAGGGTCCTAGGATCCAGTCCCACGTCGGCCTCCCTGCTCAGTGGGGAGTGTGCTTCTCCCTCTCCCTCTGCCCTTTCCCCCTGCTTGTGCTCTCTCTCCCCCTATCTCAAATAAACAAAATCTTAAGGGGGGAAAAAAAAGATGCTCAACTCTCTGAGCCACCCAGGTGCCGCAAAGTCACTAAATTTCTTAATTCATAAGTCTACCAACAAAACACCTAATGAAAATCATGTGTTTAGTGAGGAATTTAATGTCTGCTCTGCTTTTAATCCAAGGAATTTTTCCTTCAGCTGTTGGAATTGCTTGGGGATTTCTAAAATATACTGAATTCTTGAGTGCCACTCCCAGAGATTCTGATTTAATTGGTCTGGTGTGTATTGTCGTCATTAGGATCTTTCAGAAGCTCTCCAGATGATCCTAATGTGCATCCAAACCTGAGAACTGCTTTAATGTGACCTAAGACGTGAAAATTTTGTTCTGTGAAAAGAAATTTGGGAGGCTATATTCTGCTTACAAATGATTACTCTGATATATAAGGGATTTATGATAAAAATGCAATAGCATGTTTCTCAGTGTTTAAAAGACTGTTTAACTTAGAAGATTTTCTTGTAATTTTTCTTCCCAGCTGAATTATTAGTATTTGAGGTCTAAGGCATGTCTTTATACATCTTTGTTATCCCACCACAGTTTTAGTAGACATGTAATGGCATTTGATAAAGTGTTAATGAGGGTGAACTCTTCAGTAACCATTTGTTTTTAGATAAAGTACATATTTATGTTAAGTATGCTTTATACTTATTTTTTTTTTTTCATTGGAGCTGGCTAGTATTTTTTAAGTTTATTTTGTGCAGATGCATACTCTGCCCTCATTTTTAGTATTTGGGGAGGTGAAGTGATGCTGGAAAATTTGAGGCAGTAGTGCATATATGAATTTTAAGTATATCTTCCATATTAAAAGCTGGGGCAAAATTATATTGAGTTTTGAGTTTAATAATCTCTGGGAATATGGGTTTGGTTAGTTTAACATTTTTTAGTTTAACATATTTTTTATTTCCGTTTTCTGTACATCAGTGAAAAATAAACGTTATTCTAATCACAGGTTGAACATGTACTTCCTCTTTTGAAGCGAGGGATTGGTATTCACCATGGTGGTTTACTTCCTATTTTGAAAGAAACTATAGAAATTCTGTTTTCTGAAGGATTGATAAAGGTATGATTTTATTTATTATGCCTTAGAATTGTGTTGTATGAATAGTTTGAAAATTATTATTATCGTTACTTTTTTAAAGTAGGCTACATTCCCATTGTGGGCCATGAACTCACAACCCTGAGATGAAGAGGTGCATGCTTTATCGACTGAGCCAGCTAGGTGCCCTAACACTTTGAAAATTATTGAGAACACTATTTATAGGCAGCTTGTGTGTGTGTGTGTGTTAAACAAAGTCCTGTGGAATGACTTAGGTGATGAACTTGATTTTCTTTTAAGACTTACTTATTTTAAAAAGAGTGCGCATGAGTGGGGGGCAGGGCAGAGAGAGTCAGAAAGGGAAAGAGAATCTTTAGCAGACTCCCCACTGAGTGTGGAGCCTAGATGCGGGGTTCGGGTTCAATTTCACAACCCTGAGATCATGACTTGAGCCAAAACCAAGAGTCGGACACTTTACTGACTGAGCCACCCAGGCACCCTCGACTTGATTTTTATTATACTACATACATTTTGGGCTGTAGGTAAAAAATCATTGGTTTCCTTTCCTGTAATTAAAGTAAGAAATGGTAATACTATACAGTGTGGAATTTTGCAGAAGGTGCTATTTAATTATCAAAAGTGGAGTTGATTCTATAGTGGACTCCTATCTATATACAGATTAAAACGATTAGAGTAGGCAAGAAGAATGCTGGTAGTTATAAAAGAGAGTTTTTTAGGTATGTGCTAATTTAAACCGCAGAGAGTCTAATTTAATTCTAAAGGTTATGTTGATATCTTTACCCAGAAATGGGGTATTAAAAATGGAAACAACTTCAAAATGTAGTCATAAGCCTATATATGATTCACAAATGATTTTATGTTTAAAAATCAGGTTAGAATTTTAAAAATCAGAGATTTTTTTTTTTTTTAAAGATTTTATTTATTTATTTGACAGAGATAGAGACAGCCAGTGAGAGAGGGAACACAAGCAGGGGGAGTGGGAGAGGAAGAAGCAGGCTCATAGCAGAGGAGCCTGATGTGGGGCTCGATCCCACAACGCCGGGATCACGCCCTGAGCTGAAGGCAGACGCTTAACCGCTGCGCCACCCAGGCACCCCTAAAAATCAGAGATTTATCATGAGAATCTGAGCACTAAGTAGAATATTTAAAAGAAATTTACTCACTTTAAAGAACATACTTGAGATATTTTAGATCAAGAATTGATCACTATTTCTACTTAGGTCCCGGTAAGGCCCTTTTGATATTCCTTTATAGGTTATTGTTGAGGCTCATTTTAAAGAATCTTTTCTTAAAAATGTAAGTGATACTTGTTTGTGGTGAAAGTCAAATAGAACAATTGTAAATAAAGTAAAAAAAAAAATGAAAGACCATCATTCCCCTTCACTTCCCAGGAATACCCACTAGCAAAGATACAAATAATACTTATTTTGTAAACAAAAAAATTATGCTACCCATGTTATTATCCAGTTCTGTCATATGTGTAGCTTTTCATTCTTTTTAATAGATGAATAGCTTTCTTTTGAGTTGATGAAATAAAAGATGTTTTTATGTTCCCTACTGGTGAAAATTTAATAGTACTTCAGTGACTTGACTTGTATGTATTTATACCTTTGTGTGCTTAAGCCACACAGTTTTTTATGTGGTCAATTTCTTGTTGGTAAAGTCTTAAAAGTGAACTTAGCCACTGATTCTGTTTGCCCCTCACAGATCCTGTTGCATCCAAACTGTTGCATCATCAGTCAGAAAGCCAGGAAATGTGACTTCTATGTTTAGAAAAGTAATCTACAGCCTCATGCTTTGTACATTAGATCGATCAGTAGTATCCTCTTTAAGGTACCACCACTGGAACTGAAGAAGGACTATTTTCCCTGAATTAAAAAATTTCTGGGATGCAAGGGACATTAGATATCATTTAGTAATTTTATATATAAATACTGAATTACATCTGGAACTAGCTTGTTTTATTTTTGCAGAGTTTCATTAACAACTAATTTTAAAATTAATGTTTTGTTTCTACTTGAAAATTACAAAACTAGTTTTTCAGCTTAATAAAATACATGTTTAATCATATAATTATTCAATTATTTAGGCCTTATTTGCCACAGAGACTTTTGCTATGGGAATTAATATGCCAGCTAGAACTGTTTTATTTACAAATGCCCGGAAATTTGATGGGAAAGATTTCCGATGGGTAAGTAAAATAATTACCATAATTGGAATATTTTTTACCTTTACTTGTTTTACCTAAGGTAATTTGGGCTTACATAATCTTTGAGATTTTCAGTTCCAAATACTGAAGAACTTGTACCTGAACCAGTAAACACGTTCATCAAGGTTTAACTTCAGATCCGTCATTTCTGTCTGTTAGGTTTGTTTGTTTTGGTTTGTTTTGGGGGTGGGTTTTGTTTGTTTGATTTTGGTGGGTTTTTTTGTTTGTTTGTTTGTTTTGGCTAACACAAAAATAAAAATCTCCCTTGGTGGAAGAGTTTGATGATGAGGGATAAGTGTGCAGATGATTTATGAGTGCTATAAAGTATTTTAAATATATCTAGAATGTTCCTTTAGGAACATAGTTTAGGGTATTTAAGGTGCCAAATCTGCAGTGGCTCCAGTTGCATTATTTTATCTTTCAGGTTTAAAATAGAAGTTTTAACAGGTTTGCACATAATATCTTTTCTAAGGAAGAAGAGAAAATTTAAATCATGGGTAAAATAGTAGATTTGGGTAGAAAGTAAATTCTTAATCCAGAGTCAAGTAACCCATTCAGTAAACAGTTACCACATTTAAACTTTGTTAAAGTTAAACCCAGTCTCTAAAGAAACTTAGTAGCAGATGAAAATTGACAGATGTGCAATAAAATATTGTATTATGGACTCTGAGAAGTATGTACAGAAGGATAAAACATAGAAGTCACTTATATAAGAGGGGTCATTGAAGGCTTCATTAGAGAAGGCAGTCCTGAAACTGAGAAAAAACGGCACATGGGTATTTACTAGGTAGACAGTGGAGCTCCACAGAGGTGAAAAGCAGGTAGATTTCTACTTTGAGTATCCAGTGCAAGGCTCAGATAAACTGGCTTTGGGAGAAATTTTTAAGTAGTCAGCTATTCTGCAGCTAACCTAATCCTTGAAAGTGGTGATTCTTTTGTACTCAGAGAAGTTGCTGGCAGTAATTACTGATCATCAAAGCACTGAAAAACACTCATGGTAGAATTGTAAAAGCAAAGCATTTTTTTCTTGATTTGTTTTATTTTAAAATGTATTGGATGCTATACAAAAGAGAAATAAAAGTACAGTGAGGCAGGTGCCATTTCTCTTTAGAAATTTTTACATAGTCTTCAAAAATTTTCTGTGACCTGTGACTTTCTAAAATTGAACTTTTAATAATTTAATTCATGTAGGATGTGATTCCTGCTTATAATGCAGTTAACAGTTTCATGTTTTATATTTTAAAATAATGTAAAATTTTAAAATCTTTATTTTATCCATTAGTTTAAAATTACTTAATTCTCCTAATAAAATTGATGCCGTAAGAAAATAAGTAAGTCTTTTGTGACTTTATATGCTTCTTGGCATCCTAAGGACCTTAGAGTAAGTCTGCAGAGTATAGTGGATAATTGCACTTAAGAAAGCAATCTTTTCTTGATGATTCAATATCATAGTATTAGACCTAAAACCTGTAACATGCCATAATGTCATAATGATGCCCTTGGGCCCTGTTGAGGTTCTATTGCATTGCTTTTTTGAAATGTTCTTTTCAGATCTTTTTTAGGATTAGCTTTTTTGTTGTTTTTCTGGCGCCTTTGTTTCTCCCAGGTTGTTATGTCTGTTTTTTATGCTGTCAGTAATACGCATTCTTGTAGCTTAACTTCTCTTGTGTCAGATATTTTTTGGGAATCTGAAAACTGTGGACCCTTTCCATCAGAGAATAGTACAGAAGCACTTACAGATAAAACTTTGCCCGCTGTCTTAGTTGTTGAATGTCACCCTGAAAAGGCTTACTAACCTTTTTTGACTAGGTTCTTCTTAGTGATGAATGAGCTCTACTGAACTCCAGGGACGTATCCCAAGAAAATAAGAGAATTGTACTTTAAAAATAATAAACATTTATTTTATATTAATCTCATTTTGCAAATTAATATGTCTATTATGATCAAGTCAGAATTGATATTTTATAGAGTTTGACTCCTTCTCTGCTTTCTTAGACTTTACTGTTTCCCAGAACATCTGGCTCAAAGATATTTTATGTCAGTGAATTAACAGTCTTTCCCTGTAGCTTTGGTCTGTTTGATTATTTTGGAGCTAAAATTTAGTTTTATAATGTTATTCTTAAGTGTTTTACATTTTTGTGTTTTTACTTAAACACCTAAAAGTTGATGTTTTTAGTCATGTTTCCTTTTTTTGGAATGTATAACTTGTGCTTATGTATTTTGTGATAAAAATTTAAGAATATATTTTTCACCAGGTTTTCTCCTTAACTCTGGTTTTTTAATTATGTTCACTCAGATTTCCTCTGGTGAATACATTCAGATGTCTGGTCGAGCTGGAAGGAGGGGAATGGATGATAGAGGAATTGTAATTCTTATGGTGGATGAAAAGATGAGCCCAACGATTGGAAAACAGCTACTTAAGGTAACCGAGTTAAGATTCTCTGCTTTCACCAGCAATTTGAGAAACATACTTCAGGAGCCACTTTGAAATTAGTTGTATCAGTTCAGATACCTTTCCAAGTAGATGAGTTAATTTACTAAACTATCTAGGCTTGGAAGGTAGAAAAGGGTAACTGCAAAGTGCTGATATTTTGTACCCTACTTTCTGTTCTAGTAAGTGAAGCATAACTCATGCGATGAAGGGCATGTAAAGATCCTCAGGGCAGAAATGTTCACTTTGCCCTCCAGATTTAAGACAATCTCTGTAACTGCCTTCTACACTGAACAAATTGCTCTTCACCTATCAGAGCAGGAAGTAGGGCACATGATACCTTCCCTACCTTTGCAAGTCCAGATAGCTTAATTCTACAGTCTACCATTCTAATACTGCCTGTTGATGGATCATAAATATCCCAATAAATTAATTTAAATTTTTAAGCTTTATTTCAAATTAGCCTGTTCATTTTGCTTGTTTAATATTTGTTTTTCAGATTGTTTTAAGGGTTTTATTTTTGTTTTGTGTTGGAGAGCTTTTCAGGGAAGTTTGGTCTGGTTGCTTTCCTTCTTCTCCATGTGGTATGAAGTTTTTAAAACAAATTCCTAGAGAAAACTCTTAGTAAGATGGGAAACTTAACGTTAATTAAAAGTTGGACACCTGGGTGGCTCAGTCGGTTGAGTATCTGCCTTGGGCTCAGGTCATGATCCCAGGGTCCTGGGATTGAGTCGAACATCGGGCCCCCTGCTCAGCGGGGAGTCTGCATCTCCCTCTTCCTCTTCCTCTCCCCCTCCCCCCTGCTTGTGCTCTCTCTCTCTCAAATAAATAAATAAAATCTTTAAAAAATTAATTAAAAATATTAAATTAACTACCAGATCATTAGCTAAGGCTCCAAAACCTGTTAAGTCTCATAGGTCAGTATCTCTCTGAAACAGACTCTTTTCAATTTCAAAGACTTGGGAACTACAAGGAGAATTTGAGATATGGTTGTGGGAAGTCTGGTATGCTAAAGCAAAAATAAGTAAAAGTGTATGTTTTTTAAAATAATGTGTTTAATGTGAGTGAAGACGAAGCTTCTCTGTACATATTCATAATGATCATATGGTGTCTTATTTTCACTCTTAAAGATTAACACTTGGAAACCTATTTTTAAGTGTCCATGTAACTTCAGTTCTTCATGTAAAGAAAATGACAGAAGATTGAAAATTGGTATTTTTAGACTTCAAATTGTGCAACATAAACAGTTTTTCTCTCCTTCTGTTCTATGTATGGAAAAAGGTGAATCAAGTTGCCAATAGTAGTAGGTAAAATTTTAATGACAGCTTCTGGTTTCCTTAGTACAGATATTTCATTCTATTTGCTTGACATTTCTGAACATAAAGTGTACTTAGGTGTAAAAGTTCTATTGTCTTTTATTTAAAAAATTTTATTGTGGTAAGAACACTTAACGTGGGATCTACCCTCAACAGATTTTTAAGATACGTTATTGTCGAGTGTAGGTACAATATCATACAGCATATCTCTGGAGCTTAATTTATCTTCCTTGACTGAAACTTCACGACCTTTGATTAGTAACTACCCTTTTACACCCCTCCTCAGTCTCTGGCAACCACCATTCTACTCTTTGATTCTTTGAATTTGACAATTTTAGAAAATTCATATAAGTGGAATCATGCAGTGTTAGTCTTTCTGTGACTGGTTTATTTCACTTAGCGTAATGTCCTTAAAGTTCATGTTGTCACATACTGTAGAATTTTAAGACTGAATTGTATTCCATTGTATGTATATATCACATTTTTCTTATCCATTCACCTATTGATGAACGTTTAGGTTGTTTCTACATCTTGACTATGTGAATAGCACTGCACTGAACATAGGAGTATTATTATCTGTCCAGTGTCTTCATTTTGATTCTTTTGGGTAAATACCCAGAAGTAGAATTGCCAGATCATATGTAGCTCTTGCCCCCCCCCCCCCAGTTTTTGTGGAATATCCATACTGTTTTACATAGTGGCTGTGCCATTTTGCATTCTGACCATCAGTGTGCAAGGATTCTAATTTCTCTATCATTTCTTAAATGAATGTTTACAAACAGCTTTATTGAAATATAATTCATATTGCATACAGTTCACCCATTTTCATGGCTTCTAATACATTCACAGAGTTTTGCCACCATCATTACAATCAATTTTGGAACATGGGTATTAGCCCAAGAGGAACTTTATACCCATTAAATATTACTCTCCATTTCATTCCTAACCCTTCCCTTTCCCGTAAGCCCTAAGGCAAACTACTAATCTACTCTTTGTCTCTATAGATTTGCCTATTCTAGGCATTTCATATAAATTTAGTCAGATAATAGTCAGTGATCTTTTGTATCTGGCTTTTCTTTAGCATAAAATTTTCAAGTTTCATCCATACTTGTTATATGTATCAGCACTTCATTCCTTTTTATTGATGAGTATTGCTCTTTTGTGTGGAGATATTACAGGTTTTTTATCCATCTATTAGCAGATGTATACTTAGGTTGTTTGTCCATTTTGGCTGTTGTGAATAATGCTGCTATGATTGTTTCTTTACAAGTTTTTATGCAAACATGTTTTTATTTCTTTTGGGTATATACCTATGAGTGAAATTTGCGAGGTCATACATAATTCTGTGTGTAACCTTTTGAGGACCTGCCAAACTGCTTTTCAGCAGCAACTGTACCATTTTACATTCTCATCAGCAATGTATGAGGGTTCTCATTTCCCTGCATTCTAGCTAACACTTGTTATTATCTGTCTTCTTTATTTATAATCATCACCCTAGTGAGTGTGAAATGGTAACTTCACTTTGAATGGTGTATAGTTTGACTTCTTTAAAGGATATAGTACCTGCTTGTTGATGATACTGCAATTTTATAAGCAAATATGTATGTGTATTTCTTGGTTTCTAGACACATTTCTTTTATTGAGAATAACTGCACTACTATTTTTGTCCTCTAGGATTTTTTCAGGTGGTTTTACTATCGTTAAAGAATTTGTACGCAACTTACTCAGAAAAATAACAATTAATAGTTATAGAATACTCAACATGTCTTAGGCTCTGAAATAATTACTATTATTATCCCAGTTTTATAAATAAATAAGGCATATAGAGGTTAAGAATTTTTCAAAAGTCATATTGTTTTTAAATGGCAGATGCTGATTTTAAAGTCATGCAGTCTGGTTTCAGAGTGCGTGCTTCTAACCGCCACTTGCCCATACTTCTTAGTACTTCATGCAAATAGATTTTTCATTTACTGGTTCAAACCGAATTTGGCCTGGCAGCACTTTGTTCTTTTGACATAATTCTTAATGCAGTATATGAACTAATAAATCATTATAATAACATCAGGTCTATTTTCTTTTAAGCAACAGTGATTAAGATTTACTCTTAAGTAATAGGACTTTAATAAATAGAATATTTATTTTCTCAAATAATAATTAAAGTTTGTAGATTGTTCATATTATTGTATGTAAAAATAATTAGTATGCTTTGTACATTTGTAAAATTCAGATCTGTTTGTCATATCTAATCATTTTTCCTGTTGTTGGATTAAGTAGTCTTAGCCAGAAAGATGACAGAATACATGTGTTTATTGCTTGTTGACTAAAGATTATAAATTGAGATTTCTAATATCTCAACATGCACACACACACACTTAAATATTTGTGCATGTAAATCATTTAATGATCTTGCATTTAAAATGTTTTAGTAATTTCTTTCTTTAGCTTCTTTGGCTTGACTAGTTTTCTACCAAGTATTATAAAAACCTATTCAACTTTTCCAGTTCTGCTATTGTTAGTGTCCTCTTCTTGTCTGTTTATCTAATACTTTCACATCCACTGCCTTTTTTTAAAGTTTATTTATTTAAAGTATTCTCTACTCCCAGTGTGGGACTCAAACTCATGACCCTGAGATCAAGTCACATGCTTTTCTGACTGAGCCAGTTAGGTCGCTCTGCATCCATTGCTTTTTATTTATGAGTCCACAAATAAAATAGATTTTTTATCTATTAGCTTACGTAGATTTTGAGATAAGACAGGGGTTTGTTCTTGGGTTTATTTGACAGGAGCTAAAAAAACAAAATCAATTCATTATAATGTTTGCATAAATGATAAGTTGAGTCAGATACAAAGTGTGTGTATAATAGCCTTCCAAAAAGACTGGTGAATGCATCTTTTATTCTTCAGCAGTTAAGAGCTCCTTTACATCACTCCAGTATTAACAGAAAAAATATGCATTCCAATATAGTGCCCATATTTTCAAAAGAATGTAAAACCATCATAGTACTTTGAGGAAATGTCATTATTCGTTTTATCAAAATAAACCTATTTCTATAATTTCTGAAGTGGTTAAATAAACTTGTTTCTTATAGTACATGAAGTGCTACTTCTAAGAGACTGTGCACGCTTTCTTTTTTTTTTTTTTTTTTTTTTTTTTTTTTTTTAAAGATTTTATTTATTTATTCGACAGAGAGAGAGAGACAGCCAGCGAGAGAGGGAACACAAGCAGGGGGAGTGGGAGAGGAAGAAGCAGGCTCATAGCGGAGGAGCCTGATGTGGGGCTCGATCCCGGATCGCCAGGATCACGCCCTGAGCCGAAGGCAGACGCTTAACCGCTGTGCCACCCAGGCGCCCCTGTGCACGCTTTCTGATTCTAGACAGTTGTGTGTTCTTTTCAACCTGAGCTACATTGTTTTAATGGCTAAGGAAAATGAAACTTACTTGAAGGAAAAATAGTTTTGACTTTACTGGGTATTTTAAAGCCTTCGGAACTTTAGGAAGAACATACCTATTCTCTTAAAGGTAGTTCTCTCACATACTCAAGATGATCACTTATGGACTTTTTTTTGGAGAAGTGAGAAGACCCACATTTGTCCATATTCTTCTATCTTCCGTTGTAACAGTTCAAAGTGCAAAAATATTTAGACTGGGAGTTTTTAAACTGCTCGCCTGAATGAACCGTATACTCTAAAACTTCAGAAATTATTAAAAGTAGAATAGCATTCAAAGGGTGGTAATACAAATCTGCTTTGGAAAATTGATCTGCTTAGCTCTCTGTCTTACTAGCTTTCGGTGAACGACTTGTCAGCTAAAAGAATCCTTAAATGTTTTTCTAGAATGAAGTTGAAGTTTAAAATCTTAGCACTGGCTGCTGTTGTTCCAAGTTAAATTTTAGGTGACTGTTTTTTAGGCTTTCTGTTGATATATTAAAAATTTTATAATTTGGCTGATCAAATTAAATATATAAAAAGTTGAGAAATACTTGGTCAACATTTAAGGGTTCGTATAATTTTAGTAATATGAATATTGAAAAACAGAGATGTGAAATAAGTTGCATTTTTAATTTGTCCTTTGGGAGAACTTCAGCCCAGTGATGCCGTAAAGTTCATCTCCTACCTCTTTAGCCTAGGCAAGTCTCTTCATATCTCTGAACCTGTTTCTTGTTTAAAATTAAGAAGTAAATCAGTTTTGTTAGGAATATTGTGAATTGAAAATTTATTTAAGTGATTAGTACAGTGATTGGCACATGCTTACTTGATGTCATTTTTAAACTTGGGGAATCTATTTACATACATATATAGAACAGAAAGTGAACAGGGAGCAGTATATGACTGAATGGCACAGTATTTAATAACTCCAATTTGGGAAAATTTGGGATAATTCTAGACTAGATGATTGTGATTTAAGGTTTTATGGAGGAAATGGATCCTGCTGCATGCCTAAAGGGGTGGGAGTGGGGGTTGGATTTTGATTTCCAGAACTGGCAAGAAACATATTTTAAGAAAAAGAAATGGCTTCAGAATCAAGAATTAACATAACTGTATTTGGGTTCCTTAGTTTTGCTAGACCACAGGATACTTACAGATGAGAGAGATGAGTTTATTTTCTTGGTTGCTAGATTGGGTGTTCAGACTGGGTGTTCACATCTGAGCCTCAGTATTTTTGAGACTTTTTTACCCCAACCTTTAGCAAAAAATACAGTTTATTACATTACGTACAGTGCAGTTTACTTCTGTGTATAAATAAATGTGCTCTGTGTACCTGAAATAAAAGTTCATTAGAACAACACATTTCTGCTATGATGGATTGTGGTTTTTCTCAGCTTTATTGAGGTATAGTTTAAAAATTGTATTATTTAAATTGTGCAGTGCGATGATTTGACACATGAATACATTGTGAAAGGATTCTCATCATAGAGGTAATACATCCATCACCTCAAATATATGCCTTTTGTGTATATGAGAACTCATTATGTTCCGTTTTCTATTTCATGAAAGGAAAATAAAACCGTTTGGTATGACCTAAATTTCAGTATCTACAGGGCCCTTAAATAGTCATTACTGGTGAATAGAGTATTCTGTTACAGTGAAATTGTATTTTGGTTTGTCTGTCGGCAGTATGCTGACTAAATTGTAAGGGAAATTGAAACCAAAGTAGTTAGGATGATAGTTGTAGTGATCTAGATCAGGTCTGATGAAACTTTGAAGTCTGTGATGGCAGTGATAAAGAAACAAAAGAATTAATCTAAGATATATTGAGGAAATAATCTGCAACCATTGGTTGATTAAAATTTAAAAAAGGGATAAAGCAGAAGAAAGACCTCCTAAATTGGAATTTAAAGGGTAATTTCATTACCCATTAATCAAGTTATAATTGAACTATCATAAGTTCTCCTTGCAGAGCCACAGAAATTACACCAGGTGGAGTTGTCATATAAAGGATTTTATTTGCAACAAATAAGATCACAGGGAATAACTTCCAAAGTTGTGATTCCCTGAGCAGGGGTGATGGATTCCTTTATTTAGGGTTAGGATGAATATTTAGACTTGTCATCATCTGTGGAAGTAGGCATAAGGCATGCACTTTAATGAAACATTGCCTATACATACATAGTATGTTGTATAAACGAGGCTTGTGTTCTTCCTTGGGCGGAGATCTTAGTATTAAAATGAGCTAAGGTAACCGTTGGTCCTTCCTTGGTTCATCTGGGCAGATGAAAGTCTGTGATTGAATTCAAACTGGTCGGGGTGGTCTGGGAGCTAGCTCCTCTTTAGGGCAGTTGTTACTGCTTGAGGGTAGTTTCGGTTTTCCTCACGGGATGTTATGCTGTGCGGGTCTTTTGCATCACTTAAGAGATCAGCTAGAAAGAAGAGCTTTAGGAAGACTGGGACAAAGCTCAGTGAGTGTAAACCGGAAAGCAGTAAAGGTCAGGGCTTGGGGTCTAGCTGTGACAAATTCAGTAATCTCACTAACAATTAATCTTTGTAAGGGTGAAACTCAGGAATGGGAAAGAGCAAGAGAGATAAGTTTCATTTTAGATCGTGTAACCATATTATTATTATTATTATTTATCACCCAAATTAGGTTACAGTAGGAGTGGAAAAGGGTGCTTTTAATAGTTAAACCAGTATAGCAGTTGTAGATGGGGACTGTCTTGGGCTCACTTAGATACAATGTCAAAATGCCGAGTTGAGTTTCAGGTGACTGAGAATTCCCAGGTGTATTCTACAGCAGTTGAGAATGCAGAAGTAGAGTTTGAGCTTAGAAATAAACATTGGTAATATTGAAGCCCCAAATTTCTGAGAGGAGGTAGTAATACAAAAAAATAACAGAAAAGTGGGGCGCCTGGGTGGCGCAGTCGTTAAGCGTCTGCCTTCGGCTCAGGGCGTGATCCCAGCGTTGTGGGAACGAGCCCCACATCAGGCTCCTCAGCTAGGAGCCTGCTTCTTCCTCTCCCACTCCCCCTGCTTGTGTTCCCTCTCTCGCTGGCTGTCTCTGTCAAATGGACAAATAAAATCTTAAAAAAAAAAAATAACAAAAAAGTAAGGGCTGCATCTGTTTGCAGAATTGTGAAATAGCTGAAGTTGTCTTTAAATTCCTCTCTCCTCCAAGAATTTGATTTTCATACTACACATCTCCCTTTGCCTTATTTTCAAGGAAAGTTCATAAACATCAAGGTTTTAGGGACTTAGTAACTATGCCTCTAGGGTGAAAGGCTCTTAATTTTTCAGGAGTTAAGGAGCACTTTCATTTAAGACTGTGACGAAAGCTCTGCTTCTCATAAAATTCTATATGTATATGTTTAGAATTATGCTATTAGGTTGGTCTGTGGACCTCAATTTAAGAGCCCCTGACCACCCTAAGAGTATTTGTGTTATTTTACTATGCCATTTAGAAATACATAGCATACTTTGTGACACTTCACTTCTAAATACTTCAGCATGCATCTCCCGAGAATTGATTATTCTCCTATTGTAGCTGGGACATAGAGGCGCAAGAGCAGCTGGCTCTGGGGGTTCCAAACAGGGCAGGTTTAGCCACTCACCACAGGCAAAATTAAAAGAGAAACAAGCGGTGAAACAAAAGAATTTATTTCAGTCAGGCGAATACCAGGAAGACCGCATTTCAAAGACTGTCTCCAAAGTGCCGAAAATACTTCACAGTTTTATATAAGGAAAATGTAGGACAAAGGTCCCTGGGTATGTGCAGGTGGACGTGGTGGGTCAAGTTCTTACTCCTTTTGGGATTAGTCCTGAGTGGAGTCTTTCGGCTCAAGGAGGTCCTTGAGGGAGTAGTTCCCCAGTAGGGATGCTTTGCGCACAGGGCCTTTAAGAGATAGTCTGGAGAGAAACTTAATTGGCTAGAAAGTTTGAGGTCAGGGTGGAGGTACTTGAAGTCCCTTTTCACTATGTGTAACTACAAAACCATTTTCATTTTTAAGTATTTGCATTAAAATATTTCTGAAGAAACACTGCTGAAAGAAAATTTTAGATCTCAAGGAAGTATTTGGATAGAAACCTTTAATGAGTAAAGGTCACCATAGTGTAGATAAATACTTTATTCTGCTTAACCATTAGCCTTAACCTTCTTTGGTAACAGTCACAGGAGGAAATAAAAGAATTATGAAAATACAGGTAAAGAATGGTCTGTAAATTGCACAGGTGGTTTTATGTCACTCCAGGCAGCTGAGTTTTAAGATGCTAATTTTTATCTAAATATCTTTCTGAAATGAATTTAGTGTACTCGGTCAGCACAGGCTAGGTTATGCTGCAGTAACAGACCTAAATCTCTATTACTTAAAGGTTCATTTCTCTAACTTGTTCAGTGCAGGTTTATGGAGGAGGTTCTGCTTATTATTGTTTAAGGATGCAAGATGATGGAGAAACCACCATCTTGCACAGTAACAGTCACTGTGCCAGAGGAAAAAGATAGCTTTTCACGCCAGCAATTAAATACTTGGCCAGAAGGTGACACATCGTAACAATTCATTTGCCTCACCCACCAGGGGGCCAGAAAGTGTAATCTTACCAAGTGCCTAGAAGTCAGAGAGCTAAACATACTTGGCAAACAGAATTTTAACTAGTACAGTTGCTACTTAGTGGACTTTTTCCCTTCTCTTTTCTAAAGATCAACTATTTATCACTTGGTATTGGTCATTTAAAAGAAAGAACTTAATACATTTCTATAATATTCCTTAACATGGATTAAATTATTAAGCAGTTTAATAGGTATCTATATAAATTTTATTTGAAAAAAAATCACAACATTGACATGTCTTTTTTTTTCTCTTAGGGCTCAGCCGATCCTCTAAATAGTGCTTTCCATTTGACCTACAACATGGTTTTGAACTTACTACGTGTAGAAGAAATTAATCCTGAGTACATGTTGGAAAAATCCTTTTACCAGTTTCAGCACTATAGAGCAATTCCAGGAGTAGTAGAGAGTAAGTATAAAATTACTATAACAGAACTTTCTTAGCTAGTAGAGTAAATAGCATAATTACTGACTTATTGGCCACCTAGGCCTTTGTTTATTTTCTGGTTAGCCGTATCTTGGCTTTTACATAAAGTAAGAACTGCGATCTGGTCATTTTAACTGACTAGAACATTTTAAAAGTTAGAAAACCCTGCTAGTATACCTTTCTATAGTTGACTCAAATTTAATATAATTTATTGTTACAGGCATATTACATGATAGCTCATGTTCATGAGTCGTGATATAATAAAAGCCTGGTATAATAAAATTGGAGCTGTAAGAAGCATGTATATGTTAGTCTTGCCCTTGTACTGTTTTCTCATTATAAGCGAGTGCCGCAGCATAAGTTTATAAATAAGGAAATTTAATACTCCAGCTGGGGTTTGAGTTCAGCCTTTTTCGAAGTTCTAGCTCCTATTATGATAATGCTTTCTAAAGTTCAGAAAGTATTCTTTGGTAACTCTGTTCAAGTAGAATTGTGTATCGATCCTTACCTTAGAGGATATTTTGGCTGAGAGCTGATTAAAATCTAAAACAGAGGCAAAGATTGAAAATACCGGTTTTGGTAGGTCTTATAAACAATAATACATAGTCATTGTCAAAAAGGAAAAATGGAAAATTGAGCAAAATATACAGAGTAAAGTTAAAATCATTTGTAACCTTACACAGCCAGCCACAACACTTCATAGTTCTAACTTTTTCTCTCAGAAAAGTTTTGCTGGTTTTTTTTTTTTTTTTTTAAAGTAGCATTAAATACAGTAGTTCTCCCTGATCCACGGTTACGTGTTCCAGAATTCCCACTGGATGCCTGAAACCACAGATAGTACTGAACCCCATATATACTATGTTTTTTGTATACATACATACATTCCTGTGATTAAGTTGAATTTATGTATGAGGCACAATAAGGGATTAACAACAGTAACTCATAGAACAATTATAACAATATATGGTAATAAGAGTTATGTGAATGTGGTCTCTTTCTCTCAAAATATCTTGCACCATACTCACCTTCCTTGTGATGATGTGAGATTATAAAGTGTCTACATAATGAAGTGAACGGAGGTAAATGGTGTAGTCACCGTCATGTAGTATTAGGCTCCTATTGACCTTCTGACAATATGTCAAAAAAGGTGGTCTGTTTTTGGGGATAGAGCAAGAAATACATATTTTCCCATTTATTTAAACTCTTTTTTTTTTTTTATGACTTCTCACTGGAGTCAAATTGTTAAATATGACTTGACAATGACTCTTGCTACATACTCTGAACTTAAATATTACTATCATTTCCCAGTCCCCTTCCTCTGTCTCTTTAATCCCCAGCTGCTGCTATTTTCAGGGTGGTTCTGACTGTCTTACGTTTTAAGGGGATTGTGAATAACATGATCTGCAATTCCTGGTTCTGCTACTATACACTTGATTATTGTTCTGCTTGAATTATCCCTGCTTTCCCCACCTATGTTTTTAGAGGGCAAAGACCTTTTGAAATTCAAACAAACAAACAAACAAAATGAAATGTCAAGAGTAGAACAGACATTTTAGTGGGAAAAGGTAGAAATTTAAGTGATGAAAGAGAATTGATGACAGAATTGCACCACCTTTTCTACAATTTGCAGGACTGAGTGGTATGACCAAAGAGTCATAATAGTGTAGAAGGAAATGGTTAGAGGTGATAAAGGCTATCCTGTATGCTTTAAAAATGCAGAATACATTTTGAATGCAGTTTATTCTCCGTTTTAGTTATTTTTAGGAAGGGTTTAATTCTTTTTGCTATTATTGATACTGCTAGAACTTTTTCAAGAGAGCTGGTATTATTTTCACCACCTTAGTATATCCAAATTAAAATGTAGATTGTTGTCTTTGGAAGTATAGAATTATTCTTTTTTTTTATAACTCACAGTGCTTTATGTTTTGTAACAAACTTAGATGACTGGCATACATCAGATGTTTTTCCTTTTGATTTGCTGAGTCCACATTAGATTTTCCAGTGAGCTATAGAGTAAAACTTAGAGGATTTCACTGTCCCTGTACTGAAAGGAAAAATGCAAAGTTAATTTTAATCTTTGGTTTAGTGTCATAAATAGGTAATGGCATGGTTAATAGCAAGAGCTGTGAAGTTAAACATGGGTTTGATTCAAGACTATCTGAGCTTTAGTTTGCTCATCTAAACTGCTGGGATAATAACTAATTGAACCAATTCATGAGAATTAAATGAGATAATTTATGTTAAATGGACATTACGTATTTGTTTTAATTACTGATAGAATTGCTATAGATCAATGAAGCCGTTTAAACTTTAACCTGTTAGAAAATTTACTCAGTACTGGGAATAGCAGTCCATTTTCCCATCACTCCCAGGTCTCTATCTGTGCACATGTTATATTAATACAGCTTTGGCACCATTAATATATCTTTGGAACCACCACCTTTCCACTCTCTGAGAAAGAGGAAATTGTTTGCAAACTCTCTTAAGAGTTTATTGGAGTATCTCTCACATGCTGTTTCCTAAGATATTGAGACTTCCCTATATGGTCTACAGTGCAGTGAAACCAGCTTCTTATACTCAGGTTTGTCTACTCTTTGATTGACTGCACTTACTTTCTGGAGTTGTATATAGCTATAGTTAGAATTCTAGATAAAAGATACATGTGACTTCTTAAAATGTCTCAGACTTTTGACTCATTAGTAAAATGGTCTGAGCACAGAAGTGATTTGGAGTAGAGGATGGGGAGCAGTATTTAAGCATCTGTTTATCAGGCAGATGTTTATCGTCTCCCTGAACTCCTCCTGTCAGTGCTTATTGTTTCACTGATTCCTGCAAACAGTGTTACTCTATAATTTTAGATGGGGCAGCAGTATTAACACATCTGTGTCGTTTTCGTTATAAATCTTTTTATTGACTTTAGTCTGTCAAATATTCTCTTACAGTTTTCTAATTGTTTCTCTTTTTGGTAATGTCTGTTGCCATGATATGTGTTAAGAATAGCTTTCTTGTCTTCAGTGAATGGAATTCATTTCCTGTAAGACTTGCAGTTCATTTAAAAATAATCAAGATGATGTATCATGCGTAAGGGAATGCAGACCAGAAATTTGAGGGAGCAGTCTGTGAGAATGTTGAAGATGGTAGTAAAAATAATTAATACAACAATTGTAATATCCTTCGAATGTTTACTTTGAGCTCTACTCTTAATACTTTCCGTATCTTCTGGAAATTATAGTCTTAGGGAGTTGTGGGTATTTTTGTTATTTTCATTTTGTGGATAAAGAAACAAACACGCAGATTAAATAGAGGAGTTGGATCAGTGGAATAGAATTGAGAGTCTAGAAGTAAACCCATATACCTGTGGTCAATTGATTTTCAACACATGCTCTTGAAGCAGTGGGATAGCCGTACGTAAAAGAATGAAATTGGATCCTTACCATATATAAAAATTAGCTGAAATTGAATGAAAGTCCTAAATATAAGAGCTGAAACCATAAAACTCTTAGAAGAAACCATAGGTATAAATCCCTGTAACCTTGAATTTGGCAGTGGTTTCTTAAATAAGACACTAAAGCACAAGCAACAAAAGAAAAAGTAGATTTGTTTTATCAAAATTGAAAACTTTTGTACCTCAGTAGACACCAACAGAAAGTAGAAAGAAAGCTCACAGAATGGGATAAATTATTTGCAAAACGCATATCTGATACAGGTCTAGTTTCCAGAGTATGTAAAGAACTCTTATAATTAAAAAACAAAAAGACATTCTAATTTTTAAATGGACAAAGTATTTCAATAGACATTTCTCCAAAAAAAAGTAAACTGTTAGCCAGCAAACAAGCATGTGAAAAGATGCTCAACATTTCCACTCCTGGGTATATGACCAAATAAAAATATTTTCAAACAAAAACATGTGCATGAATGTTCAAAGAAACACCATTCACAGTAGCTGAAAGGTGAAATAATTCAGATGTCTGTCACCTGGTAAACAGATCACTAAAATGGTACACGCATATAGTGGAATAATATTCAGCCATAAAAAGGAGTGAAGTACTGATACATGCTATGTTGCTATAACATGGATGAACCCTGAAAACATTATGCTCAGTGAAGGAAGCCAAACACAAAAGGCTTCAGTATACTGTGATTGTATATATATGAAATATCTAGAATAGATAAATCCATAGAAAGGTTGTCAGGGGCTGGAGGAAGGAGGAAATGAGTATTTGCTCAGTGGATATGGAGTTTCCTTTTGGAGCAGTGAAAATATTTTAGAACTATGTGGTGGTGATCGTTGCGTATGTTGTGAATGTACTAAATGTATTAATGGTGAGTTTTAGGTTTTGTGTATTTTACGCCAGTTGAAATAGTGTTTGTTCACAATGGGATGGAGGCATCATGAAATGAGTGAGGAAGGGAGGTCAGCGCTAGATGCAGGAATTTGAGTAGAAAATGCTATCATGAATGATTAGATTGGCTAAGAGAAAATTTGGGGAAAAGAGCCTCTGTTTTGGCTACTGACTGAGTAGAGAAAGAACTGTGGTTGAATTGCCTGTTCTCAGTTTAAGTGACCTAGACCCTGGTGGTGGTGGAGGTCTCATGACAGTAGCAAACTGGATTCTTGCTGAAATTTAAAGCAACGTATTACTTAAAAGGTCCAAAATAGTTCTGTCTAGTGGGACTTTCTGCAGTGGTGGAAATGTTCTGTAACTGTGCTATCAAGTCCGGAAGTCAGTAACCAGTTGAGTTACTGACAGTTGAGTATTTGAAATGGTGCTAGTGCTATTGAGGAACTAAATATTTAATTTTATTTAATTTTCATTAATTTTAATTTAAATAGCCACATATGGCTGTGTCTGCTGGAAGTATATTGGAAAAAGCTGACCTAGCACATTTCTACCATTACAAAGAGTTTTGTAGGACAGTGCTGTGTTGAACAATGTAGGCCTCGAATTCTTATAGTTAATACCCTCTCCCACATCCATAGGAGACAAACAACTCACCTGATATCACTGCCAATTCAGACTCAGTTTGAGTCACTATTATTGGTGATTTGGGGGACTTTAATGTAGAACCTTAATGTAGAAGGACAATACTCAGAATGACGTACAGTTAGGTCTGAAGTTTTCCCACAAAACCTCTAATCTGTGCAAGCTGACTTTGTTTCATCTGTACATCTGTAGTGGGAAAACAGATGTATCTTTGTATAATTTACATATTTTTTTAATATTTGTGTTTTATTTAGAGGTTAAGAACTCAGAAGAACAGTATAATAAAATAGTAATACCAAATGAGGAAAGTGTCGTCATCTATTATAAGATTAGACAGCAGCTTGCCAAACTGGGTAAAGAAATTGAAGAATATATTCATAAGCCAAAATATTGCCTACCATTTCTACAGCCAGGTCGTTTGGTAAAGGTATGTCATTTTTGGGTTAAGATTCTAATTGTTCTATATTAATTGTATTGTTTTACACTGTTCACATGGAATCGATTGGGGGTGGGATCATGTGTGAAGGCCTTTTAATCTCCACCGATTTTCATTTTGGGGGATATAAATCGAAGGAGACACTTTCGGAATTGACATATAAAATATTTCCAGTTATGAAATCAAAAAATAGAAGCAGTTTCGTGTGCACTTTTAAGTCCTGGATGAATTCATTAACTATAAAATATAAAAGATTTCATATTGTTGTAGAACAAATACATCATATCATTTTAGAAACTTGTTTGCCAACTGAGATATTCCTATTGTTGCTGTTTTAGAGGCCTGTGAAATTTGGTGGTGATTTTTTTCTTCAGGATTAACATCTTTTTCCTTAAGTTTAATGGATCTTTCAATAAGTTTTTTACCAGGAAAACTCAAAGTTTTATTGTGTGGGCATAGAAGTCTATAAAATTGCTTTTTGAACATAAATGTTTTTATTTACTTCCCTTTCTTTTTAGGTAAAGAATGAAGGAGATGATTTTGGCTGGGGAGTAGTGGTGAATTTCTCAAAAAAGTCAAATGTTAAGGTAAACTGTTGCCCTTAAGTTGGAATCATATATAAATTTTTAGTAAAAAGTTTTTTCAGACTCATGAAATTGATCAAAGAAGAAATAGCATTACATTAAGAGAAGCTATAATAAATTCTGCCATAAGGAATTACATTTTTGAATAATCTTAAATTTTGTCTTCAAAGTGCTGTTATTTTCCAAACAATAACATTTTAATTTCATGACAGTTTACGTGTCTTCTCTGAATTCATCAGTACTTTTTATAATTTTACTCTTCAAATTGAATATTAGAAAGAAATAGTTCTGATACGGAAAATTAGAATTTTGACTAGGTATACAGTAGAGAGTTGAAGAAAAGGTATTAGAAGAGCTAGTCAGTTTTACTTATTCTCTTTAAGGGAAGACAGTAATAAAGTTGGCTTTGGTCATTACGTATGTAAATATTTTGAAAAGATTACTTAAATGTAGTATTAGGGAAAATTTTGTTACTTTGTTAAATGAGTGACTGTCTTGAAATTAAATTAGCCACCCTGTTATATTTGTCTCCCAGTATGTGACCTCAGGCAGCATTTTGTATCTCCATGTATATTTTTCTTTATCTTCAAAAATGAGTAGTCTGTGGGGTGCCCGGTGGCTTAGTCTTGGGTGTCCAATTCTTGATCTCAGCTCAGGTCTTGATCTTGGAGTTGTGAGTTCAGGCCCCACACTCACCACGCTGGGTGTGGAGCATCCTTAAAAGAATAATAATAATAATTTGCATAAGATATCTGCATTCTCATAAGGTTGACCATCTCATGATTTTGTTGTCATTAACTTTGGTCCACCTGGATATAGAGCAAGTAGGAATTAAGCTTTGGGATTGGAAGTTACTCCTGAATTATGTAAATGAATTTAGAGATAATGAAGCCATTTGTTGGGAGAAACAAGTTCATAGGTTTGGGGGCATCTGGGTGGTGCATTCGGTTCAGTGTCTGCCTTCAGCTCAGGTTCAAGCCCTGCATCAGGCTCCCTGCTCAGTGAGAAGTCTGCTTCCCTCTCTCTCTCTGCCCCTCTCCTTTTGCTCATGCTCTCTCTCTCTCTCAAATAAATAAACAAAATCTTTTTTATAAAAGTTCATAGGTTTGTGATGGGTATTTGTGAATGATCTGTGATTAATCCCGCTGAAGAACTTCTAAGGATATTTAGTTTGTTACTACCATTTTGATACATTACCATCTTCATTAGTAATTGTTTGTAAGATATATTTTTTAAGTATTGTCACACTTGTTATCTCATTTGATCCCAATTTCATAAGCATTCATTGACCACAGACACAAAGTCTCTGTACTTTACTCATTTGATGAGTAACAGAAAGCAGATAATGAAAAGGCAGAATAGTGTAAATACTTTAGTAAAGATATAAGTAAAGTGCATTTGGAGCACAGAGGAGGAAGAAATTATGTCTGGTCTATTAGAGAGGGCATCTAATTAGGAAAATGATTTAAAATTTTTAAAGGAACCTTGGAGAATTAGTTGCATTCATTTGATGGATATTTACTGCTGGAGGAGCAGTGATATGCAGCAGGTCCAGAACATTTCAGGTAAAGAGTGAAATCTTTTAAAAGTATTGAAGTTAATCACAGAAAATGGTTAAAATATAGATTTGAGTATATTCAGTCTAGATCTAAACATTTGAAAGCAGTGGTAGGTGTTTGAAGATTAGTTGGTCCATCGGTTTGCTTGGGTTTAGTTTGATGGTTTGCTTTTTTAATCTGTTTATTTTTGAGGGAGGGATTGATCTGATCAGAAGTTACTGTATTGACTGTTTGAAGGATATTTAAAGAGATAGCATAGTAGATACAAGTTTTTCAGTTAAGGAGACTTACTCTTTTTGGGGTGCGTCAGAAGGAAGATGGTAATAAAAGAAGGGTTCAGATGGAGAATATTAAGGAACTAGAATGGACAGTCTTGTGTGGGAAGTTGGGATCTTTAGTGATGATAAGATTTCAGACTTGGATATGTGAAAAGTTGGCTGTATTGAGCCAACACTATTAAACTGGATAAAGTTTACCTCTCTCATTCTGCTCCCCCTCACCTTATTTTAAATATATGGTGAAGTAAAGCTTGAAATTTTGACCTTGACAAAGATTGCATGGGTATTATTCATTTGAGCCATGACTAGAACTCAGATATGATTTACAGGCTTTTATATTTTCTATTTAAACACCTTTAGACATGAGAAAACTATAAAATGCTTGCCTGCCTCTTCTCTCTTCCAAAGACATATAATATTTTCTTTAGGAATAATTATTAGTAACATAGGTATGATCTTCCTGGAGAAGAACTTGAAAGGGTAGTCTTCATTTAAACTTCTGACAGCTATTAATTTCAGTTTTTCATGTACAATAAAAAGTGTGGCCATAAATGCTACATGTTGTGGTTCCATTCATACTTACATAACTTATGTATAATGGTAGAAAACGTATAACTTACATATAATGGTGGAAAAGCCTTTGCCAGTTTACTCATTCCGTAACTTGTCTATATTGAAGAGAATATTGCTGGGCAGAATATCTTTACTTGTAGTGTGCTGACGTGCTATATATTTCTTTCACTGCAGGTTTTACATTTCTTATGTGTTTCTTTTTTTCAACAGTTTTATTGAGATAGTATTTACATACTGTACTGTTTACTCAGTGACTTTTAGTAAATTCACCATCACCACAATCGATTTTAGAACATTTTCATCCCCTCAAAAAAGGAAAAGGAAACCTTTGTCATTCCACCCTGTGCTCCCATACCCTCAGTCCTGAATAGCTACTAATCTACTCTCTATAGATTTGCCTATTCTGAAAATTTCATTAAATTGTGTCATAATGTGTTTTGCGACTGGCTTCTTAGCATAATGTTTCCAGGGTTTAAGCATGTTGTAGTGTATATCAGCTTTTTGTTCCTTTTTGTGATTGAATAGCATTCCATTGTAGAGATACATGACATTTTGTTTATCCATTCATGAGTTGATAAATTTGGATTGTTTCTACTTCTGGGCTATTATGAATAATGTCCCTATAAACATCCATGTCTGAGTTTTCGTGTGGACATATGTTTTCATTTCTCTTGGGAGTGAAACTGCTGGATCCTGTTGATACTGTATAACCATTTAAAGAACTACCAGGTGGTTTTCCAAAGTGGCTGCACAATTTCACATTCCCATTACCAGTGTATGACGGTTTTTATTTCTTCACATTCTCACCAACACTTAATATCTGACTTTTTGATTCCACTTGGTATATAGTGGTATCTCATTGTGGTCTTGATTTGTATTTCCCTGATGGCTAATATTGCCAACGATCTTTTTATGTGCTAATTGGCCATTTGTATATTCTTTGGAGAAATGTCTTCAGCTCTTTTGCTCACCCACATTCAAATTGAGTTCTCATTTTATTACTAAGTTAATGTAAGTTCTTTATGATATTTGATTTCCAGATATTTATCTCCCATTTTGTGGATTATTTTCACTTTCTTGATAGTGTCCTTTGAAGCACAAAAGTTTTTAATTTTGATGTAATCCAATTAGATTTTTTTTTTTTTCTTATTACTCATGGCTTTGGTGTCATATATAAAAATTACTGCCAACATCAAGGTCATGAAGATTTACCTCTGTGTTTTCTTCTAAGAGTTTTATAGTTTCAGCTATTATGTTTAGTCCCTGATCCGTTTTCAGTTAACTTTTGTATGTGGTATAAGGTAAGGAGGGTGCAGCTGCATTCTTCTCATAGCCCTGGTTTTTGGAAAATTCTTTCCTCACTAAATGATCATGTCATCCTCATCAAAACTCAGAAGATCATAGACACATAGGTTTATTTCTAGACTCTCAGTTCCATTCATTGACCTCTCTGTCCCAGTGCCAGTACCATATGGTCTTCATTTACCATATCTTTGTAGTTAAGTTTCAAAAAAATAGATTTATGAGTTCTCCAACTTTGTTCTTCTTTTTCAAGATTGTTTTGGCTATTCTGGGATCCTTACAATTTCATATGAATTTGATTATCGGCTTGTCAGTTTTTACAAAGAAGTCAGCTGGGATTCTGAGAGGACTTGCTCTGAATCTGTGTATCAGCTTAGAGAGTATTCCTGTCTTGTCTTTCATTCATGAACACAGCATGTTTTCCCTCTCATTTACAAACTTTTTTTTTTTTTTTTTAAGATTTGTTTATTTTGGGGGCGCCTGGGTAGCACAGTCGTTAAGTGTCTGCCTTCCGCTCAGGGAGTGATCCCAGAGTGCTGGGATCGAGCCCCACATCAGGCTCCTCCGCTGGGAGCCTGCTTCTTCCTCTTCCACTCCCCCTGCCTGTGTTCCCTCTCTTGCTGGCTGTCTCTCTCTCTAATAAAATCTTAAAAAAAAAAAAAAAAAAGGATTTGTTTATTTTGGAGAGAGACAGAGAGAGAAAGCACATGGTGAGGGGCAGAGGGAGAGAATCCTCAAGCATATTCCCCACTGAGTGAGGAGCCCGAAATGGGGCTCAGTTTCACAACCCTGAGATCATGACCCCAGCTGAAATCAAGAGTAGGTTGCTTAACCGAGTGCCACCCAGGCATCCCTTGTTTAGATATTCTTAATTGGTAATGTATTGTTTTTCAAGTATAAAGCCATGTTGTGTCTGCAAATAGAGATGGCTTTCTCCCTTTTCAAGGTGGATGCATTTTAATTCTTTTTTTTTGCCTGATTGTTATGGTTAAAACCTCAAGTACAGGATTAATAGAGGTGATGAGAGCAGTCTTTTTCCTAATTTAACAGGGAAACATCCAGTGTTTATCCATTGTGAATGATGTTAGCTCTGGGTTGTTTTTTTGTTTTTTTTTTTAAGATTTATTTATTTATTTATTAGAGACAGCCAGCGAGAGAGGGAACACAAGCAGGGGGAGTGGGAGAGGAAGAAGCAGGCTCCTAATGGAGGAGCTTGATGTGGGGCTCGATCCCACAAAACCGGGATCATGCCCTGAGCGGAAGGCAGACGCTTAAAGACTGCGCCAGTCAGGCGCCTCAGCTCTGGGTTTTTATTAAGTGTCCTTTACCGAGTTGAGGAAGTTTCTTTTTGTTCGTAGTTTGTTGAGTGTTTTCGTCGTGAAAGATTGTTGTGTGTTGTCAAATGCTTTTTATGTACCTATTCAGGTAATCATGTAGTTGTTTTTAATTCCATTTTGTATTTATTCTGATGTGATATACTAGGTTAATTGATCTTTAAATGTTAAACCAACTTTGGATTTCTTGGTAAACCCCACTTGGTCATGTTGTATTATTCATTTTATGTGTTGCTGGATTCATTTTGCTAGAATGTTGGAGAAACATTTGCATTTACATTTACAGGAGATACCAGTCTGTAGTTTTCTTGTGATGTCTTTGTGTGAGTTTGGTAACAGGTTAATGCTGGCCTCATAATGAGTTTGGAGGTGTTCCCCTTCTCTTCTGTTTTTTGACAAGTTTTTGAAGAAATGGTATTAATTTTTTTTAATTGGAAGATTTTGGCAGTGAGAACACCTGGGCCTAGGCTTTGCTTTGAGTGCAGTTTATAATTATTAAGTCAGTTTTATAGGGTCTTTTCAGATTGTTTACTTCTTCTTGGGTCATTTTCAGTGATTTGCTTTCTTAGAAATTAGGCCGTTTCACCTAAGTTACCGAATTTACTTGCATATACTTGTTCATGATATTAATTTATAATCCTTTCTATTTCCTGAAGGTGGTTAGTAATGTCCCCTCCTTCGTGTCTTATTCTAATAATTTGAATCTTTCAACTAGCTAAATGATTGTCAGTTTTGTTGATCTTAAAGAACCAGCTTTTTGTTCATTGATTTTTTTCTATTTTTCAGTTTCATCAATTTCTGCTCCATTTTTGTTAATCCTTCTGTCTGCTAGCTTAAGTTTTAGTTTTCTGTTCTTTTTTTTATTGTCTTAAGGTAGGAGGTCAGGTTACTAGTTTGAGATCTTTCTTCCAGTTTAATACCAGCATTTATGCCTATAAATTCCCCTCCAGGGAGATATTTTAACTACATACAATACGTTTTGGTATATTTTTTTCATTTTCATTTACTTCTAAGTATTTTCTAATTTCTCTTTTGATTTCTTCTTTGACCCACTGGCTATTTAGGAGTGTGTTAATTTCCATATATTCATGAAATTCCTAAATTTCTGTCCGTTTTTTTATTTTCAGTGTCATTCCATTGTTATTGAGAAATCATTGGCATTATTTCAGTCCTTTTGAATTTATTGAAAAAAATTTTTTTAAAGATTTTATTTATTTATTTGACAGAGAGAGAGAGATAGCCAGTGAGACAGGGAACACAAGCAGGGGGAGTGGGAGAGGAAGAAGCAGGCTCCCAGCAGAGGAGCCTGATGTGGGGCTCGATCCCAGAACGCCGGGATCACGCCCTGAGCCGAAGGCAGATGCTTAACGACTGCGCCGCCCAGGCGCCCCTGAATTTATTGAAATTTGTTTAATGGCCTGACATATGGTCTATCCTGCAGAATGTTTTATGTGCAGTTGAGAAGAATGTATATTCTGTTTTGGGCAAGATATTCTATAGATGTCTGTTAGGTCTGGTTTGTTTATGGTGGTGGTCAAGTTTTCTGTTTCTTGCAGATTTTTGTCTATTTGTTCTATGCATTAAAGTAAGGTATTGAAGACAACTATTATTTTTGAATTTCTGTTTCTCCCTTCATTTCTATCAATTAAAGTGTGTCTCCTATAGACTGCATAGCTGGATCTTTTTTTATTCAATCTGAAAAATTTCTACCTCTTGTTTGGGTTCCGTAATCAGTTGGTTAATCTATTCACTTTTAGTATCATTGATATCATTGAATTTGTGCTTTTTATTATGCTTTTTGTTTTCTATAGTCTCATTTCTTTTTTTTTGTTTTTCTAGTCCTCCTTTACTGCTTTCTTTTACATTAAGTGCTTATGTTCTAACAGAATATTTCAGTTTATTTTAATGATTTCTACTTTTTTATTTTTTTCTCTACATCTCTGTATTTTGTTATTTTCTTAGTGGTTGCTAGGGCCTTCCATATTCAGTATTTCCATATTAACTTAATAAAATAAGTTTCAGATTTATACTGAATTCCAGTGAGATGTAGAAACATTACTCCCGTATACATTTCTTCCATTTTCCCTCTTTTTTTGTGGCATAATCTATAAATGTTATAAACCCAACAATATATGTTATAATTATTACTTAATATGATTTTATGACTTATAAAGAAGCTTAGATAAGAAAGAACAAGTATTTATAGCTTTTGTTATATTAATCTCATTTATCATTTCTGGTTTATTTTATTGGATCCTATGGATGCAAGTTACCGTCTGGAGTTACTGCCTTAGCTCAGTACAGCTTTGCTCCTACCTACCTCCTTTGTGTCATTATTGGCAAATATACTACATTCCTGTATGTTCCAGATTTAACTATTCAATAAATACTTATTATTTTTAAATCATTTAGTAGAAAAATAAATAATTCTTTATACTGTCTTTCATAGTTACATAATTACCTACACCAGTGCTCTGTTTATTCATATAGATTCAGATTAATGTCTAGTGTTCCTTGCTTTCAGCCTCAAGAATTTCTTGTATTTTTTATAAAGTGAGTTCTGCTAGCACCAAATTCTCTGTTTTTGCTTATCTGGGAATATCTGTTTTTGAAAAATAACTTTGATGGATTTATAGATTCTTGGTTAACAAGTGTTTTTCTGTGGATATGCCAACCGACTGCCTTCTGTTTCTGTGGAGACGTTTCTGCTGTTAATCTTACTGTGGTCCACTGTAAGAGAGAGGAGTCTTTTTTTTTTTTTTCCCTTCTTGCTGATTTCGAGATTCTCTCCTTTGTTTTGGGTTTCTGCAGTTTTACTATGATGTGTCTCTGTTCATCTCTTTATATTTATTCTACTTGGAGTCCATTGAATTTCCTGGGTATATAGATTAATATTTTTCAGTTAATTTGGGACATTTTCAGCCATTATTTCATCAGATATTTTTTCATCTCTTTCTCTCTTCTCCTGGTACTCACATGAGTATATTGTTGTACTTACTGATAGCCTAAATTTGTCTGAGGTTCTATTCATTGTCTCCTTTTTCCTCCTGTTTTTTGGGTTACTTAATCTTATCAGTCTATGTACAAATGTGCTACTGCTTTCTTCTACTTCAGATCTCTTGAGCCCCTCTAGTCATTTCTTTCAATTCAGGGATACTTACAAATTTAAGAATTTCCTTTTTGGTTGTTTTTATCATATCTATCTCTTTTTTGGTATTCTCTAGTTGAATGACATTGTTATTTTACCTTCCTTTACTTTAATTATGGTTCCTTTAGTTGTTTGAAAATATTTATACTGGTTACGTTTAAGTCTTTGTTTAATCCAGTATCTGGTCACACAGGCATTTTCTTCTGTTGACTGCTTTCTTTGGTACTTAGGTCTTGGATCATACTTTTCTGTTCACGTCTTACAATTTTTATTTGCTTGTTTATTGATATAGTGCTTAGCTCAGTTGAGTGAAGTCTGTTCCACCCCCACTCATAACCTTCTTCGTTCTGAGTGACACTTTAGGACCTGTGGACTACATGAAGCGTGGTCCTCAGATCTTTTTTTTTTTTTTTTTTTTTTTAAGATTCTACTTATTTATTTTAGAGAGAGAGCATGCGGGGGGGGGGTGCAGAGAGAGAGGGAGACCAGCAAACCCCTGCTGAGCAGGGAGCCCCATGCGGGCTTCGATCCCATTTCCCTGAGATCATGACCTGAGATGAAATCAAGAGTAGGACGCTTAACCGACTGAGAGACCCAGGTGCCCTTATATGTCAGGTCTTTATGGTTCCCCTCTCCCAGCGTGACAGCAATGCCTTAAAGGCAGGGTAAACAAGGGCAGTTGAGGCCCAGTATTCTCAGCCGTACCACACCTAAGATAGAGCCTCTGACCAGCCACTGGTGTCTGGGCAAGGAAGCCTGAATGGTGGGGGCACCATTCTTCTGCCCAGGTAGAAGGTAGGTGGGAGCAGGATAAGAAATTTAATGCCTTCCACTTAATGCCTCAGTAATTGGCATCCTGCGCCTTTTGGAAAGATTGCCCTCCAACCGAGAGCTGCAGGGAGGCGCCCTACTGTATTTTGGCTTCACTGATCTGCAGTTTTTGTCTTGATGAGCTAGGAGAAATGAGGTAGGAGTGATCTTGGTTTAGATATCAGACTTATGTTCTAATGAATTTTGTGGACTTTTTTTTTTTTTTTTAAGATTTTATTTATTCGTTGGAGAGAGAGAGACAAAAGAGAGCACAAGCAGGGGGAGAGGCAGAGGGAGAAGCAATCTCTCAGAACCCTGGGATCATGACCTGAAGCAAGGCAGACACTTAACTAACTGATCCAGGCACCCCAGTTTTATGGACTTTCTTGAATAGATGTTTCTTCACTTGCTATGTGCCCTTAGAACCATTTCCAGAGACTTTACATGGGTGGTTTTTTATAATTTTCTCAAGTTTGTTAGGGAGGTGGGTTTGTGATACACTCCTCATGCTGTCATGCTGGTAATTGATCTCAGGTTTTATATTTTTAAGGGAGAAAAATTATACCTAACACAATTATAATTACATTTGCACACACATACATACATAGTGAACAGGTTTTTAAATAATTTACCTCTCTTGGTCCTTAATCCATATATAAAAGTAGTGCAAGTTGATGAGAATTCTTTTAGGCAAATATGGAATGGGGGTTAGAGAAGAACACATTCCACTTTTTTTTCTTTTTGGTTAAATTGATGGTGAAACTGATTTTTCCACTGAGTTGCTTACATTTGTTCACTAAAAACTTGAAATATTTCTTTTATTGATTTTGTAATCTAGGTCAGAATACTAATTCAGAGGTTTTTGTGGTTAATAGGGTTTGGTAGGGAGAGAGGAAAAATATACACTAAGGAAGAAGATAGTTGAAGCATTTTAAAGAGATAAAAATGGTGATTGTCAGCATTGTCAAAATTTATTTTATATTTTTACTTTACATTCTACAAACTTGAAATTTTCATCAAAATTGTATTTTAATCTGATAATTTTCGCTTATAGTATGAAATTAGCCTCGTTTTAAAAGAATGAAAAGAAGTTAGGAAAAAGAAAGTTCAACTATATGATTAAGAAGTTAAAAATAAGGACATAGGTGTAAAAATTTAAAGAATTTATACTAAGACAATCATTAAGCCAACTAGTACATTTAGTAACTATTTTCTTATGTGAAGGGTGACATTGCTGATCCACCTTTACCACAGTTTAGAGCTTAGAAATAGTTCAGTGAGAACAGTTTTAAAATATATTTTTTTTTCTTGAGAGAGAGAGAGAGAGAGGGAAAGCGTGCAAGCAGGGGGAGAGACAGAGGGAGAGGGAGAGAGAGAATCTTAAGCAGGCCTCCCACTTAGCACAGAGCCCAACTTGGGGCTCAGTCTCATGACTCTGAAATCATGACCTGAGCCAATATCAAGAGTGAGACGCTTAATCAACTGAACCACCTAGGCGCCCTGAATTATTTTATAATCTTTCAGAAATATATTTAACAGCAAATTTCCACTTAATGCCTCAATAAAGAAGTCTTCGAAGTGTGCTCCCATAGTATATCTCTGTAATATGAGTGATTTTGGTAGCTTTACAAAGAAAGATTACATATGATATACTTGAGTTCCAAGGGTCACTTCTATGATTGTTTTAGCTTACAGAGGAAGAATATTAAATTTAAAAATAAAATCTGTAGAATTGGAACTAAACCCAACAAGAGTTTTAGATTATCTAGATACGTTACAGATTGATTGTTCATAAATCGTAGATGATTTTTGTTTAAATACTCACTTGTCACCTAACACTTTGGAGTTAATTCATTCATCAGACTGTGGAATGGATCTTACACAGAGGATTTTTTTCCCCTCTGGAAGCGAAGATAAGTCATTGATTCTCCTTACAGTCTTTTGTACCCTGGAAGAATTAACAGTTGGGTCATAACTTCTTAGCTCATTGTTTTATAAAATCATTTTATATTGACTAAGCTTTACATAAATACATAATCTTTGCAGATACAGACTTAATTGAAAATACTATTCAGTTTTGGTTTGTGTCTGTACCAAAATGAAGAATGTATTGATGACACTTCTTTAAAAATAACCATATTTTGGAAGAAAAAAAAAGGATGTGAAGAAAAAAACTGGGTTTTGAGGAATGGAGCTTATGCTTTCAGAAATTTGAATTCCATAAGATAATTATGATTGTATTTTTGTTTTGTATTTGGAAATGTATTTGTTAAGTGATTGGTAGTTTATTGCAGAAATAGATCATAGGTATGGGTTTATTGTAGTTTCTTGAAAGTTTTTCAGTTTTGAACAGTAACTGTGCCTAGGGGATACCACGTAGTCAGTTCTTTGACATGTTGACTCCTCAATCAAAATAACTTTCCTTTTATCTATTTTATGCAAAAGGGATCACTCGAATATTGAATTAAAAAGAAGAGAGGAGTTCCTTACCAAAGAAAAATATCTTACTGCTGTTTGAAAGATACTGCTGCCAAGCAGATTATCATAAATTACGGATGTAATTAATCCTTGGATCTTGAGAATCATGTTTTTATTAGGGAATATAAAAGACAAAAGTCTTTTAATAAAATGATATAAAACCACATTATAGAGGTGCCAGTGTACTAAGCAATAAAGTAACCTACTTTCGGTATAATTTTCATGATGTTTAGGATAATTTGAAGATACAGATTTATTTTCAGATACTGTTGATTTCTTATAGTTTCTTTTTCTAATTCTGGTATAATATTAAATAAAATTATAAAAAAAATCATTAGAAATTTAAAATGGCGTTTTATTTGTACAATTTTTTTTTAAGATTGATTTATTTTGAAGAGAGAGCTTGAGCAGGGAAGTGGGCAGAGAGGGAGGGCAGCTCATGCTATGTAAATGCATAAGTGTCAAGTCTACAGCCATACCACCCTGGACACACACACTGAATCTCATCTGAATTCATAGTATCAAGTAATTTCTGTGTTTCCTCATTCAGTGGAGTATGTTGAAGGATAAAGGACAGCCTTCATTTCATAAAATAAACTTTTACTGTGCAGTATGTGCCATTCATGATGTTAAATGCTGAGAACATAGTCCGGGTACCTCTGGAACTTAAAATTTGCAGGCCAGTATTTAAGAAATAATGAGCTGCTTTTATCCTGTTTTTTCTAGCCTAATTCTGGTGAACTGGATCCTCTATATGTAGTTGAAGTGCTTCTGCGCTGTAGCAAAGAAAGTTTGAAAAATTCAGCTACCGAGGCTGCAAAACCAGCTAAACCTGATGAGAAAGGAGAAATGCAGGTTTGCACATCATATTTTTCATCTTAAGATTTCAAGTACTTTTTGAATTACTTATAATCACTGGATTTCCTGAATATGATTATAATGAACATACTATCTTGATTTCTAAACGGGAAGTTTCCAAGGCTTTTAAAGGTATGTTAAAGCCATCTAAAATATCAGAAGGGTGATTAATGTGATTTAAACTCTGTTTCTGTTATCAAATTATGGTCAGGTAAATAATGATGAAGTGAAAGATAAAGAGAATTTAATATAACTTTTTACATGAAGTTGGATTTTACCTGAACTATAATGATGTTTTAATCTTTTCGTGATGAAATAACTTTACAGTTTTACTTCATCCACGCTGTTCATTATATTTCTATGAAATATTGAAGCAGTAATTTGAGAATTAAAAATCCTGCGTAAGTTTCCTTAGTTGAAACCGTTTAATTCCCATGTGCTTTTAACAATTTTAGGTTAAGTGTAGTTGACATATTAATCGGAGTGACTCAACATTTATATGTGTTAGAAATGCTCACCACAATAAGTGTTGCCGCCATCTGTCACCGTACAAAGTTATTACAACATTATTGGCTATATTCCCTATGTTGTACTTGTCATCCCTGTGACTTACTTATTTCATAACTAGAAGCGTGTATCTCTTAATCCCCTTCACATCTTGCTTCTGTCACTTCACCCACCTCACCTCAGGCAACCACCAGTTTGTTCTCTGTATTTTTTAATGTGTTTTTGGTTTTTTTGTTTCTTTTGTTTTTTAGATTTCACATATAAGTGAAATCATGAGATATTTATCTTTGACTTATTTCACTCAACATAATAACCATATTGCACATCCATCCATGTTGTTGCACACAACAAGATTTCATTCTTTTTTGTGTGTGATAGTGTGTGTGTGTGTGTGTGTGTGTATAACACATCTTTATTCATCTGTTAATGGACGGTTAGATTGCTTTTTTGTCTTGGCTGTTGTATATAATGCATAATGTATAATGTTGTGTATAAACATAGGGGTGCATGTATCTTTTCAGATTAGTGTGTTCATTTTTTTAGAATAATAGTAATTCCAGAAGTGGAATTATTGGATCATATGATGTTTCTATTGCTAATTTTTTGAGGAGCTGCCACACTGTTTTCCACAGTGGCTGTACTCATTTACATACTCACCAACAGTGCATGAGGGTTCCCTTTTCTCCACATCCTTACCAACACTTACTTCTTAACTTTTTGATACTAGCCATTCCGACAGGTGGGTGGTGATACTTCATTGTGGTTTGCATTTCCCTGACGATTAGTGATACTGAGCATCTTTTCATGTGTGTGTCAGCTATCTGAATATCTTCTTTGGAAGAATGTCTCTTCAGGTCCTCTGCCTATTTTTTAGTCAGATTTAGTGTGTGTGTTTAGTTTTATGAGTTTTTTTTTTAATTAACCTTTTATTGGGTATATCATTTGCAGATATCTTCTCCCATCAAGTAGGTTGCTTTCTCATTTTGCGGATGGTTTCCTTTGCTGCAAAAGTTTAAGTTTGATGTAGAACCTTTTGTTTATTTTTGTTTTTGTTGCCCTTGCCTAAAAATCCTGATCCAAAAAAAATATTGCTAAGGCAGTACTACCTTTAGGAGTTGTTTACTTTTAGGAGTTGTTTTTATATTGTTGTTTTTGTTTTGTTTATAGAGAGAGTGTGAGTTGGGGCGAGGGAGGCACAGAAGGAGAGAAAGAGAAAGGGAAAGGATCTTAAGCAGGCTCCACTCCCAGCACAAAGTCCGACATGGGGCTCCATCTCATGACCTGAGCTGAAACCAGGAGTTGGACACTTAACCAACTGAGCCACTGAAACTCTCCTTCTTATAGGGGTTTTATGGTTTCAGGTCTTATATTTAGGTCTTTAATCCTTTTTTTTTTAATGGTATAGGAAAGTAGTCCAGTTTATTAATGCATGTGACTGTCCGGTTTTCTTAGCACCGTTTGTCGCTTAGACTCTCTTCCACGTTGTACATTCTTATTACCTCATTTTTCTTAGATTAATTGACCATATAATGGTGGGCTTATTTCCGGGCTCTCTGTTCTGTTCCATTGATCTGCTTTTGTGCCAGTACCATACTGTTTGATTATTATAACTTTGTAGTATAATTTGAAATCTGGAATTGTGTTGAGCTCCAGCTTTTTTCTTCTTTCTCAATTGCTTTGGCTGTTTGGCTTGATGATTCTGCATCAAGATCTTTGTGATTCTACACAAATTTAAGATTATGTGATTTAGTTCTTTGTATGAAAGAACAAGGTTCTTTGTATCAAAATATGTATTTTGATGAGGATTGCATTAAATCTGTAGATTGCTTTGGGTGATATACCCCCTTTTTTTTTTTTTTAAGATTTTATTTATTTATTTGAGAGAGCCCAAGCAGGGGGAGGGGCAGAGGGAGAGGGAGAAGCAGATCCCCCTCTGAGGAGGGAGCCCCATGCAGGGCTCCATACCAGGACTCCAGGATCATGACCTGAGCCGAAGGCAGACATTTAACTAACTGAGCCACCCAGATGCCCCGAGTGGTATAGACATTTTAATGGTATTAATTCATCCAGTCCTTGAGTACAGTATATCCTTTATTTGTGCCATCTTTAGTCAGCAGGGCTCTGAGGTTCGTGTAGCCCTCCAACGCTCTTGGAGTTAAGTTTCCCTGATTTTCAAAGCTAGATGTTAAAAGGGGGCTTGTCTTCCTGATGCATGTCCCCAGGGCAGGGGTGCCTAATGTGGGATTTGATCCTCTCAGTCTTCAGGGTGGAACTGTGTGGCTGAGATAACACTCCTTTTGGGGGGTCACCCTGCTGACAGGTTTGGTTCCCAGCCATGTCTCTGCCCCTTCTACACTTCTCAATATGGCTTTTTCTCTATATCTTTATTGTGGAAAAGCTTTTATGCTAGTCTTTGTGCCCTTTTCAGAGTGAATTGCACTGTATGTAGTTGTAGTCCTGATGTATCTGTGGGAGGACCTGAGCTCACGATCCTCTTACTCTGCCATCTTCCCAAGCTCCTCAATTTACCTGTGCTTTCATTTAAATGCAAAACATTCAGTTTGCTACATGAGATACCTGTATTTCTTAAACATCCCCCTCCACTGTTTTTTTTAAATAATTAATTATAGGTAAAATCTCACTATTGAGATTCCACCTATGTATTTGAAGGCTAATATACTAGAATTTTGTTATTTTAAAACATTGTTTTAAATGTGTGGTGTATTCCCTAGATTTTTTAGGAAATGTCATTGTGATGATGTATGTTAAAATAACCTTTGATATATCGAAATTAAAATCTGCCACTGCAGAATCAGAGGCTCTTGCTTTGGGTTAGTTCAGATGACAGTGAAATTCAGAATAGACAGTATTTAAGGAGACTGTTCATTATTAAATGTTTTAAAATAATAATTAAAAGTATAATTATTTTACTTCTAATCCCAGCTAGTGTTTGGTTTCTATTCCTTAATCTTAAAATTTGTTCTATAGAATTCCAGCACCAGTGAAACTTGTATAATTTTTTTTCTGTAGTGTTTATTTTACAATTGACTGCTTAACTGTAAATGAGAGTAAAACTCCCACAATTTAGCAAGTAGTCATTGTATTCAAAGGGACCTTTGAAGTTATTGCAACTTGGAATGGCAAATATGTGGCACACGCGCCAACATTCTTTTTCTCTTATGGCAGACATTGATGATAAGTTGTGGCATTCTTTCACAGTGAACACTTAGATTCTTCCAAGAAAACGTTCTAATGACTAATTCATTAGAGTTAGCATTTTAAGGAAAACTGTTTGTTGTCTGTCTCGCTTTTAGGCCCAGATTTTAGTAAGCCTAGCAGCTGTGCCTGTTTTACTTAAAGATACTAAGAAGCTTTGTAGTACTTAATCATATTTTGTCTCAGTTTAATAGCCTCTGCAGGGTAGATATCACTGGATCCTAGACAAACTATGTCTTCTGTAGCATTTTTTTTAATTGAAGTATAATTGATGTTTAACATTTTTTAATTCAGTTTATTTCAGGGAATTGACGGGAGGTGTGTTAGCATAAAGTACATATATCATCTCGTCTCTGGTCTCAAGGGGCTGACAGCTTAATGGGGGGAATATTTTGTGCTCGAGTTGGTGAACATCAAAAATGCACCCTCTAACTGGGGTAGAGTGTGTTTGAGAGGCAAGATCAGTAAAGGTTTTATAAAAGAAGTGTTGAGAAATTCACCTGACTTGTAGGAATATTTTCAGACAAAAATTGCTTTCCGAGCAATGCAAGAACATGCACAGAGCATGAAACATCCCTTTCTTTGCTTTTGTTTTTTTAAAGATTATTTATTTGAGAGCGAGAAAGAGAGAGAGAGAAAATGAGTGGGAGGAGGGACAGACGGAGGGAGAATCTTAAGCAGGCTCCCTGTTGAGCATGGAGCCCACTGCGGGGCTCGATCTCAGGACCCTGAGATCATGACCCAAGCCAAAACCAGGAATCAGACACCCAACAGACTCAGCCACCCAGGCACCTCGAAATGTCCCTTATTTAAAAGAACTCTAAGTTCTGTTATATGTGATTGAATGATAAAGATAGAACAAAGAGAAGGACTATATCTTTGTTGTTGTTGTTGTTTAAGATTTTATTTATTTATTTGAGAGATGGGGGTGGGGACAAGCCAGAGGAGAGACAGTGGGAGAGGGAGAAGCAGACTCCCCGCCCAGCAGGGAGCCCAATGCAGGACTCCATCCCAGGACCCCGGGATCGTAACCTGAGCCGAAGGGAGACGCTTCACTGACTGAGCCACCCAGGTGTCCCAGAGAAGGACTGTATCTTAAGAGATGGAATATGTATGTATTGTTCGCTTTTATAAATTAACATCTTTTTTTTTTTAAGATTTTATTTATTTGACAGAGATAGAGAGCCAGTGAGAGAGGGAACACAGCAGGGGGAGTGGGAGAGGAAGAAGCAGGCTCCCAGCAGAGGAGCCTGCTGTGGGGCTCGATCCCAGAACGCCGAGATCACGCCCTGAGCCGAAGGCAGACGCTTAACCGCTGTGCCACCCAGGCGCCCCTATAAATTAATATCTTAAATAGGAATTCTGGACACAGGGAAATCATTCCATAGATAATTTATAAGGAAATTTCATCTCTCAACTGCAGTTGTTATGTAGCCTGGGTATGTTTGAACCAGACTTCCTTTGCATGAGATATGAGGAGGTAATGGGATTTCCACAGTCCTTTTCTTTCCTTTAACTTGGAGTGTGTGTGATACCAAATTTAGCTTTTTAAATGCTTCTTAGATTGCTTCAAGCTTTTAGTTAATTTCCAGAGTTGGAAAGAAAATTAGATCAAGACACACATTTAATATTTTTAAAAATCTAAAATTTAATAAAACACATCAGTTTAAATAACTTTGCCTGGACTTGATTAAAATGTAGTTGGTTCAAAAAATATCTTGTCTGGATGAAAAAATTCAAAAATCATATTTTAGTTAATAGCCTTGATTTGAAGAAATGACACTGCCTGAAACTTATTTAGAACATATTCACTTTAACTTATGGACTTTTCCTATTATCTACCTTATCATTTGCTTATCTTAAAAGGGGAAGTTGATTTATGGCAAACTTGAAAAGGTCTATTCCTGTTATTGGTATTCTAACAGGTTTGCAGTACTTACCCACATGATTATTTGGATTTATATAAACCAATCTTGTGTCATGATGAGCCTGAATTCTAACTTACTTTATAAGGTTATTAGGGTTAGAAAGTCGAGTGAACTATACTATGCAAATATTATGTTTTTAAATCTCTGTGTGTAGAGATTTATCATTTTATGAGAACTATTCAGTTGGTTTTTAAGCATTTAACTTCTTATTTACAAAACTTAAGTCGTAGGATCTTCCCTTCCTTGTACTTACGGAGACATTTGTTGGAGGACTTTTGTAGTGTCTTTCTTGTCATTAATGTGAGAGTTGACCATTTTTGGATAGTGTTTATTATGGGAAACAGTGTTAGAAATTGAGCAGTTTCTATCTTTCTTCTGAATCAAGTCTTCACTAAATGGTGTTTATTTTGTTTTCAAGGAAATTCTCAAATACTTGTGCTAAATGAATTCAACTTCAGGTACATAAAGCATATACTTCCTGTCTAAAGCTAAGTGAATTATTTTGAGTTTTTCTGCCATTTTTGGATTATGTACATTCACTTCAGTGTTCTCTTTCCATTCAAATAGTGCATCTAGAATTTTGCATGGGTCACAAACTGGTGGTTCAAAGAGCCAGTTCAGCCCTCATAGTGTCTTATTTAAAAATGAATTTGACAGTTTAAGAATAAAGGTTATATTAAAGAATTATGATCCAATGAAAGTAAGCATCCACAAATCCATACTTGGGTAGGTTGGTAGGTATGTAGGTAGGTAGGTAGGTAGATAGATAAAATATAGAAAGAATAAATTTGTTAGAAAAGTCACCATTAGGCGACTACCACAAATGGACTCCGGCAAGAAAAATCCATAGATCCTAAGACTAGTGAGTTGAAAGTTTAGTGAGGAATGGGATATTTACAAAGTATGAATCTTCTCATAAGTTTCTTATTAATTGTAAAGGGGAAAGTAGTAAGTTTACAGGAGAGAATGCTAGAGATAACCATCTGAATTGAGTGATGAAAGTTAGTATCACCAATAATGTTGATCAATGGATGGGAAGAACAGAAAAACATCACCTGTGCCAAAAATGCATACCCTGAACCTGATGATTCCTTATAATGAGACAAACTCAAATTCAGAGGCATTCTACCAAATAAGTACCCCGTTCAAAAATGTCAGTATCCTGAGGAGCACAGAGAAACTGAGGAACTGTTCCAGATTAAAGTAGAATAAAGAATTATTACAACTAAATTTAATTCATAGTCCTAGTTTGGATGCATAGAGTGGTGGGAGAGGAGGAGGGTGGTATAAAAGACATTATTGGGGAAGTAGGTGAAATTTTAATATGGACTATAGATAATATTGTATCAGCGTTAAATTTCCCTCTTTTAATACTCGTACTGTGGATGTGGTGTGTGTTTGTGGAGAGAGAATGATAAGGCACATGGGACAAATGTAATAATTGGTGAATCTGAATAAAGGTACATAGGAGCTCTTTGTTCTATTCTTGTACCTTTTAACTTAGAAATTATATGAAAATGTCAGTCCCATAAAAACAAAAAAGGTGGGGAGTATTCTGGATTTAAAAAGATGGAAGAGACCTGACAGCTAAATGCAGTAAATGATTGTTGGTTGGAGCCTCGATCTGAAAGTGGTGGTGTTGGTGGTGGTGGTATCTGTGAAGGACATTAGTGAGCCAGTTGGGGAAGTTTGAATATGAACTGTATATTAGATGACAATGTATTATTGTTAAATTTTTATGATATAATGTGGCTATGCAGGAGAATGTGTTTGTTCTTAGAAGATACATGATGAAGTATTTGCTGGTAAGATGAAGTGACATGTTATCCGCAAATGAATTTCAAATGGTTAAAATAGGAGGAACAAGGAAGGCAGAAAGAAAGAAAAACACTCCCTCCAAAAATCCCAAAATCTTATCTGGAAAGAGAAAAGGCACATATGGCAAACTAGTAACAATTGAGAAAATAAAATGGACAGTTTATTATATTATTATTTTTTTGGTCGTTTTCAAATAGGAAGTTGTAGTTGTCCCGTTTAAATGGCTTTCTCTGTTTTTTCATTCTTCATCTTTTTCACTTATTAACACTTAACAAATACCTTTTCTCTTTGGTATTTGAGAATGATATGTGCTAATATTTTAGTTTTGGTATATACAGATTTGTTGACATTTAATTTTGCTTATTATACAAAATAACATTTTTAAAGGTGGTAAGGCACTATTTTAAAGTATTTTACATGCATTGTTTCATGTAATTCTCACAGCAGTTTAATAAGATAGATATCATTTCATCTCCATTTTTAAATGGGGAGAACGAAGCTTAAAAAGATGAGGAGACTTCCTCAAAGTCACAAAACTAGCAGAACACTGACTTCAGACCCAAGCAGTCGTGACTCTGGAAACTGCTCAGCTGTTATACCGTTTTATTCAGTAAAACACTAGGAATATATTTGTTACCGGCAGGCCAGTGATAGTCATTTTTTCAGTAGTAATCACAGTAAAGGTAGCCATGAGAGACCAATACACGGATGAATTTGGACCTTTGAAAGTGTTAACTTCTCAGTGTACAGAACACCTCTAAATTTAAAGGAAGTAAAATGTCGTATTTGATGATGAGGCAAGGGTGTTCTTGTCAGGAGAAAGCGTGAAGTTAGTTTGAAGATAATTATGTCTCATGGAGTATACTGTTTCCTCTGGTTGGAATACTTCTTTTCATCTGTTCTCATTCTGGCCCATCCAGAGCTTACGTGAACCTTACTTGGGCATCTAAAGCTACGCAGGAGTCTTTCCTTCCCCTGTAGTGCTATTGTACTTCAAGGTATTCAAGAAGTGCCAATACAGGAGGATGTGCAAATGAGATCTGTATTGCGGGAGTAACTTATGTTTAGGTACCATTTATTTGCCTGTTATTTAGAGGTTTAATTAGTTTTTACTTTTGAAATATAGCTTCTGATAAGATACAAGCTTCCACAATGATTATTATCAACTGTTATGTGTGTCACAGATTGTTAATGCAGCTTTGTTTTAAGGATTCAAGCTAAATTTAGGGAATGGCAGAGTTTGAAAATGTGCAGTTTTAATTGTAGTGTTCTGTAACTCTTGCTTGGCAGGTTGTTCCAGTTTTGGTACACCTCCTGTCTGCCATCAGCAGTGTTAGGCTTTACATTCCTAAAGACCTTCGACCAGTGGATAACAGACAGAGTGTTTTAAAATCAATACAGGTACGTGTGTTAATTTTATAAATTTAAATATAAATAGGATTTATAGCAAGACAACTTAAATGCTTTAAAGTGTATTGCTTTCTTTAAAAAAAAACTGTAAACACTGCTATCCGTGGCAGTTTTTTTTAATAAAAGATAATAGGAAATCTTTGTGTAGATTGTCCACTCCTTGAATATACCAGCAAAGTGAGTTGCTAAAGGAGATCTCACAGAGGAAAACATGGCTACTGTTACATGCAAAATTTGTTTTGCTTTGTTTGTTGAGTGAAAATAACTAGGAGGTATTAAAATTTTTATGTATAAAATCATATGCCAGGACTTTTAAACGTTTTTTAGTGTAGTTAATAAATTAATGAAATAGTTTAATTCTCAGTAGGAAAAATTTATGTCATTCTGGAATTTTATTTTCCAGTAGGGGAAGAAAAAGGAATTTTGTCATTTATTTAGTCAACAAATACTTGGATTGATATTTACTATGCAGCAAAGGCTCTATACTGGAATTTGAGAAAACAAAGATAAGCAGGATGCTTTCGTTAGAGTAGGAATAAGCTGTGGTCCATAGGCAGGCTTCCTGAATTGAAGAATTCTCTTGACAGTTTTACAGAATCTTTATGTGGGTAACCTTTCTTTTTTTTTTTAAATCCCTAACTCACCAAATCCTATTTTACCTTTAAGGCCTATTGATAGGGATCTGGACCCTTCAAAAATTTAATGTCTTTCAACTCAGTAGTGCACCTCTAGGAATCAGCCCCAAGGAAATCATGAGAAAATTGAAAACAGTTTACGCTTGGGTTGTTTAACACCGGATTATTTATAACAGTAAGATGTTACAACAACCTAAATATACAATAATGTGTTTATCAGTAAATTGTGCCACTTTCAGAATTGGTGAGTTCTAAATACTAGAATTATTAATAAATTTAACACATCCCTGTATCAATAAATCATAGTACAGCAATTCAGAAGGAATTTTCAAAAACATATGCAATGGAAAAGTACACTCCAATTTAAGTGCATTTTTAAGTAGCATGTTTCTGTCTTTGTGCATAGAAAAACATAGAAGGAAATATTTATTTAGTCTTAACTAGTCTTGTCTATCAAATGAAAAAATTAATTTTAAATTTTTTGTTTTAGGAAGTTCAGAAACGTTTTCCTGATGGTGTTCCTTTATTAGACCCTATTGATGACATGGGCATTCAAGATCAAGGGCTGAAAAAAGTCATCCAGAAAGTGGAGGCTTTTGAGCATAGAATGTATTCTCATCCACTTCACAATGATCCAAATTTGGAAACTGTGTATACACTTTGTGAAAAAAAAGCACAGGTATGGCAGAAACTTATTTTTTATCATAAAATTCTGTGAATGTCACTATAAATTAATGAATACTTTTTTTTAAATTTTCCTTTCCTCTTGGTTTCATCAGCTAAAACAGAGAATTATCTACCTATCTTTTAAGGAGACCATTAATTCTTATCAGCAAGATGAGATAAAAATCATTTTACTATAATTTGTTATTTAATGGGTTTTCTTCAGTTTTTTTAATGTAATATAATTCATGTAGCATTAGATTCACCCTTTTAAAGCGTACAATTCAATGGTTTGTAGCATATTCACAGATAACTGCAACCATACCACTTTCCAATTCCAGAATGTTTCCATCACCCTAAAAAGAAACCTCGTGCCAGTTAGCAGTCACTTTGTATTTCCCCAATCTTCCAGAGCCTGGCAACTATAAATCTACTTTCTGCCTCGATGGTTTTGCTTATTCTTATTCTTATTCTTTGCTTATTGCTTATTTTATTTAAAAATAAAATCCTGCAGTATGTGGCCTTTTATATCTGTTCTTTCCACTTAGCATAATGTCTTCAAGGTTCGTGCGTGTTGTAGCATGAATTAGTACTTATTCCTTTTTGTGGCTGAAAAATATTCCACTATATGGATATGCCACATTTTGTTTAACAGTTCATCAGTTGATAGACATTTGGGGTTTTTCCACTTTTTGGCTGTTAGGAATAACTCTGCTACCAGCATTTATGTACAAGTTTTTGTGTGGATATGTTTTCATTTCTCTTGGATGGAATTGGGTAGAATTGCTGGGTCATATAGTAAGTCTGTGTTTAACCTTTGAGAAACTGCCAAGTTTTTTCCAAAGTGGCTGTAGCACTTTACATTCTTACCAGCGATTTATGAAAATTCTTATTTTTCCATATTCTCACCAATGCTTATTATTGTCTGTGTTTTTTATTATAGCCTTCCTAGTGGTATGAAGTTGTAATAGTTTAGCTTTTTAGGGTAATTAGCTATAGTCTCTAACCAGAAAAGCATTCTTGGAGCCATTGTGAATAATAAATTTAGGAAAAGCTTTTTGAAGTGAACACATTCCTTTCCACTGTCCACTTTTCTTCAACTAGAATCTTTTGTACTGTATAGAAGTGTCACTTTCTCCTTGAAACTGAAAGCTCCTTGCTATTACGCTTTTTCAGGTTTTATCGCATGGCACGTTTTCTGCCTATGTCTTCCTGTTTCACCAATTGTTATTTTAAGCTCCTTAGGGTCAGGTATTTCATTTTAGCTTACTTGTACTCTCCCGTATCCCACATGATCTCTTTATAAAGTAGATACCTACTATTTATTGAACACGCTTGTGAGTGGAAACTTCTTGGCTTAACAAAGTAGTATGTTTTAGTTCACAGTTTTATAGCACTCTTTCTGGCTTTCTGTGGACTAACATGATGGGGCCCTGTGCCACATGGACAGTGAACATATACCTCAGCATGCTGTGGTCCACCAGGAGGGTGCTTCTCAGGATGAGGAAATGGAGACACAGAAAGCTTTAGTAACTAGTACAAGGATCCTCACTTGGGATCCTGGCCTGTTCATCTCTCACCGAGACCATTCCATCAGCTCCCTCCCTGCGTCCATGTACTTTGTGTGTTGCCACCAGAGAGTCATCCTGAACAGTTCCACATCACAAGAACACAGACTCTTGAGCTTGGTTGAATGGTGACTAGAAAGCATCCACAGAGAGGGTGGTATGAAGCCACAGAGAGTGGCATTATCCGATACTCGGACATAATGGAAAAAGGCCATAGTGTGTGGCTAAGGGTGGGACTAAATAAACTTGCTATGAAAACTCGGCAGTACATGAAAAAAGGCTCGCGTGAGTGCATTAAATGCTAATATCGATGTGGACTATGATTATGAGTTAGCACAAATAAAAACATACGCCAAAAAAACTAAAAGGAAAACCTGAAGTGGTGGTATTTGGGCAATGAGATTATAGTAGTGTTTTTTCCTTCTTCTTTTTCCTCCTTAATTGTCTGTAATGTGTTTATAAAATATTTTATAATGAGAGAAAACTACAGAGTTAACAATTTAGGGGGAAGAAAACAAGTTTTTTTATGGCCTCCTAGTGACTGCAGGATAAATTTCACATCCCTTAGCCCTGCTCTCTAAGAAGGCTTCAAAAAGCTGATCTCTCAGCTGTCACCATTGTAAGTACTCATACCTTTTGACCCAGCTTTCCTGCTTCTAGGAATTGGGACTCCGAAGTGAGGTGATACAAACATGTTCTTATAGCATAGTCTGAAAAAGCAAATGAATATAAAACTAACCTCAGTGTGTCATCAGTAGGGATTTAGATGTATGACTTACACATATCCATATCATGGAAATCAACAGGGGCATTAAAAAAAATGAGGTTGGGGCACCTGTGCGGCTCAGTCAGTTAAGCGTCTGCCTTCAGCTCAGGTCATGATCCCAGGGTCCTGGGTTCGAGCCCCGCATCGGGCTCCCTGCTCAGCAGGCAATCTGCTTCTCCCTCTCCTTTTGCCTCTTCCCCAACTCATGCTTTCTCTTTCTCTCTCTCTCTCTCAAATAAATAAATATCTTTAATTTTAAAAAACCTTTTAAAAAATGAGGTCATTTTACTTGTAGTCTTTGCAAAATGTATTGCAAATGTATTTGCAGATGATTTATTAGGAGAAAAGGAAGCTGATCTCACTTCTGTTGGGGAAAAGCTCCTATTACTGTGTGTCCATGCTTTTACAGACATGAGTATATCTGTTCTTTTAAAATGTGTAGGAAAAGATCTAAAACAGCATCTAACAGAAATATAATTTAAGCCACGTATATAATTTTAAATTCTAAAGAGACCACATTTTAAAGAGTGAAAAGAAATGGGTGAAATTGATTTTAATAATATTTTCATTTAACTCAATATATCCAAAATACATTTTAATAAAAATTACTGAGGAAAAAAAAATTCTTCACTAGTGAGGTGTCTTCTAACCGGTAAGTTTTATATGCCTCTGAGTACTTAGCAGTCTTCTGCTCTGCTCATATGGACATCCTCAGTCAAGGAAACTTTAGAAAACAACTTTTTTTTTTTCTAGTAGACCCGATAAATTATGCTAGGTAGCAGAGAGTTGTCTAGCATATAAAGCATTCTTATCCTCATAGCATTATGACAACACATTTTATCATAGCAATATAAATAACCAGTAAGAGATTGGATTCTGAAGGCTGACAGAGTGGTTTTGAATCCCATCTTTATTACCCACTAGCTCCGATCTTGACTAAGTTAACTTAGTAATCTTTCTCAGATTTTTATCTTGGTAAAATTCACATTTAATATTAGTTACCACCTTACACAATTGCTATACGAATTAAATGAAATAATATAAAGCACTAGAAAGAGGGTACATAATTAGCTATCAGTAAATATCCATTACAGACCACAGTCATTGCCTTTATCATTTCTGCTCCTCAGTGGAAGCCTAATAAGTCATATGCAAAATTCTGGAGTCTTTGAATTCACCTTCTGAGTCGCTAAAATTTTGTTTTGTCAGTATTTTTCTGAACTTCAAGCCTCAATCTTAGTAATTCATTATTTTCTTACTGTTGTACTAGGATATTCTTGTCCCAGTTGGAAAGTATGTAGTGTTTACTGATTAACTGAATTTTAAAACTCATCCATTCTGGAGGATGACCTAAAAATATTTTTTCCTTTTAAAGTTTAGAATAAAGACCTATTCTCTTGGCTAAAGCCATTTCTAGCTTAGGCAGTTTTGTGATACAATTAGAAGGCAAAGAGAAGAAATACTTTTCAGGACATCATGAGGGAAATATTGGTAGCCAAGAGATAAGACTCATAAACCCTCATCTCTCCTGTTCTCTAAGCTACCCCCTCATTTCCTAAGGATGAAAAGCTGGAGTTGATGCTGCTCTTGGAAGCATGATTAATTGTCAGATTTGTCTGGGAGAGCCTATCCTAATTTACTACTGACTTTTTCAGCCTCCAGCAGGTTACCTTATCTAGCTGATGGCTGTCCACCTCACTCCTTCTTCTAGACCTTCCTCCTTGCTCCTCATTTAAGCAAGAACTGTGCTGTGTTCCCCAGCTTCTTAAACTTTTAACAACTCCTAAATATCCCTGCTTTGCCTTAAATTTTTCAAATGGTGTTTTATATATCTATATATATTTCACATTTTTGCTGGTATTTAATTCCTACAGATATATCATTCTTCTTGTGTAATATCCTACAAAAGTAAGAAGCTCCGGGTATCCTTGTAAGGCATCCTTATAAAATATTTTCTAGCGTGCTTGGGTGACTCAGTGGGTTGACCGCTTGACTCTTTTTTTTTTGAAGATTTTATTTATTTATTTGACAGAGACAGCCAGCGAGAGAGGGAACACAAGCAGGGGGAGTGGGAGAGGAAGAAGCAGGCTCCTAGCGGAGGAGCCCGATGTGGGACTCGATCCTGGAATGCCAGGATCACGCCCTGAGCCGAAGGCAGACGCTACCCAGGCGCCCCGACCGCCTGACTCTTGATTTTGGCTTGGGTCATGGTCTTGGGGTCATGAGATCAAGACCTGCGTTGGACTGCACGCTCAGTGGGGAGTCTGGTTGAGATTCTCTCTCTGCCCCTCCCCCTGCTCGTGCACACACTTTCTCAAATAAATCTTTAAAAAATATATTTTTTATTTCATTACATGAATAAATTTCATTTTATTTTGTTTACTTTGTTTAATTTTCCTTATTATTTTATGTGCCTTAGATTGCAATAGATATTAAATCTGCAAAGCGAGAACTAAAGAAAGCAAGAACTGTCCTACAAATGGATGAGCTCAAATGTCGCAAACGTGTTTTAAGAAGGTTGGGATTCGCTACTTCTTCTGATGTCATAGAGATGAAAGGACGAGTGGCTTGTGAGATAAGCAGGTAAAAACTGGTTCTAGAAAACTGACTTTAAAATGAGATACTGTTTTTATACAAGGACTAAACCTTTTGGCAAAAGCTGTCTGAAAAATAAAAAGTGTGTATTGTAGTATGTGCTGGCTAATTGAACATAATTTAAAAAAAAAAAATTTGTGGGGCGCCTGGGTGGCTTGGTTAAGCGTCTGCCTTTGGCTCAGGTCATGATCTCAGGGTCCTTGGATCGAACCCCGCATTGGTTTCCCTGCTCAGCGGGGAACCTGCTTCTCTCTCTCCCTCTGCCTGCCACTCCCCCTCCTTGTGCTGTTTCTCTCTCTCTCTCTGTCAAATGAATAAATAAAATCTTAAAAAATAAAAAAACTAAAAGTTTGTAAAATACCTTCCATAGTAAATGCAGTTTTTGATGATGAAGTTAGAAAAAGAGCATTAAAAAAATCTCTTCCATCCCACTATTTAATACAAATGCTATTAGCATTCTGATATATTTCCTTTTTTCTTTATTTTACTGCATTGTGTATTTTTACGTATTCGTGATCTTAGTTTATACACAGTTTTGTATACTTAATTCTTTTTTACAATTTTGAACATTTTCCCACCTTAAACTACTCTAATAACCATTATCCTGTTGTATAAAGTTTTGGGTTAAGAAACAGGGAATTACAGCATAGCATATTATAGGCCATGGCATAAAACTGGATATAAGATATTATCTATTTTGGTGATCTTTTGACATGTTACAAATGGCCTTAAAACTAAATGACTTGAAACCAGCAGTCATTTCATTATTTCTGGTGGTTTCTGTGGGTCAGAAGTTCAGGAAGGGCCTATTGAATGGTTCTGGCTCAAGATCCCATGTGATTTCCATTAGCCTGAAGATACTCTTGTTTTGTCCATAGTTATAACCATTATTCCCATTGATTTCATAAAAGATGTTTTTGCAACAGTTTGTTGTGTTTTCACCATGGCCCTAATGGATGGGGCTGGAGAATTATAGGCCTCGTATATGGTTTCAGACATTTCTGGGGAAGACTTATTCATATTTTTCTTATTGTTTAGTTCAGATGTTAAGAACTCATGTCTACATTGTGTGGTAAACTAGAACAATTCTTGGTCACCAAAAGGGGGCAGCAGCTACCCAGCCCCAAGTATTACAGAACAGTGTGATAACAGATTTTTCAATTTAGAGAAGCCGAAAAACCAGAATTTTAAGTGACGTCCCTTGGTTTTTTAATTGTTCACAGACTAATTCAAAATTATTTTTTTAGTTACTGTGTGAGCCAGATATATCATTTGTTCAAGTTACATCTGCCACGTCAGCTTCTAGTTTTCCTTAAACCTGCTTTCCTACTTTGTAATTAAAGAATTGTAGGTACCGTGGGGCGCCTGGGTGGCTCAGTTGTTGAGCGTCTGCCTTTGGCTCAGGGCGTGATCCTGGAGTCCTGGGATCGAGCCCCACATCAGGCTCCTCTGCTGGGAGCCTGCTTCTTCCTCTCCCACTCCCCCTGCTCGTGTTCCCTCTCTCGCTGGCTGTCTCTCTCTGTTAAATAAATAAAATCTTTAAAAAAAAAAAAAAAAGAATTGTAGGTACTGTAAGGTTAATAATTTACCCACATCTAAAGCTAGGCCACAGCACTGGTTTACTGATTCATATGCCAGAATTTATAAATGTTATTGAAATTTTTTCTTTGTAATATTATATGGTATTTAACAACGTAGAAAATTTCTCTCAGATATCTGCAGCTGGATTTAGTCTTGGGAGAATAATATTGATTTTATTCTAAAATAAGACTAGAGAGAGAGAGAGAGAGAGAACAGTATCACATATGAAAGTATGTTACCTTTCCCCCAGTATTTGGTTCTCCCTCTGGTCTCTTGCTGAATAAGACCCAGACACTAATGGCAAAAACGTAGGAGTCCTCTTAGGCTCGTCTCCCTTCTCTGTCTCTCTCTTCCCATCTTCCTGAGTGTTTCCTCTCTCTCTGCCCTTTTAACTCTTCCCACTGACTAATGTGCCTTCATTAATTCGTGTTTAGAGTACTGCAGAAGCCCTCATTTTTGTTGCCTCCTGTCTTGAGTCTTTATAATCCATCCTTTATACTGCCTTGACAGTATTCTCTCCAAAGCACAGATCCTATCATTTCATTCTTTTGGTGAAAGTCTCTCAGTTATTCCCTATTGCTTTTAGAATAAATGCCATAATTTAGCGTATTGTTGCCCTTTCCTCTCTAGCCACATCCCACACATTTCTTTCTCTTAGCATGACCTTTCCTTCACTCCTACCCCGAATCCTAATTCCTACGTATTTTTTCCTGCATCTTACGAAACTTGCTGTGAATTTCTCGCCTTATTTTAAGCTCCTCAACTTTTTTTGTGTAATTGCTTGTGTAACCTGTTAGATCACTGTCCTGTGATTACTGTGTTTCGTGTCTGCCTCCCACCTTAGTGGCATGTACGTGCTAATACGTAGTTCTTGAAGTACTCTTGGCTTATTTGTATTGTCCTCTTTGACTTGACTCTCATTTTACCATCAGGAATCCAGATTTAATTTTTTACTCTATTTTTGATTAGTTAGAACTACTTATAAAGATTGATAGTTCATGACTTTATTCTTTTTTAGAAGTCAAAAAATAAAAGTTTGCTTTTTTTTTTTTTTAAATAGAGGTAACACCCTCAAAATTACCAAATGGGTCTGTTAAGCTCTTTTATAAATGTAAGATACGTTGTGGAACCTTGATTACAGAATTCTAGAAACACTATCTTTGTAGTCTTTTGTAGCTTCCATTGAGCACAGTTGAGCAGAGTTTTTCCTTTTCCACCCATGATGGCAAAGGGAAAAAAGGAAAGATATTTTTTTTTTTGCAGTTATTACACAAATCAGAAGATACAGTGTTGATGGTGAAATTAATCATGTAGCAAAATCTTAGACTGTAGGTAAATTCTCAAACTGAAGAATCAGTGGGTGAATAATATCTCTCTAAGGACGAAAAGAAAATTTTAAGATTCTTATTTATTTTACTTTCCTTTCTGTTCGGCAAGCAGGAATTGCATAATGTTTTGTGCTAAGAACTTGGACCATTCCATTTTGCTAAAAGGACTTGTGACAATAGTCTTTTATCTGTTATGATTTGTTTGCTAGATTGTCCTTGATAGTTTTTAAGTGGTCAAATACTAAAGACCGTTGTAAATACAAGGAAATTGTTAAGAAAAAGATGGAGAGATCAAAAAAAAAATTCTGTTGATCATTCTAATCTCTATAATATAAACCTGAATATGAAAATGTTGTATAGTTGTAGAGCAAAGAAGATGGCCTCCCTCTTCAACAAAATTACAACTTGTGAAAGTTTTTAAAAATGGTATATTTTGATAACTCAAAAAAAGAACCAAAAATAATGATAAGCTAGAGCCTTTACAAGAGATGTATTTGAAATCTGCAGTCAATAGTATGCTTTGATAATGTTAAGTGCAGGAGAAAAACAAGTGATAATAAGCTAGTACCTGTTGGAGATGTATTTGAAATTTGGAATGTATTTACTACATGGGTATTGTCCAGACTCACAGATAACAGTTGAAGAGCAGCATTGACTTTCATTTAAAGGCCGTTGGCCATCTTGGTTATGTACGTTTTCAACACTGGGAATGCAGTGTGTGTCTACTGTGGTTACATTCTAATTAAGATTTCTAATGAAGTTGTTTTTCATTATCTCTTTGTGTTATAAATTGTTAAACACCTTAGAAACAAATGGATCCTTGGACCCAGAGGAAAAATGGTGATGACTACATTTCTTGGTGTACTGAGAGTTAAGAAAGAGTTCTTTATTTCAGTAAAGATTTGCATTTTGGTGTTTCCTAGAATGGGATTTTTACATGAAATAACCATTCTACATTTATTACTGATATATTGGAAAATATAAAGACCTGTGTCATTTTCTTAAATAAATCTTTGTCATTCTCATTGATTACTCTTTATGTTCAAGTAATAGATTTTATTAAACTGTCTACATTTTAAGCATGCGTGTATACACTTTGTATTTTTATATTACAACATTTGAAAGTTATTCTCTTTTTCTTGTGGTGATCTAGTGCTGATGAGCTGCTTCTAACTGAGATGATGTTTAATGGCCTTTTCAATGACCTGTCTGCAGAACAGGCAACGGCACTACTAAGCTGCTTTGTGTTTCAAGAGAATGTGAGTTAATAGATTTAACCTTATTTATTAATATAACCTTATTTATTAATTCACACATCCTATAACTTAATATTACTATGGGCACTTTTAATTATAAAATTATAAAAATGTTTCATATTTACGTATTATGGGTAATGTTAATTAGAAATCAACACTACTTTAACACAAATACAGTAAGAGAGTATTAAGTAATTAAATACATATTATCAGAAAGGAGAGCGAAATAAGATTTTATTTGTGGATAGTCATTAATCATATTCCAGGCTTTAAATTTGTTCTGTAACCCAGTGCATTGTTCAAAGATCTGGTCTGGTCACATAGTCCTAGAAAGAAAACGGTGAATGAATGAAAATAAAATTAGACAAAAGAATGAAAATAAAAGGGGCTATAGTGAGGTTAAATGAATCTCTCTCCTCCCAGTAATGGAGAACATATATGAAGCAACTGATTTTCCGAGTGGCTGAAGTCTTAGTTGTCATAAGTAAGGTTTGAGGTAGTGGCTGTAGCATTCTCATTACTGGTTTCACAGTAATTTTTTCATTGAGTAGTTAGCTCACTTTCAGCAACTCTTAAAAATCAAAAAATGAAGTACTAGATGGCCCACCACAAAAACACTAATCTTTTACTTTATTCCAAAAACCAGTGTGATTTGTTTTAAAAAGTAAAATGTGTGTTTTACATTTCAAACTTTATTCATTTTGAATGAAGTGGACAAAATAAGAATAAGACAAAGACATTTGCCCTCTAAAAATAATTTAATACTAATTTTTAGATTTTTAGAAGACCTTTTACCATGTACACTTAGTTTAACTTTCAAGTGAATTGTCTAAGACAAACTGTTTTTTCAGTTCTGCCATTGATCTGTTTGTTAACTATTTATTTATGAAGCAGGACAAATACATTACTTGTTGAAATATGTAGGTCCTTTTCTCTCAGCTTCATGATTACTGATGAGAATTAGAGCTAGAGTGGCGGTGATAACAAAGAGGACAATAGTCCCAAAACAATGTATGCTCCCCTGAGAATGCCTGCTATGCACCTGTGAAGTAATTTGCATATGAGGAAGTCATTACTGTACAAAATACTATGTTTGGTTGTTGTTTTTCTTAGGTTCAGAATTTTATTGCATTAATTTCCGGGGTAATTGTTAAGAATATTTGTCAAATTCCCTGAAAAGACGTAAGGTTCGAGGATGATTTGGGGATTGGGGCCCTTCAGCTTGTGTAAGACTTTGTCTTATAGCTAATTTCTTGCATTTGTTGTTTTGTTTTGTTTTGTTTTTAATGTGGTACTATAAAAGTCCTGTTTCCTGAGAGCCCAAGTATGTTACCTCTTCAAAGGAGTTGGGCTTAACCAAACCATTATTCTGAAATTTGTGGGCAAGATGTCACTCTACGTGGTTAATTAAGATTTGTTCAGTGAAACCACACTGTATTATATGGAGTGTCATCACTTTTTGCGGTGGTGCCCTTCAACATCAAGATGGAAAATTAACACTACAAGTCACATGGATTTTGTTGATGCTTTTAGAAGAATGTTTTCTAGCCAGATGGAAAGGTTAAACATAGTAAGGTATTTGTTATAAATATGAAAAAGTCTGCTTAATATACTGACTTCTTTTTAGAAATGTGTTCTTTCTAAAACTGTGTCCCTGCATTTTTATATCATTAAAAGTAATTTAAAGATTAAATACGATCTTTATATGTATCAACTACCAATATTTATTAAAAATCCACTGTGTGCAGTGCCCAAATCTAGGCACTAGAGATACAGCAGAAATTTTTGCTTTCCTGATGCGGATATGCTGGTAGATGAAGGTAGACAATAAAGAAGTGAAGTAACACACAGATTATGTCAAATAGTGATGAAAGTTTTGTATGAAAGTGAAGCAGAGGAGGCAGGTAGAAAACATTGGGATAGGGTTACTAAATTTAAACAAGGTGATTAGTAAAGGCCTCACCAAGAGTGAAATTTGAATTGACACTTAAAAGGGAGATGAAGGAACAAAATGTATATACACCTGGTGGGAGAGCATTGGTGAAATATTGACCAGAGAAAGAGTGGTCAGTAACTGCTGACCATGAATGGACACGATATCAAAGATGGTAAGTAGTCTTGAATTCACAAACTGTGATGTTGAGTTCATTGTGGCCATTTTGTTTTTTCATCATTCATCATGGTTTTTCTTTTTTTTTAAATTGGGACAGGAATAATACAGAACCTAGGTCATTATTTTATTACATATAATATACATATAACATGCAAAGCAAAACCAGTCCTGTATAAATACTGATGCTTAAAATAAAGGCTCAACTGTTGCAACTAACCTATTATAGCTTTTTAAGAAAATTTACCTATAATTTAAATCCTGTCTCACACATACATACATACATACATACCATTTTTGTAATAATTTTATTTTTGTGTAAAGCTACCTTTGTGAGACTTTGTTCTTATTCTAATCAGAATAGAGTAGGGTTTTGAGGATCTGACCTATTCTTTCTCTTTGACGGTGTACGAAGCCAACACACTGGATCCAAGCCACTTGTCCAAGTTCATTTGCCCAGTTAGTAATACCTGGGTAAAATAAAAATGGAGGACACTGCTTTTAATGATCTTTGTCCCAAATTTTTGGTTTCCACAGAATGAGAGTTGGCCTAGGAGCCAAAACTATTTCAAAATCAAGCTGTGATAAAATAGTTTTATAGTAATTTTTTTTAAGATTTTATTTATTTATTTGACAGAGACAGCCAGCGAGAGAGGGAACACAAGCAGGGGGAGTGGGAGAGGAAGAAGCAGGCTCCTAGCGGAGGAGCCCGATGTGGGGCTCGATCCCACAACGCCGGGATCACGTCCTGAGCCGAAGGCAGACGCTCAACCGCTGTGCCACCCAGGCGCCCCAGTTTTATAGTAATTTTGATGTAACTAAACTACTGTGGGTGTTTATAATATTTGCTCTCCCTCCATTCCATTTGTGGTCACAGAAAATAGCTGGTAAATTGTAAATTCAGCAGTGTAATATTTTCCTCTGAAATATAATATAATTTAGGATGAAAGGAGTGGCAATTTTGCTTTACATCAACTAAGATCATTAGAAACTCTAAATGCTAACTAAGATCTTATAATTTGATATTGATGGATATCGTGAAGGCTTTGTTTTGTTACAGGAGAAAGCATTTTAAGCTTGCGTCTTTATATCCTTTTTTTCATAGTCTAGTGAGATGCCTAAGTTAACAGAGCAGTTAGCAGGACCACTTCGTCAAATGCAGGTAAGAGTATTTTGAGCTGGACGTTTTATGAATAGTATATGTAAAATGGACATTTTTGACAGTCTAATCCTATTAGTTATCATTCCACAGAGACCACTTCCTTCAAGATTAAATATGTTACTTCGTGTTAATCTTGTCATTTAATGCTATCATTTGGGATTTTCACTTTAATAATTAAACATTGTCCCCCACCAGTGTAATGAATTGTATTGAGTTACTATGAGTGTAGATTTAATCCTGCATAATGTAGATAGGCGGTATCAACAACTCAGTGCCTGCATTGTTTTCCTTGGTATTAAGAGTGGCATCTTGATGGACTAGGATTAGTTAGCTTAATTTTTCATATGTTTTTCCATTGTAGTTTACAACAGAATAATCAAACAAAATATGTTTTATCCGAAGAAATTAATTATCCCTGGGTCCTTAAAGCCCCAGTAGCTTATAGTAATGAATTTGTGTGTGTTAGATTTTCTTATGATGAACTGATTTTATCTACCTTTTAACATTAGACGGAAAGGTGGGGAAAGAGGAAGCCATATGACACTGCAAGAGAGGAGAAGTGAGTCATAAAAAGAGCCTCTGCAGTGGAACATTTAACATGCCTTATTACTAAGAAATTTAAACTTCCAGAACCAGGGAAGTTTATATAGGACTAGGTGGTTTTGACCTTTTATATTACCAAGGAGAGAAGAATGAATCTAAATATCTCACTGATGGGGAGGGGGGATTAAGATTTATATTTTTTAAAGCATTATTGGGGGAAAGCATTATTTTGTCATAGGATTTGTGTTCTTCTAAGTCTGTTTTGCTATTGATGCCTTTGGGGGTTTTTTTGGTTGCTGTTAATGAAATATTTAGAGATTAATTAAATGCTACTCTTGAATGACTTTAAGAAGAATTTCTATTTTTTTATTAAAAAAAGGTTTAACTGGGTGAAAATCACACTCTTGATAAATTTTTCTTAATTACTTACTTCAGTGTAATGGGGAAACACTGCAGTTGGGTCACTTAGCAGTGGAAAAGGCACTGTAGCTACTTAGAAGCACAGGGTATCCAAACTGTGGGCATACGAACCTAGGAAGAAAAAGGGACCTTGTGTAATTCTGGCTCTGGAAACCTAAAGAAGATGGAAGATCCTAAGTAAGAAATGTTGAGTAAATCTTTTGTTTTCAAAGGAATGTGCTAAAAGAATTGCAAAAGTTTCAGCAGAAGCCAAACTGGAAATTGACGAAGAAACATACCTAAGCTCATTCAAACCTCACTTAATGGATGTAGTGTATACCTGGGCAACCGGAGCTACATTTGCCCATATCTGCAAAATGACAGATGTCTTTGAAGGTATGTTTAAATTCTGTATACATACATTCCTTACTGATACAAGAAATATACTCAGGATGGCATTGTTTTAACTAAACAAGAATAATATGGAATGGTAATGCCATCACAGATAAACAGCTGATCCTAGTAACTCAGGTTCATTTGAGGTTTTTTTATTTGTTTGTTTCTTTATCTCTTGGCAGTAATCTAAACGCTTGCTATATTAATTCCACTGAAAGAAAGCAGAGCTGAAAATGCTGTCCATCATTGCATTTCTAATAACAGACTTGGCCTCAGTGAGATGGTGCTTTAGCATGAATCAGGCTAATGAGCAGTCTTTTTAAAATGTCTTTAAAAGACAAAGAATAATTGTTATTCAACTGAATAGAAATTTTAAATAAAAAAATAAAGGTAGAGGGAATAGAAAAGAAATAATAGTAATAATTACAAGAAGGGGAAAAAAGGGGCGCCTGGGTGGCGCAGTCGTTAAGCGTCTGCCTTCGGCTCAGGGCATGATCCCGGCGTTCTGGGATCGAGCCCCACATCAGGCTCCTCCACTAGGAGCCTACCTCTTCCTCTCCCACTCCCCCTTCTGTGTTCCCTCTCTCACTGGCTCGCTCTCTCTGTGTCAAATAAATAAATAAATAAATAAATCTTTAAACAAAGGGGGGGAAGCACAGTATCTAAAGGAGACCATTTTAGAAATGTTTTATTCATTTCAAAACGATTGGCTTATATAGATATTTATAATGGTGAATATTTACTAAGATATTTACATTGAACTTTTTAAAAATGAAAGTAAATGAGCTTGGACTTCATAGTGATTATTATAAGAATATTTAAAGTGCTATTGTTTGTAGCTTTCTTTTAAGAAAAATTGTATTTTTGACACATCTGATGCTATATGCTTTTTAACAGATACTATTATTAATAGTTCACTGAGTTTATGAATCATGGATTTTTATGATGCATAGGTCAAATTTTCAACTATTAGCCTTTACTATATTACGCTGAACTTCATGGTTTTATAGTTTTGTTTTTTTTTTATTACAGTGTCCTGGTATATGGTGTCATGAAATTTATTTCTAAGCCTCCATTAAATGGTCATTTAGTAATGTGGTTCCAAAATCTTGCTCTGAGTACTGCATTCTCTTACTTGGGACCGTCATTATTTATTAAGTGATTACTGTGTGCCAGGCATTGTGCTCAGCACTACTTTATATAATTTAGATCTAAACACCAAAATGGCAACTCGGGGTAGATACTATTTCTGCTTGGCTGGCACAAGGAAGCTGAACTTTTAAGAAGTAAATTGCCCAAGGTGACGGAGGTGTGGTGTATGATGGCTCTATGATTTGAACCCCGGCCTTTGTGATTGCAAGTCACATGGTAGTTAATAACTTCATCCAAGCACCATAATGCCTTCTTATCCTTGAATTTTGGATCACCTGGAGACTTCTTAAATCCTGACCTAGATCGTACCATTTCCATCCACTGACAGTTCATGCTTGTAGGAATGGTAAGGAGGTCTGTAATCGCTCACGGTGGGGAGCAATAGCTGAGGATATGAGAAGAGGGAAGCATGACACTCCCCTCACTTGTGAACACTGCTTCCCACACGGGAACCTAGGTAAATATATGACCACTTGCGTGGTGTGAGGGTGCAAAGACAGTCATACAGCATCACCAGTCTTGAATCTGGCATCTTTTTGGAACATAAGGATGAAACTAATGACTCTTCTATGCCTAAATAATTCCAAGACTAGTTAATAGCTCATATGTATAGAATATCTGCTTCTCTGAGAAGTCAGACACAATGACACGATAGTGGTTCCTAGCGGAGAGTAGTTTTGTTTGAAGAAAAATCAAGGGGCAACAGACCACCTGTAGGGAGCCCCAAAAAATTGTCCTCGTGGACTGTTTTTTCTGTTCTTTGTACTTAAATGGAAGAGTTATCACAGTATAGGAAGACAGATCTGAACCTGCTAAAATTGGTGAGAGTCTGCAGTTTTTCAGAGCATACTGGCATTCCTGAAATCTGTTTTGCCCCCTTTCCGTTCCTTGGAGCTATTTCTGCATCACAATTTGCGTGAGGAATTGAAGTTTGAAAATCTGAGGAATTCCGTTTGTAACTATAAACTTGAAGTTGGGTCTAACATCAGCGTAATCTTCATGTTTTTCTGGTCTGGGTGCCATTGTATCAGCTATAGTTTTTCTAAAATTGGGATGGACTATGTATTAACTCTTAGAAATAAAACATTAAACAGCAAAAAAATAACTGAGAACCTCGATTTACTTAGAGTATTTCCTTTTTCCAGCATACTGTGTGCCCCCGCTTTTTACCCTGCTGTTATTTAGTTCTTCCATTTCGGCATAGCCGTTCTCTCTTCATCTTGTTACTGTACACGCTTTATATAATTGGAAAAATACTGTAATCAAAGCTCTAGCCCATGGTACATTGTGTCTTTACTTTTATGGGCAGAAAATGATTGCATTGGAACTTTAAAATGCCCTTCACTCAAACCATATTTGTTTCCAGTTAGATTCTTAATTTTCTTTTTATATGAAAATGTGTCTGATCATTTCATGTCCTGAGCCTCAGAAGTAGTTTTAAGTATTTTCCAAACATTATCTGGCACTAGTTAACATTGTAATGATGAATACCGTGTGTTTGAGAGGATGCCTAATGCAGGAGAAGAGCTTACACTGTGATTCAGTTGAGGAATTTCGAAGACTTCATACAAATAATTATAACCTCTGTTATCACCCTGAAAAAAATGATAAGAATATGGTTGTTTCTTATTTCTATCAAACTAAATTGGAAGAGCAATTTAAAACAGAATTTGTAGAGGCTCTAGCCTAGGGTTTCCGTCTGTGAATTCATGTAGTGGATCCATTGTAAGCTTTCAGAGGCTGTTCAGTTTGATTTCTGTGTAAACGGCGACAGTATTGTACTCTCCAGTACACACGAAGGACTTGCTTTTCTACTTACTTCGTCACAGGAGCTCCCCTAACGACATGTGCTCTCACTTGAAACTGTTCACCCTGTAGTACATTCCCACACTCTGCCTCCATTCACGCTCTTCTCAGATGCCTTTCAGCTGGAGTAGTTTTACCAACTTCCCTAGGTCACGGGACATCAGTGTCATTAGGGATTTTCCAGTGGATTTGCCTTAGAAATACTTTTGCTAATAATAATAGAGTAACCATTTATTAACGTGTATCATTTGTTTCACTTTTGGCAAAATTTTAGTACTAATTACTTAGAATTTAGTACTTGATACTTACACATGTGATGAATAATGACTGAGACTGTAGTGGGAAGTCAGGTACTGTACTGGGTGCATCGTGAGCAGCAGTCTCTGCCCTCCAGAAAGGGTTTAGTCTAAGCTGGAATCCAGTGGTAAATACGTACAGGAAAATACATTTGTGATCCTGACATCCGATCAGACTCATTAAAACCACCTAGATAGGAATATTAAACCAGATTCAGGACATGAACTGTGGGGGACCACTTTGTGGAAAGCCAGAAAGCCGGAGGTAGAAACACTGTTCAGAGAAAGGTGTTGCTTTCCATCCTCAATGAGAATGATACTGTTCTGTTCAAGAACCGGATGAATCTGAGGATTGCATGTGTGCCCGAATGTCCATCAGTGGATGAATGAATTGTGGTCTATCAGTATAATGTAGTGTTCAGCTATAAAAAGGAATGAAGTACTGATCAATGCTAAAATGTGGATGAAATTTGAACACATTAAGGTTCTAAGTAAAAAAAGGCAGACACAGAGGCTACCTGTTGTATAATTTCACTTATATGAAATGTATGGAATAGGCAAATCCATAGAGACAAAGGAGATTAATGGTTGTCGTGGGCCAGGGGCTAGAGTAGAGAAATTGAATTCTGACTAATCCTCAATCCTCCTGTACCCTCAGTCCTCATTCCTTTTACAGTCAGGCTTAGGAGTAGCTGAGAATAGACCATTTTCAGTTCCTTACTCCCCATTTCCATCTCGATCCACAGTAACGTGTTGTCTTATTTTGCTGGTATTACTACAAGACACCTGTACTTTGATTCAGAAAACAGACCTCTTTATTTGACTGGATTCTACTTGCCAATTTAACTGTTTACTACTTCTAGAAACTAATTAATGTAAATTCTTTGGCACTACCTGGCAATGAAGATTTTTACAGAAGTGAAGAGCTTTTAGAGCCTAAAACACAAAATATTGCAGGACCTGGGTGGCTCAGAGGGTTAAGCAGCTGACTCTTGATTTCAGCTCAGGTCATGATCTCAGGGTCCTGGGATCGAGCCCCACATCGGGCTCCATGCTCAGTAGGAAGTCGGCTTGAGGATTCTCTTTCCATCTATCTCCCTTTGCCCCTCACTTGTGCATGTGTGCTCTCAAACCTTTTAAAAAACTTGTATTTACAGTTTTTCTTACTTTAAATGTATAAACTAAATTTAATTATAAAATGAAATTTATAAAGTAATATTTATTATAGAAAATTTAGAAGATATATCATTTCTCTGAGGCACTGCAATATGGTTAAATGCTTGGGCTCTCCAGTCTTTGGTCTGGATTCAAATCCTGACTCCATCATTTACTCCTGGCTCTGACCTTGGTCAGGTTATGTATGCAACTTCCCTTTCTCCTTTTCCCTCTCTGTAAAATGAGGATGATAGTACTTGTCAAAGTGTAAATGTCAAATGAGAAGTTTTACATGAAATACGTATTATCGACCACCACAAAATAAGTATTCAGAAAATGTTGGACATCGCCCTAATTTCTCTTTTCTTTGATGCCTAAATGTCACTAGGAACGTCGGTAACTTTACTCTCCAGTAATACAAGAAAGTCCTCAGGGTTTTATGTGTATATATGTGATTAGTTGGATTTTACAGAATTTATGATCTGTTCCGGTTGTCCTTTTGCTGTTGACTTTTATGAAGTCCCTTGTTAGGCGCTAAATAACTTTGACAGAGTTGTGTAGTGGAAATAGGCTGTATTTGAGAGCTGGAGTTCTCTCCCAGAACTCCACGAACCTTTTAATGAGGACAACAAAAAACCCAATGGACTTTGAATATTTTGGCTAAAGGGCTATATCATGACAGTTTATCCCTTCAGAGTTATTGCCAGTGTCAAAGAATTTGTACATTTCTTATCTCAAGTGACATAAAATCAGAGTTAGGTAGATCAGGCTCTCTGTTTGAAGAGTATTTATTGTTACGTATCTTAGAAATGAGAAAGGGAAATGAGAATGGGGTAAGGGCCTAGGTCACAGAGCTTAATTACTTAGTGGCAGAATCTGGGCTAGAACCTGGGTATCCATCGAGTCTTTTTTTCCTCTTAATTCCTGGTGTCCCAGCTCGTTCTTTTGAACCAAATCTAAAGTAGGTGACCATCCTACAGGTAGGTGATAGAAGGGTATTATCCCCGTTTTTCTTTTAAGGTAACCTGTGCGCTGGTCATCTTCCTTACCAGTGTCATCCCACGGACCTCCCAGAATATGAAGTAGCATCATAGTGTTTTCATTTCTCTGGCCTGTTGGTGGGTTCCGCAGCCAGGAACGTTGTCCCACAGGGAGAGAAGGTGCTCTCTATGTGCGTGGACACTTGCTGCTGCATTATGCAGACTCTGTTGGGCAAATGGCTTTTGTTTTCGCCTTCATCTAAGCTCAGATTACATTCTCCTTTCTGAGTTAACTCTCCCCAGTTTCCCTTCAACCATTGGGCACAGTGGAAGAGAACATGGAGGGCATTAAGGAGGCAAACTCAACCGTGCACAGTGAGTGTATTACAAGAACTCGATGCATGCTAATGTATTATTTCAGTGTTATAAGGAGTTAATAATGGTAAGGACTTAAAGTAGGAATTCATACCTTGTGTATCAGACAGAACTGATACTTCTAATGTATTACACACATTAAAGTCCCAAGAGTTTTAAACTTAAGCAGATAGCTCTTTGAGAAAGAATCCCAGGCCCCTCCTTGCTCAAGTGTGGTAGAAGTCAAATGATGTTTACAGCTTCAGCTTTGATAAAACAACAAAACCACAGATCTCAGGGAATCAAATCCAGTGGGAAGAGACTTATCTCCTCCTTTGTGCTCCCTTGAGGACACACTATATGAAGAAAGCACTGACAAAAGTCTATTTAAGGTCAAGAAGAATGAATGATTTCACCTTTAAGATGACAATCTGGGTCGCCTGGGTGGCTCAGTCTGTTAAGCATCTGGCTTGGGCTTAGGTCATTACCTCTAGGGTCCTGGGATCGAGCCCCATGTCTGGTTCCCGGCTCAGCAGGGAGTCTGCTTCTCCCTCTCCCTCTGAGGCTCCCCCTGCTTGTGCTGTGTCTCTTGCTCTCAAATGAATAAGAATGAATGAATGAATGAATGAATGGACAAATCTGATCCCGTTACTCGTCCACTGCTTAAAAATCTTCAGTTGCATTCTCCTCACAGGATGGTATCCAGATACCTCAGTAGGCCACCCTCGGGGTCCTGGAGTAGCTGCACTTCGTCACACTTCTCTGCATTGCCCCAGTGGTCTTCCTTGTTGCTGTCTGACAGAGACCTCCTCATTCTGACAGACCCAGGTTCTGTGTGATCTTTGTGGCCTTAACCCAAAGTTGCTCTCCCCCCTGCTCCCAGGGCATTTTGTATACTTATAAGAGCAAATATGAACACATTATAATAAATTAGGAATTGCCACCATTAGTCAAGGATGGGAAATTAAACTTTTTGTATCTCTCCTAGTGCCTGCCAGGCAGCCTGTCAAGTCTGCAACCTCATTTACTGCATGGGAAGTCCCTCAAAGTACTATTAATCATCCCATGTTCTCCTTTCTTGCCTCTAACAAAAGTTCTAATGTTCTGGTTATTTTCCACTTTTCAACTGATTTGTTTCTTTTTCTTTACAGGCAGCATAATTCGTTGTATGCGGCGACTGGAAGAACTGCTTCGACAGATGTGTCAAGCAGCAAAAGCCATTGGAAACACTGAGCTGGAAAACAAATTTGCAGAAGGTCAGTATCCGGTCTGTAAGCTTTTTCTAATAATTAAGGCAATCTTTTGAGACTTGAGTTCTTGGCCACAGTGTAGGAAGAATTTTCAGATGCTCTTCACTTGAATGCCATGGAGGGCCATCTAGTAATATACTTAAGCAATTTTAGTGTGTCTCTGCAGGAAGAAGTTTTGAGATTTTAATCATTTATAAATATTTATTGTGTACTATGTGCAGGCATGGTTTTAAGCACCAGGGGATACAGCAGTGAACAAAAAAAACCACAAATCCCTGCCTTCACGGAGCTTACATTCTAGTGTGGGGAGGCATACAATAAACAAGTCAACAATTAAAATATTTCAGGTGGTGATAAGTCTGGAGAAGAAAGGAAGAGACAACAGGAATTGAGGGATGGGAAATGGCCTAGGGCCTCCACTCAGAAGGTGGTATTGAGGCCCTTGGTGTATGCTTGATAGACGTAAGCCAACAGCAAGATACCGGTGCGGCTAGAGCAGAGTGAGCCCTGAGTAGAATAGTAGGAAGGAGAAAAGAGACGATCATGTTACCCCCCTGGCCCCCGGCTCTGAAATGATTGGAGGTTTTGACCGCAGGAGCGGTGTGCTCTGGTAGTCCTTGCTGCTGCACTGTAGCGAAGTCTGTAGATGAGCAAGGTAGAAGGTAGGAAGACCAGAAAAAAAAGGATCGCCAGTCCAAGGTGGTAGTGATGGAGGCGGGCAGGGGGCGAGAGGGAGCATCTAACATGCTTACGGTTATTCCGTCTGAATATTTGCCAGGAAAAAGGGCTGTGACTTAACACATCAAAGAATAGCAGCTACCTTGTTGTTCTGAGTTCGTTGCTCATATAGTCGCAACCCCTGATGATTTCTGCTAACCGTGTCCTAAGAAGAGGTGTGCAAAAACTGGGTACTGTTGCCATGCGGTTGATGGGGCAGACCTGTTTAATCAACCAGAGTTTAAGTTTAAACTTTTTCAGTAAAATTTATGTTTGTCCTGCCTTAGTCCAGAAAGAATCTCACGTGGTAAGTGAAAAATAAAGTGTCTCCTGAAGTAGGCTGAAAATTCATGCTTTTGGGTCACGTAACTACATGTGATGGTTTAGTCCTTCCCTCAGTGAGTGAGTCTGTGTGTGCGCAGGGCCGCGACGGTGTTTCAGACTATGCAGAGACACAGGTACTGCTGAGTCTAGAGTCACAAGAGCAGGAGTCTGGTTGCTGAGTTACCCTCCTCTCCGCTCAGAGGCGGCTGTGAACTCCTCTATCTTTTAGACCAGCAGCATTTTGTATCATTGGGATTGTTGTATTAAAACCCCACCAGAGGGAAATTAATTAGTCTTCGCGGTTTAGGAAGTTTAAACCATCTTTTCTTTTCTCTTAGGAATCACCAAAATCAAGAGAGATATTGTGTTTGCTGCCAGCCTCTACTTATAAAGAGTCAGCTAAACGAATGTGGGGTTTTAAATTTTTCACCACCTGATTACCGTTGACGAGCCATGCTCACAGAAGTGCTGATTTGGTTTTCCCATCTCAAGGCAGTTGTACTCAAATATTTCAGTATGTATTATACTTCAATCAATCAGGCATCATTCTAAGAAAGCATATTATTACATACACATTTGTACATAAGCATTACATTTTTTTAATAAAAAATGTACAGGTGGGTATTGTTTTAGTGAAAGGCTTGAAATTTCTTTTAATGAACTGAGAGCTATTAGAGAACCACTGTGTTAACTGGAACTATATACACACAGGTGAAGTGGGCATCCGAGAGGTATAGCAGCAGCAGTCCCTTAAAGGCTTGTACACCGTGAAGAAAACGCATCCTCTTGCCTTGTGGTTGCGATCCTTTTCCTTTAGAAAGCGGGCCAGCTTTATCTGCGCACTCTGCTACCTTCAGGGTTGGTGACTGTTCCTGAAGTGATTGCCCGTCGTCGGGGTTTCGTGCAGAGTTGTATGGGAGTCGTCCTCTTTCCGTTCTTTAAAAGGAGAATTTCTCTCCTTGAAGAAATCGGATACATACACAGCCTACAGAAAACAAGTTAAACTTAGAATGGGACAAAAGTATTTAATGATGTAATTTAAGTTTAAAAACCATATACATAGTTGTGACAAGCAGTTGGCAAAAGTAAGTATCAACCTTACAAGAGAGAAAGGGTACAAAAAATAAGTGACTAACAGGAAGTTTTTTTAAAAGAAATTCTTAAATTGAGAGTTGCTTAGTTAGGTCTTGAGTAAGTAGCTTTACTCTGTTAGGTTATTCTGCAATTCATGCCAAAAACAAAAGTGCTAACAAAACATTATAGCCATAGCCTTTTTTACAACTTTTGGAAAAAGCAACATTGTTAATAACATCGGGTGATTACCCAGTAAAAATTACTGAGCCACATTATTTGCCTTTGGGTAGTTTTCTCCCTGGGACAGGTTCTCTACTTACTTATCCCAGTGTTTATCAGTATCAAGACGTAGTCTGCCACCCTGTATACTTACAACTAATATGGCAACCAAGGCTCCTTGAAGGAGTCCAGTCAGTACATCACTCCAGTGGTGTTTGTAGTCAGAAACGCGAGAGAGGCCCACGTAAATGGACACAGCAACAAGACCAAATTGCAGTGTGGGGCGTAAGAGTCTTGCCCAGTCTCCCTTCATTCTGGCTTGAAGGTAAAGCTAGTAGAGAAGAAAAGAGTTCAACATACCAACTGGAAACTTTATGTAGTATCACCACACCCCTAAAGGGTTGGTGTTTTACACGATCAAGTCATTACAGAATAGTCATTACTATTAATAACCATTAAAAAACCAGAGGGTAAATTGTATACAGAATAGGGCTTTAGGCAAGCATTCTTAGTCTCGTCAACACCTGAGGCTTAATCCCTTTAAATAAGCAAAACAAAAAGTGATGGCCCTAGAAAGTTGTCTTTAGAACAGTTCATGACTGTACCTGTCTGGCTAGACTACTTTTCAAATTGTAAACAGGTCAAGGGGTTTCCTTGTTTATGACTTTCTAAGATTTCAGGGGCAGCTCCTCCTCTTGCAGCCTCTGTTATCATTCTGATTCACAGCCAACTGTTATCCTTAGTTCCCAGTCTTGGGAAACTGCTAGCATTCTGAGCGCAGGGGTGTCCTTACTCTGGGCCAAGTTACTGTTTTCCGCCCAGTCTGTCTAGAGACTTAAGTTTCATTCATTCAGTTTACTTGAGAGTTCTACTCTCCTCAGGTTTTTTTAAAGGGCAGTGGAGACTAATCTGTATTTTAAGTAAATCTAATAATCTCCCCAAATAATACAGGTTCTAGTTGAGTCCTGACCCAACAATGAATTAGTCTTTGATGAGTACCGTGTCCTTTAAGTTCCATAACTTTCCCCTACATTCATCAGACTTTTGAGAATTTCCCCTTTTCTCTGTCAGCCTGCCTTTGACTTGGGTGCATCCCTAAAGACTGTGATGGAGCAGGGTGTGGAGAGTTTTCCTATCACTTCCTTTAAGCAAATCTGGTTTCTTTAAAAACAAACAAAAAAACCTGGTCTTTTAAAAAAATTTTTTCTTTGCCTTATTTCTAATAAGAATATGCTTTTAAAATATATTTTAAAAGTTCTGTTTGATAATTTGTGATTCATACACTTAATTAAATGCACTCCTCAGAAAACTATCTGGCTGTGCCCATGGACACTGCCTACTTGAAACAGATACACAAATCCATCCCCGGTTCTTTGCACACTGCTGTGAGCGAGCATTCAGTTCTCAGCAGCTGGCAAAAACTCAGAGATTGTCTCATTTTATCGAGTATTCTACAGTAGAAACATCCAGTTGTAAAAGAGCATATACCAGTTCGATTGAATTGCACTCATTAGCTGGTTAAAGTACTCCTGGCTTTCTGCAGAGCCCCCTCCTTTCCTTTTTTGTTTGTTGTTGAAGTTAGTTATAAAAATGTAAACAGTAAGAGGCTTGTCTCAAGATTCTGGAATTGGGAAGACAGCTGGTTCTGGTTGAAGCAGAGTTTGCATCTGGCAGCTGAAGCCAATTAGGTAACACACCCATGCCAGTGATAAGGTGAATAATAACCTTGGATGGGGCTGAAGCCAGGTTCTGGAGGTTATTCCCCAAGAGTTGAGCTGCCTTCTCATGTAACTGTTAAAGGCATGGGTTATATACCTATGAATTACAAATACACGAACGCACCTTAGGGAGAACTGCACCTCTCTCTGCTAAGGACAAAGCAAGAAAAACACAATACCAGCTCTACCATGGATTTACACCTAGTCCTGGTTTGTGCTTCCAACCCAAAGAAAACTCAAACAGGTTTTTGAAGGTCCTTCTTCGTTTAGGATTCTAAAATTCTTCTAACAGTATTTTCCTTCCAAAGACCCTGATTTTAGGTAGCTTGCCCCAAAATTCCTCAACATCCCTGTGAAAATAATTAGCATTCACTTACGGATTAGTACTCAAGCTTCCAAGCACTTCAAGTGAAACCTTTACCCCTCTAAGCTACTTTCTCCTTACACATCTACCCAAGTATAGATGTTACCCCCATCTCTGGCGACCCAGAGATGATTTCACCCTGAGGGGGTACTAGGAATCCCCCCATTGTGGTTACACACCTAACCCTCCCCTCCAGGCTCTGGCCGCTCTGATGACTAGTGGCCGTGGCGTGTATGCAGGCTGTGGCCACAGAACAATTCTCAGCTCTGGGTGAGGCTGGCTAATCTTAGAGTGTGCTTCCTATTTGCCTGCTGTTTCCCTGAGTCCAAGATACTCAGTGTAGCTCTGGGAAGACCAGGCATCACCTAGCTACAGCCCTGTTCATCGCTGTGAAGAATCATCCATTTCAAAAGACCCCAGGGAGGTAAACACACTGAAGTTTCTTGGACCTTGGATCACTTGAGTTCCAGAGTTGACATACCCACAACTCCAGACTTGGACAACTTTCCTCCCATGCTGCCAGGCAGAAGTCTTTCCTACACCAGCAGCTTCAACAAACCAGACGGTCCTGTCTTCCTGGCGGCTCCATGTTAAGCCCTTCTCACCCTCTGGAGGCACTAGAGGTTTGACTTCCTCTACCACTCTCGTTTAACTGCTTCCCAGAATCATTTATCACTTTATTCTATTCCTTGCCCTTTAAGAGGAAAGAGGATCATACACATACCTTTAAAAACAAGACTCTGTTGAGGGAAGTCTGTGTTCGTAACTCCTCAGAGAAACAGTGCTGGAAGCTCTCACCGCTGTTTAGTAGTAGATACAGGAACAGAGCTCCTGCTTTAATGCTAACGCTTATAATAAGAGGGCTCTGTAAGCCCCTGCCTTCGCACACTCCCCTCTCCGCACCTCCCCCCTCCCCACACGTGCCTGCTAATCACATATGTACTGCAAGTAAGGAAGCCAGTTGATTCTCTTAGAACTAAGGAACTCTCCAACGTTGTGTACAGTACGGACACACTCGGTGGCAGTGTCAGTGACTTACACATTCCCCTCCTGGAGGGAACCGTCCTTTCACAGACACAGTTGAAGGGGGAGCCCCATCTGGACCACACAGCTCTGCCTTCTCTTCAAGAGAGGGCACTGAAGAGGACCTGTGACAGGCCTGACCCAGAGGTCTGCTGGGCTGTATTCTGCCTCTGGAATTTGCACTGGAAAGATGAATGAGTTCTCCCTTTTCAGAAGGTATAGAAAGATCACCTAAAGGATACAGGATAGGCTACTTGCAAACTAAACTTAGGAGGAAGCAAAAGCTATGGTTGGGCAAGGACAGCAAGCCATGAGGAGAGGTCAGAGAATGGAGCAGAGTGGCAGGCACACCAAAAAGCCAGGCAGCCGGTGAGACGGAGCAAGTTCAGTTCCTGGTGCTATGCTAGTTCGAGCCCATCTGTGTCTTTACTGTAAACCGTTTTGGGGGCGCCTGGGTGGCTCAAGTCACTTGTGTCCGAATCTTGATTTCAGCTCAGGTCACGATTACAGGGTCCTGGGATTGAGCCCAACATCTGGCTCCCTTCTCAGCGGGGGAGTCTGCTTCTCTCCCTCTGCCCCTCCCCCTGTGTTCTGTCTCTAATAAATAAATAAATCTTAAAAAAAGAAACAAATATTTTTTCTCTGGGAGATCTAAGTGAGTCCGTTGCTTACAACCAAAAGATAAAATGCCAGTTACCAGCCACCTCTGTGTTCAATCAAAATCCCATTCTGTTCTTAATTTGGATTTCTGTGACTTGAATGATGGAGGAGTTTTATGTTTCAACTGAGAAGGAGAATAGTATTTATACACCGGGCTTCAAACCATGAGAAAAACTTAAATCTCCCGAGAACAAACACATTAAATGTCCACTGAAGACTCCTTTTTAAGAGCAGTCTGGCACTGGGCACGGGATTTACTTCCGTGACTTCCTTCTGCGTACAGTACAAGGTGTGAACCCCTGCTCTAAGCTGAAGATGGTTCATCTACCCATCTCTATCGCTCTCCTCAGGCCCATTCTGAGATTCTTCTCTGAGCATGCTACAGTTCGGCCTCCACGGACCTGCCCCATGGGGATTTTGGTCCACTGGTTGGGGACAGAGTACTGCCTACTGAGAAATTCTCGGCCTCTGAATCCCTCCTGATCCTAACATCCAACCTTGTGGTGAAAGAAGCTCCAAAGCAGAAAGTTCCCAACTAGAAATAAGAGAAAGGGTAGAAAAGGCAGAAGGGAAGCAATAACCTGCAGCTGGTCACTGAGGTCCTCCCCAGAGGCAAAGAGAAGTCAGGTTTGTGAAAGGAACAACAGCCTATCACTAGTGTCCTCCCTGCTGTCACAGGAAAAGGCAAGAGGCTTGTGGGTTTCCAAGAGGCACAAATAGAGCATAAAGTTACAGGAAAAACAAGGATATATCACATGCTTCACCAACCTTTACACTGCTCCCTGCCCACTTTTTCATCTATTCAAGAGGCAGGATAGACATCCACCACAGGAGAACCTGGAGAGGAAATTAACCTCAAGGCCTCAAAAGGAAACCACAGTGAGGCCTATTTCAGTTTCCCCCCGTCTCTCCAGGAGGGGAACCGTTATTTTCCTGACCAGGCGGTGCGTCAGAGAAAGAGCTCAGGGAAAATCAGATACAACCAATGATTGTGCATAACCCAGATTTAGAAAGCAGAAAATAGTTTGATAATTAGCATTAGGGATAATCTACCAATATCCTCCAGGAATGTCCTCACTAAAACCAGGCATCACTACTGGCCCTTGTGAAAAGGAAGGTTCCAGATGTAGTTTTTCCTTACAACAAGAGCAAAATGAGCAAGGGCAGGCCCTGAGCCACTCTTCCACACAGGGCTTCTGGTCAGGAAAATGTAATTGCTCAATGTAGGGTCAAGCGTCCAGTCTCTTTTTTAAAAAAAAAAAAAAAAGTGTCCAGTCTCTTAGCAAAGTAAAACCTATTGAAAATGGGATGGAAATAAGTTACTATGTCCAGTATTTTTTAAAGAAATAAACAAAAGCTTCTTAGCTGAGATATTACTAGAGATTCATAAAGGCAATTTCTTATTCCTTAAGGCAACGAGGACAGAAAGAATTGATTTGCTCAAAATAACCAGATATTCAAAGGCAGAAGGGATTGTAGGAAGACGCCCCACCGTGCAGGCGGCGAATGCTTCCCTAACACGTGCAGAGAGGCCTTCCTCCTCATCCAGAGAGAATCCAACACTGAATCTCTTTGTGCAGAGCCTTAGGATAGTTTTGTAGGGCACACAAAGACCTGGTCAAATTAAACAGGACTTTTCAATGCACAGGTTCACACTGAAACAAATGCAAAGGTACAGACTTTTTTTGGGTAAAAAAAATTATATATACAGCTTTTTAAATAAAGAAATTCAATGTCTTTTGACCCTACTTACGTAGTCTTTCATTATCTGTCAACCAAAGGGTAGACTATTTAGGCCTTTTTGCCTAAAATTTCTGGGGAAAAAAAAATACTAGCTTCCATTAAAGGGTCTAATTTCTCACTTTTAAAATCTGATTGCTGACCAAAATATTTTGTGAGGCTGGTTTATTTTTATTTTGCCTTTCCTTGATCCTATAACACTTAACTACAAAATGCTGTTGTCTCACAGAATTTCCTAATAATCTATTCTTAAAATAAGAGATTTTTTTCTCCCCCATTTTAAAGTAGAGTCAGGGGGTCAGCTTGCAAGCTAAAGATGGTTTTTCACATTTTAAAGGGCTATTTTTTAAAAAAAGAATATGCAATGGAGACTGCATTGTGGCCTGCAAAGCCTGACTATGATATGACCTTTTACGGAAATCATTTCCCAACTCCTGAACTAGACCAACAGTAGAGAGTTCAAGACAAAGAAATGTTCCTTGCTCTTGAAAACACAGCTTCTAAGACTAAGCCAGGGAATATATCGTTCCATCTCCTTCTGATGACAGATCTGGCCAGGAGAACACCCTAAGGCTGACCTCTGTTGAGTCTTTACTCTAGGCTTCAATTTCACCGTCTTTAGGAGTCACAGAATTCCTAAATTTAGATGTAGAATCCCACGTTAAATTAGGCAGGATTCATACAGTTCCTGGGCGCTCTTCACTTGCCCAGTGCCCGGCATTAATTCACACTGTGGAAACCGTCTTCATGAAAGATCACTAACCGGAGGTACTACATGTTGAGTGCGGGGAAGGGACTGTACGAATCTTGAGGGAATCGGGTGGTATCAAAGAGCACTGTCCAAACAGGAGGGGGCGAGACCCAGATCCAAGGATCCTGTGGCGGGGGGGGGGGGGGGGGGGTAGCTGAAGCGCGGACACTAAGGTGCTTGGGCCCCCGCTGTAGTAATTAACCTAGGGATTTCATGACAGTGATACACAGTCTGAGATTTCAGGCTCCATAGTACAGTGCTGGCAAACGTGTTTCCTTCAGGATATTTCAGTACATTCCATATATGTATGTACTGAAAAAAGAACAGTCTCCTAACATGGTTCCTTTCCTGGACAGTGAAGTAAATTTAGATTCTTTGGCATTTGGCCAAGTTCAATGGATCTCACTAGGTACTTGAACTAGCTGTGTGCAAAGAAGCCCTGCCATGTGCTCCTGACAGCCTAGGCGCTTTTCATGGGTGCTGACTGTCCTGCCACTGTCAAGTGCAGGGCCGGGCTGCCTGCCAGAGGAGAACAATGGTCAGGATATTTTCTTTAAGAGACTTTTTAAAGTTAATTTCTGGGTGTCAGGAATTCTTGACGGAAGTTTTGGCTATCAAAAACTGTCCTCAGAATTTAAATGACGGTACATCCCCCCCAAATCTGGGATTGACCCACGATGCCAAGATGCCTAGGGAAACAAGATGAGTCACTGCCTAAGGAATTGGCGGAGGAGGTGGGGGTGGTTAAATGTTGTATATAAATGTGAAAGCTGGAAAGCAGGGAGACATCTGTGTGTTGAGGGGCTGAAATAAGAGCTGGGGCCTACATCCACATCAAGTAAATATTTCCACTGCTTAGAGTCACTGAAATGCACTGCATGGTTGCTCTGACCAACTTTCCTTTCCAGAAAGGCCTTGGTCTATGACAAATCTATTTATCTGAACTTTTCATTATAACTTTACCTCTAAGAGCTCATACTGACCCAGTTACCAAACTACAGTCAAGGTAATTTTCCCTCTGCTTAGATCCTTAACTTGCCCCCTCATACACTCCCGGGTGTCCACAGAGCAGGCTCACCACTGAGGCCCTCTATGTATTAATTTCATCCTCTATACAATAGCTTCATATTTTGCAGAAGAGCCCTCAGTAAAAGTTTGTATTTGACTGAATGTACAGATATTCTGAGAAGGGTCAAAGAGCAAAGATGAAACATACACTACTGGGTATGGAATATGATACATCTGAGAATTTTCTTTACAATTAAAAACAGTTGGGGGGGGCGCCTGGGTGGCTCAGTTGGTTAGGCGTCTGCCTTCGGCTTAGGTCATGATCCCAGAGTCCTGGGATCAAGCCCCACATCGGGCTCCCTGCTCAGCAGGGAGCCTGCTTCTCCCTCTCCTGCTGCCACTCTGTGTTCTCTGTCAAATCAATAAATAAAATCCTCGGGGGGAAAAAAAACGGTAAAAGTCACGTGTTATCACCTGACCTTCTTAAAAATAACTGAACTAGGGTTCAGATCAAGCGGTCTATCACAAAGCAAGGGAACCTGACGAACAAGAGACCACCAGAGAGCTGACAGACCTCCACAGCCTCCCAAGGGCCCTATTTCCCCAACTATAAAAGGGTGGCAACCATCCCTCTGCTCTCACTTCATGACGATTATCAGAAAGAGTCAATAATTCAAGTAGTTAAATGCAAATCATCAGTATCAACTTCAGATTCTCAAGTCTCTCCCTAAGGACTTAAAGACACTGACACGCAGGTGAGGGGCTGACAAATGACAGAGGCTGCACTGGCGAGGCCTGGCTGTGGGCATATACAACATGTTCAAACACTGAAAAGCCATCAGTGCAGTCACAGACTTCCGCTTTGGGGAGATTTCTCAGGATACTAATGGCTCTAGCCTTCGTCTCCTCCAGTCCCCGTGCCCTATTTAAAAAGAAAAACATACGGCGGCTCCCTTTAGAAAGAATGCTAACTTTTCCCAGTAAGATAAATGAACAGAGGATATTGGAATTGTATTTCTTGTTCCTCCCTTCAAATAACTCACATTCCCGAACATGGCACATTTTCAGAAACATTTGGGCATGTATTTTAAAAAGGAAGCCCCAAATTCTGCTAAATTGGTACCCTGCTGCTTCCTCGCAAAATTAACCAAAGACAAAAGACTTACATTTCCAGAAATGGTGAAGAAGCCAAAAATTAGCTCAACTGTAATGGTTTTGAAAGTGTGGGTTTGAATTTTGTATAGCGCACACATCTGTAATTTTTACATTCTTTTGACTTCTCAAATTTGGTTTTTCAAATGAAAGCAGGATTACAGTAAAAATTGATTTTAAAACGTCTCTATATGAGACCAAATTAACTCACAGCAGTCTACTCTTAATATTACATATCCTGGACTTATAATGTAAGCATTAAATACTCAAGAGTACTTAATGTGACCAAGGAAGGAGGGTGGAGAGCAAACAGCAAATTCACACAAAACACCACTACATAAAAATCCACTCATAAAGGAAATTAAGACGAAAATTGCAGCTGATCATTTAGGGTAGAGATCTTCTCCCCCTCTCTTCTTTTCCAACAAATTTTGCTAATTTTACAGAGGAAGAGAGACACACAGAGATAGGAGAATGAGCACATTATAAAAAATAAGTCCACTGAACTGATCTTTAAAGACTCCCGTATATGCCCTGAAGCCTGGTCTTCCTTAAGTGACTCTGGATAAACACTCATCTCCAGAGACGCAAAATGCAGACGCAAATATGTTCCTACCTCTTCACTGATCACTGTGTAGGCTGCAAGGGCCAACTGCCACGCTGCTCTCTGGGTTAGCAGTTAGACATGGGCCTGCGGACTGGAGGGATGCTAAGCTCCAGAAGCAACAACTGCTTCTTCCAGAAGCTGAAACCTTTCTCGTCCCATGGAAAGCAGTCAATCAAGTATTTCAGAAAGTGGAAGGAAAACAAAACCTACTCAAGGAGCAACAACAGCTGCCTTCACATCCACGAGTCAAAGCTCCACCCCTAAACCCAGAAGCCCCCGGAGGAAAGGGGCCCCCTGAGCTCCTAGGTCAGGGCTCCCAGTTAGGGCCAGGTCATCACCCAGCAGCAACCACCTTGCCCGGTTCTTCAGAGCGGGGACCTGCGGTGATGACACAGAAGCTGATGGTATGTTGCAGAAAATACATCCCAAAGTAACGGCGCATGTCAACCGACTCCGAGCACCAGGCTGGCAGACTTGATGATTAGGTTTCTGCCACTGGCAGGAAACACCTACTTCACCGGGCAAGACCCCCTACAGTCCTGAAGGTTCCCAATTCGCCGCCCGCTCCACAAGTGTGCCTGTCCGCTGCCTCTCCTGACGGGCCAGTCCTCCTCCACAGCTGTACCTGTCTGTGGCAGACGCACAGCGTCCCTTCTCTGAGCCGCACTGCGGCCAGCAGCAGCCCAGCTCAGGAGGATGCGGGAGGTGGCCACACGGCAGGGAGCACCGAGGTTCAACACCCAGCTGCACGCAGCACGTAACCCACCGGAAACCAACGGAGAGTACTTACTGCCACGAACAGCATGCAGTACATGGAGAACGAAGAGTGGCCCGAGTAAAAAGACAATCTAGAAGAGAAAGAAGACAAAGGTCAATTTTCTTTCCCAGAGGTGGACAATCGTCTTGATGTCCTAAATCTACCGGCGGCGGAGCAGAGCCCTCTCCCCCTTCACCTTGACAAATTACCAGAGTGGGAGAGGGTGTCCTATTAGCGAGACTTGCAGCAGGGAACAAACTTGACACGAACATTTCTGAAGTGGTGCTCCACAAGCCACAACTAGTATATAAATGGTCTGACTTCATGACATGTGAACTTAAAGGACCATGATTTAAGCTTTATCTTCTACCTGCAGGGTTTGCACCTGAGTGCTAGTTATACCTCCTTCGGAACACTCAGAAGTTGACTACTTCTTCAAACATAAAACGAATTTTAAAAAATTAGAAGTGGTATTTTAGCCTTTTAAACAGGCATACATCTCACCTTAGATTTCCCACCAGATGAAACGTGCTTTTGTTTGACATTTTAAAACTGTGCACTGACAGTCCTGTACCAGATGAATGCACACTTTCCAATATTATATTCTATCAACATGCAAGTATCATCTTCCCCCCAAAATGACCGAATGCTTGCAAAACTTAATTTTATGGCCCCTTTGGGAAAGGGAGAAGCTTCCTAACATCCACGATCCAGGTTCTGCTTACACAGCACTGCCCTCAGAGCAGAAAAGGCAGGTACATTCCCCCAGTAAAAGTAATTCCATGCAAAAGATGCATCAAGCACACAATGAGAATGCTTCTCTGGCCTATGAATAGGAACAAAAGTCAGAAGGACAGGCTTCTAAGTATTTTACTTCTTACACCCTGCTTGATTCAGAAGGAATTTGGTTACCTGGATTCAGAGAGGTGAAATTAAAACACAGATCAGAAAGTCATCCGTGTATGTTTGGCGACTGAGAGGAGGTGGGCGTGCAGATTTCTTAAACATTTACCGATGATGATCTAACAAGAATTATGATAGTCTTTTCATAATCAGATACGTCTCTAAGAAAATGAATATTCTCACTTATAGTACCAACTAGGAATTCTATAATTAAACCTGATCATCAATGTGGATTTAATCTATGTAAAACAAGAAAAATAAATCACTTTTAGCCTCCCCAACTATTTGGCTGTAGAGAATAGATCAATACAAGTCCTTACTTTACATTAGACAGAGCAGAGTTCTGTACACTTTGTGTTTCAGTAAGTTAAAACGAAGAACCTACAAGTTAATAAAAGCCAATTTCAAGAACTGTCAAATCCCATCAAGCCAACATGACCGTGATCCAGGAAATGTTCTCAAAGCCAAGCAAGTCCAAAGTTTCACTAAGACTTCACATTCAGAGTATTCACCGTACACTGTGCCACAAAATCGCAAATTCCAAACCTACGTAATAGCTTTAAACAGTTCTGATTCAGTCACAGGGTGATTTCATTACTTGAAAACAAAATGGTTTCAGTTTCTTTATTCCAAATACATAAAGTATTTTATTCAGTATAGAATCAGCCAAAGAATAACCTCTGGCTTCAACAAACAGGGATTAAAACACATAAAGGGAGAACTCTATTTGACCTCTCTCTCTGTCTTTACCCACGGTAAGCGATCAAACAAATCATGGTAATACGGACTTTAACCACTACTAAAACAGAATTAATACAAATTCAAATTATTTTCATATTCCATACACATCTCTTTATTGCAATCTCGAGGAGATATAGCTCTTTATTATGTCTGAAACTCACAAATGAACAAATAATTGCATGAGTAGTTCGATAAAAACCCCAAAAGTAGGGGTACCTGGCTGGCTCAGTCGGCGGAACATGTGACTTGATCTACGGGTTATAAATTCGAGCCCCACGTTGGGTGTAGAGATTACTTAAAATCTTTAAAAAATAGTAAAAATAAAATCCCAAAAGTAGTCAAAATGCAGATTGTCTTCATTGGAGTAACCTCACGGAAGTGTTTACAACTTTGGCTCTGGCCTCGGAATGTCACCCCATTCTTAGATTTCAACCCAATCCTACACTGCCGTCTCACTTCAGGAGAGCCCCTCTCATGAATGTACATAGAGAGATAAACAATTTGTGCCAGCTTTCCATCAAAGCATAGGAAAGTCTTTCCAGAAAGAAAATTTACAGAGAAAATATATTCTGAAATGCAGCTATTCCACAAACTCAGACATGGCCTGTTACACTGAGCAAGTAGGCGAGTCTGAGAATGTAACTTACTGGGGACAGCACTCTTTTCCAGATGGCAGATTTAAGATTTTTGTTTTATTTGTCAGCCAAGACATCCCTTTCTCCTGGGAGAGCTACTTGGCCTGCACCCTAATGTCACAGCCTTCATGAGTCTTTACAGCCATCCACCCCTCCCCCCCGCAGTGCCCGTGAGTTCCCTTTCCTCAATCCATCATTCTTCCATCTCAGTTTTCCAACATCTACATAAATGTTCAGCCTTATAAACTGCAAAGACAGCCAAATCTAACCTTTATCAGTCATCAGAAGCAAGCAGCTCACATAAAGTGTTTCTTAATTTTTTAAATGGCATTTACTATAAGTATTTTGGGGCTATACACAACCTCCTAAAAATCTCACTGCTCTTGCCCTGCCCTCTGACTTTCTTTCCTCCTTCCCACTCCCCAGAGTTAAAAGGCAGAAAACAGTGACCCCTTTAGCTAGCTATTCTTCTAGTTTGAAATATCTACTTTGCATTCATTCTTGAATGATGGCTTTCCTGAATACAGAATTGTAGATTAATGCTTTTTTTTCTCATCACTTTGAGGTATCATTTGACTATCTTCTGGCTTCTACAGTTGCTATTAAAATAGAAGCTATCAGTCTGCCATTCCTTTCTAGGTTACCTGTCCTTTCTCTGTAATTACCCTCCCACCTCCACCACCAAGGTCTTCAATATGCCCCAGCCTCACGATCATGTATCTAGTAGGAATATACCTTTATTTATCTGATTTAGTATTCATTGGCTTCCCATTTATATACTTCACCAATTTTGAACAGGTCTCAGTCATCGTATCTTTGACTGTTATATATCCTCCATCCTACTTCTTCTGAGATTCAGATTCAACACATTCGACATTTTCACCCTATCCCTTCATCTTTTCTTTTGTACTTTAAATCTTTGTATATCTTCCGTTTCAGCTCTCACTTTCCCTGTGTCTAAAGTGCTTTATCAATCTATTTTTTTAAATTACTATGTATCATTTATAAAAGATCTCTTTGGTCCTTTTTCCAATCTATGGTCAATTTTGATCCTGTTCATCCTTAATTATATTCTCAGTCTCTGATTTATTTCTACACAGTAGATATACTGATTTTATATTCTATATGGTAATTCTATCTGCAACCTTTGAGAGCTTATGTAGTTTGTCATTATCTCCTGACTCTCACGTAGGGTAGTTTGTTTCTATGTATGTTTATTCATAGGAGAATATGAACTCATGTCCTTGACACTCTATCTGTGGGGAATCTTAGCGGCCTTGGCTTAAAAAAAGAGTTCTTCCAGCAAAGATGTGTGTTCTCTCCTGCTGTGTTCACTACCAATTCACTTTAAAATTATATATTTTTAAAGCCCCACATATATAGTATGAATTCTGGCACCAGAACAATGTGATTATGGTCCCGTAGTTAAGGAATTCTGACAGCAGCCCCCCCTCCCCGCACCCCCGCAGGGAAGATGTTGCCCTTCGGGAGTCCTTAAATTATCCTTGAGTCTCCCCTCTGTCTACTCTGCACTGGCCTCACTCAGCCTTTGTCTCTTGTGCCCCATGTTCAGAGCCCACTGACTGAGGCTCTAGGCCACCAGGAACTGGCACATACCTTCAGGTACACATCAGATCAACAGCATTAACAAATCCCAACATCAGGAAAATTCCTTTACTCTCTCATCCAGTTTGGCTATTAATTTACAAAGATTTATTTATATGTGTTTATACATGTGTGTGTGTAATGTATTACCTAGCACATGTAACTATCAGTAAGTATTTCTAATTCTCCATATTGCCAGAAACGGACGCAGGCTTTTTTAAAACAAGAATTAGGACTAGGGGCGCCTGGGTGGCTCAGTCCGTTAAGCATCTGCCTCAGCTCAGGTCATGATCCTGGGGTCCTGGGACTGAGCCCTAAGTGGGGCTCCCTTCTCAGCGGGGAGTCTGCTTCTCCCTCTGCCCCTCCCCCTGCTTGTGCTCACATTCTCTTTCTCTCAAATAAATAAGAATCTTTAAAAAAAAATTAGGACTAGTAAAATGTTATCTCAAATCAACTGCTTTACTAGAGACGTATAGTCTGGCAAGAAGAGTTTTTCATTTTAAAGTGGTCAATACTCACAAATGTTTCTAATTATTACTCTTCTACCTGTTCACTGGGTATGGCAAAGTTGGCTCTGGGGCAATTCAGAGCTTCCTTCATCTCCCTAAAGATAATCCTGAAATTGTTTCTAAAGCGTTTTAAGGCAGAAAGGTTGTCGTAAGACTTAACGGTTCCAAGCTACTGACCACCTTCTATGCACAGGTATTTAATCCACAGTACTTCCACTCTTCACCGTTGGTGGGGGCTGTTAATCCTCTTTTAGATAGAATGAGCCTCCCAGAGGTTCACTCACGGGCACCGAAGTCCCATCGCTTTGAGGATCAAATCCCAGTCCTCCCAACTCTTTCCCACTGGGCCAGGATCCCCCACTGCCACGCACGGCTGGCAGCCCCAGCGGCAGCACGCATCCTGCCATCTCCTGGCGGACGCGGGGAGCCACCATGAGAAAGAACAGGAGTCACAGCTCATACACGGCCACATGAGTGAAGTTAATATGCGAAGAAGAACTCAGATCTGTGAAGAGGCAAATGTCAATGTGTAAATAAGTATCTTAAGAGAATACTCGTTTGTCCTTTGTACACTCTAAAGGCCAAAATAAAAGGAAGTCAGACTGCACCGTGAAGCATTTTCTCCAAGTGTTATTTCCTGATTATAAAGTTTACACAACAGCAAATTAACTTGAAGGACATGGTGAAATTCCCTTCTGTGGTAACCTTTAAACACAGAATGACCCTGTGAGAAAGTCAAAATATGTCCCAAACAAATGCACAAAGGAACAATTTCCCAAGTATTAGTCCTACTTTGTTTCAAAAGGATTTTTACAACCAATAGCTGTGCAAAATACCCAGGCCACGAGCTGTCAGGCTATTATCTTTAAGAATTTCACATCTAAGATACTGGGGAAGTCAAGTAGGCAGTGAATGGGGAAAATGGGTACTTTCACAATGCACTGACATGAGTGCACACTTTACAAAGGGGATTTGACAAAATCTATCTCTATGTAAACCAACGTATTTTCTGACCCAATAATTCCACTTGAAGACATCTACTCTAGAGAAACACGCATGAGCACAAAGGCGTTTGCTGTAACACAGCTAGCAACTTGAAGACGATGCTTCTTTCACTCTTCTTCTGAATACCGTAAGTTAGCTAAAATCAATTAAATAACTACCTTCAGGACATATTTTAAAATATGTCATTTATTTAAACCACATAAAAGCATACAACTTCACAATGTAAAATATACAGAAAACAACTGAGAGGACAAACCATTAACAGCAGCCCTGGGGAAAGGTATCAAATGGGGGTTAAAAAAATCTTTCACACTCCAGGCCCGGACGGCTTTCCTGGGGAATTCTACCAAACATTCAAAGAAGAAATAATACCTATTCTCCTAAAGCTATTTCAAAAAATAGAAACAGAAGGAAAGCTACCAAACTCATTCTATGAGGCCAATATTACCTTGATCCCCAAACCAGGCAAAGACCCCCTCAAAAAGGAGAATTACAGACTGATTTCCCTAATGAATATGGACGCCAAAATCCTCAACAAGATATTTGCTAATAGAATCCAACAGTACATTAAAAGGATTATTCATCACGATCAAGTGGGATTCATACCTGGGATGCAAGCGTGGTTCAATATTCGCAAATCAACCAGCGTGATACATCATATCAACAAGAAAAGACTCAGGAACCATATGATCCTCTCAATCGATGCCTAAAAAGCATTTGACAAAATACAGCATCCTTTCCTGATTAAAACCCTTCAGAGTGTAGGAATAGAAGGTACATTTCTCAATCTCATAAAAGCCATCTATGAAAAGCCTACTGCAAATATTATTCTCAATAGGGAAAAGCTGGAAGCCTTTCCCTTAAGATCAGGAACTCGACAAGGATGCCCACTCTCGCCACTATTATTCAACATAGTACTAGAAGTCCTAGCAACAGCAATCAGACAACAAAAAGGGATCAAAGGTATTCAAATCAGCAAAGAAGAAGTCAAAATGTCTCTCTTCGCAGATGACATGATACTCTATATGGAAAACCCAAAAGAAGCCACTCCCAAACTATTAGAAGTTATAGAGCAATTCAGTAACGTGGCGGGATACAAAATCAATGCTCAGAAATCAGTTGCATTTCTATACATGAATAACGAGACTGAAGAAAGAGAAATTAGGGAATCCATCCCATTTACAATAGCACCAAAAACCATACGTTACCTTGGAATTAACTTAACCAGAGAGGTAAAGGACCTATATACTAGAAACTATAAATCACTCTTGAAAGACATTGAGGAAGACACAAAAAGATGGAAAGATATTCCATGCTCATGGATTGGAAGAATTAACATAGTTAAAATGTCCATGCTACCCAGAGCAATCTACACTTTCAGTGCTATCCTGATCAAAATACTGATGACATTTTTCAAAGAACTGGAACAAATAGTCCTTAAATTTGTATGGAAACGGAAAGGCCCCGAATCTCCAAAGAACTGTTGAAAAGGAAAAACAAAGCTGGGGGCATCACAATGCCGGATTTCGAGCTGTACTACAAAGCTGTGATCACAAAGACAGCATGGTACTGGCACAAAAACAGACACATAGACCAATGGAACAGAATAGAGAGCCCAGAAATGGACCCTTGGCTCTTTGGGCAACTAATATTTGATAAAGCAGGAAAAAACATCCGGTGGGAAAAAGTCTCTTCAATAAATGGTGCTGGGAAAATTGGACAGCTACATGCAAAAGAATGAAACTTGACCACTATCTCACACCATACACAAAAATAAACTCCAAATGGATGAAAGACCTTGATGTGAGACAGGAATCCATCAAAATTCTAGAGGAGAACATAGGCAACAACCTCTACGACATCGGCCAAAGCAACCTTTTTCATGACACATCCCCAAAGGCAAGAGAAACAAAAGATAAAATGAATTTATGGGACTTCATCAAGATTAAAAGTTTCTGCACAGCCAAGGGAACAGTCAGAAAAACTAAGAGGCAGCCCACGGAATGGGAGAAGATATTTGCAAATGACACTACAGATAAAGGACTGGTATCCAAGATCTACAAAGAACTTCTCAAACTCAATACACGAGAAACAAACAAATCAAAAAATGGGCAGAAGAAATGAACAGACACTTTTCCAATGAAGACATACAAATGGCTAACAGACACATGAAAAAATGTTCAAAATCATTAGCCATCAAGGAAATTCAAATCAAAACCACACTGAGATACCACCTTACGCCAGTTAGAATGGCAAAAATAGACAAGGCAAGAAACAACAATTGTTGGAGAGGATGTGGAGAAAGGGGATCCCTCCTACATTGTTGGTGGGAATGCAAGTTGGTACAGCCACTCTGGAAAACAGTGTGGAGGTCCCTTAAAAAGTTAAAAATTGAGCTACCCTATGATCCAGCCATTGCGCTACTGGGTGTTTACCCCATAGATACAGACGTAGTGAAGAGAAGGGCCATATGCACCCCAATGTTCATAGCAGCAATGTCCACAATAGCTAAATTGTGGAAGGAGCCGAGATGCCCTTCAACAGATGACTGGATTAAGAAGTTGTGGTCCAGGGGCGCCTGGGTGGCACAGTGGTTAAGCATCTGCCTTCAGCTCAGGGCATGATCCCGGTGTTATGGGATCGAGCCCCACATCAGGCTCCTCCGCTATGAGCCTGCTTCTTCCTCTCCCACTCCCCCTGCTTGTGTTCCCTCTCTCGCTGGCTGTCTCTATCTCTGTCAAATAAATAAATAAAATCTTAAAAAAAAAAAAAAGAAGTTGTGGTCCATATATACAATGGAATATTACTCAGCTATCAGAAAGAACGAGTTCTCAACATTTGCTACAACATGGACGGCACTGGAGGAGATAATGCTAAGTGAAATAAGTCAAGCAGAGAAAGACAACTATCATATGATTTCTCTCATCTATGGAACATAAGAACTAGGATGATCGGTAGGGGAAGAAAGGGATAAAGAAGGGGGGGTAATCAGAAGGGGGAATGAAACATGAGAGACTATGGACTCAGAAATAAACTGAGGACCTCAGAGGGGAGGGGGGTGGGGGAATGGGATAGACCGGTGATGGGTAGTAAGGAGGGCACGTATTGCATGGTGCACTGGGTGTTATACAGAACTAATGAATCATCGAGCCTTACGTCGGAAACCGGGGATGTACTGTATGGTGACTAACATAATAAAAAATCATTAAAAAAAAAAATCTTTCACATTTTATAGTGATAGTATTGGAAACACTACATGGTGTTACCGAGATTTTTATATATTTATATATATATTCAAAAATATAAACACGATAGTCAAATTATCTGATATGCCTGCTACAAATTTCCAACAAACCCCTTGTCCACTAAACACGCACGCACGTGTGCACCCGCGCAAGCATGCGCCCAAACTCCTTCCTGAACAGCAGTCGCCGTGAGAGCTGCCCTGCTGCCACGCTCGGGGCACACCGCAGCTCCCTGCCTACACATTCACGCCCGGAGCCCGGCGGGGGCTCAAGGCCAGGAAGCTTGCTCTTATATTTCTCAATGAAATGTTTTGACATTCGTGTGTCTTTTTAAATATCCTAAGTCATGTTTCCATAAAAATATATGCACATAATTTCATACCACTGAAATTCAGTGTATTAACTCTGTGATTATTACAAGTCACAGAGCCAATAAACATGTGATTTTGATACATGTGTTTGGAGGAGGGAAAGATCAGATTTCTAGAAATGTGTAGATATACAAGAACCACAGGGTCTCTCTCCTCCTGAAGGTTACAGAGATAAAGATGAAGGTGATAAACAGCAAAAGAATACAAGATGGTCCCAAACAAAATTAATTAAAATACAGCAAAAATAATGTAAATTCATCTTATTTCCTTGAACCAGGCAGAGATGGAGAGATTATTTCACTTGCAGCAAAAATCCTCATATATCCCTTGAATTATTTTTACAATGATTTTACTGTATTTCCATTTAAAGCTACACTGCATTTATAGGGAGTTGATTAGCCACTTGATATATAAAAGTAACATGCCTAGCTAAAATAAAACAGATCTGAGTATCCTATTTTATTCATTAATATTAATGCATCAGCATCTAATACCACTTCACAGCCACTAATATCAGTGACTCATATACCAAATAATCTAATATCTGCAGATACCACATCATGAAACTTAAAGGAGAGAAATGAGCAGGACTATGGAAAATGAAAAAAGTGGGGGAAAGGAGGACACAATTGGTATGTGCACAGGGTATTTTAAACTCTTGATTAAATAAACCAGTTGATGATTAAAAACAAATGATTATGTGTCTTCTGTTTATGGTAGACTCATATGAAAAGAAGGAATCTAAAAAGGAGAAGTTGTTGAGAACTATGAGATAAAGGAAAGTAAAACTGGGTGTGCCTTGAAAAATCAGATGACTGGGGAATAAATGGTTCCACACTGTGAGCAGGGAACTCTGTCTCTGATACAGGAGCAGAGATCAGGGAGGGACAAAGGTGAATGACAGAAGAGGAAAACAGATGTAAGTGCACAAACCAGGAGAAGAGATCACAGGTTTCGTACAGTATGAGGGAAAAACTGATTACTCGGTGCAGAAAGACTCCACATCACCAACGTGGCATTATCGAAGAGTTAAAAAGGAAACAAAGGGCAACTGGTAGATTACACAAGGTACTGAACTCTGAGGCATTCCTATGCCAGCAACTAATAGCCCCTTACCTCCGACCTCCCCTGGCCCCCTTTTTAAACACACTGAGCAAGGAAAACTACCTTGCTAAAAGGTAAAAGATTTCAGAGTGAGAGAGAAGGAAGTCAAAGCTCTAAATCACTTTCTAAGGGTTTTTTTAAGGGGCAGGAATGCTAGCCAGAGGCAAGACTGCCAGACCTCTCCTTTCAGTCCTCTCCCAAAAAGACATCATGAAGGCCAAGAAAGCCTATTAAATCTGGCCAGTACCTCCACTTCCCACCCTGATGCAGATCATGAAATCACCATTAACTCTTTACCACCCGGTTCAAGAACAATGAGGCTCAAGACATGAGTCCAAGTCTATACAATTATACTAAAACTTCCGATATGCCCTGAGAATAGACATTGCCAGTGGCAAGAGAAAAGGCAAAAGCCCACGCATATATAAAATTATTAGAGCCCAACAGGAAGCTGGCCAGGCAGGTCACTTGGTTCCTTTCAGATTCGAGCAGATGACATCACGAGAGCTGGTGTCACCAGAGGACTAGCAGGGTGCCATGGTACTTCACTTAGACAACCTTTCTACCCAACGGACACATTTCCTTTAGTACCTCAAGTCCTTTTGCTTTAAAAGGAAAGAAAGCTTAGATCGATCATACAATATTTAGAATTAAGAGGAGGAAAGCGAACTACTTTTTACAAGTATAAAAACAAAATCATGACCACATTACTGCTTCAGGTCCTTCACTCTTACACACTGCTGAGCTTAGAGTAAAAGACCCTTCATAAGGCCCACCAACTACTCTGGAACCATCATCTGCTACCTAACTACTTATAATTCCCAATACACACCATGTTTCATGCTGTGTTTCTTCATCTCTGTGCCTGAAATGAGCCTCCCAACTTTCTTCAATAGTTACCAGACGAGAGTCACTTCAGCCACTGTTTCCTCCAAGAAACGTTTCTTCAACAGCTAGGCTGAAGTGATCTCCCTTTCTCCAAAAAAGAGAGAGACGTACAGCGCTCAGTGAACACATATATCCGCACGTCCACCTTCCACAGTAAATTATCTGTTGTAGTCCTTCCTTCCTCCATTCCATCCAAACATGGGCAAGAGTAGGAAAAGACTTATAAACAGGGATGTCTAAGGTATGTTTCTTTGTTTGTTTTAATTACATAAGATATGTTCATTAGAAAAATTCAGAAGGTATAGCAAATCCAAAGAAAAATTGCTGGTAAACTCCCAACCTCCCTGAAACCCCATTTAATTCACCCTGCATCCTTAACACCCAGCACCATTAGATCGAGCATAAAGTAGGTGCTCAATACATTTTTTTAAGCTCAAATAGAATCTAATGTCTTAATGATAAATGAATTTTTATGTAGTTATTCCAGAAAATGTAAAATTCTTACACTTTTCATATTTTAAGCGTCACGAACAAATCCACTTCTGCTGCTTCCCCACCCCCTCCCCGGCCAAAGCACCGAGAATAGGGCATCACACTTCAGTGGCTCCACGAGAAGCACACCTTAACTATCTTGTGTTTTGACAGCTGTAAAAAATGCATAAAATAAAACTAAGGACCTTAACTTTCCATAATAATGTTATAATTAAATGCTAAACTTAACTATGTCTATGCCAATAATCACAGAAAGCCACATGAGATAGGTTATCTGATTTTAACATCTTACCTCTGATATGTTCTCCCCTTACAGTGCTTACAAATTCTGACTTTATCATCACAGTTCAGGAGAATTAGGAAGTCCAACCTAATACCCCTGCAGTTTTCCCCCTTCTGTAAGAAACTGTGAGCAGTATTAACGTGTCTCAGCTTAAACATGAAGTACCTAAGGCCTCTTCCCAATTCGTGTGGCAAGCATTTCAATAATGTGCGTAAAATGTCCAGAAACCTTTTTTACATTATGATCAAAGGCAGTCAGGTTAGTGGAACAGATGATAATGATAAATTAACATATATTCTGTTGTAAATAAAAAACAAATTAAGTTTTAAAAGCATTCTCAGGGGCACTCAGCATGTAGAGTGTGTGATTCTTGATCTCGGGGTTGTGAGTTTCAGCCCTGCACGAGATGTAGAGACTACTTAAAAATAAAATCTTAAAAAAACATTTTTGAAAAAAAACCACATTCTCAAAGCAAATGTAAGTGGGCAAAAAACAAAGACAAAATAAAACAAAAACATGGAATGACAAGTGAGGAAAAAGGTCTTAGGTACTGCCTGAATCCTACTTTCCATTGCCTTTAGGAAGAATTCCTCCATTTTTAAAGGATTCAATTCTGTCCTTCAATAAACCGAAAATATTGAAAACTGTCCATCTTCATAAATTTCCAAACATTACCTCAGAAGCAAAACAATGCAGTTGCAATAGATTACATAAGAAAAAATAATGGTTAAAAGGAAACAAACATAAAAGGAAAAGGTTAACCAATCCTATAATCTCAATCTTGAGTGCATATATAAACTCATTTATTACATAAAATGGAGAGTTTGTTGAGTAGGCCAGAAGTAAGGTCCAAGATTATACCTCTCTACCAAGCTCCCAGGTGATGTCCATCCTGCTGGTCAGAGCAGAGGACCACACTTTGAGTGGCAAGGGGAGAGGAATGAGAAGAAAGGTAATCTTGAGCTTGAGTAGGAATACACCTGGGATTAAATCAAGAGCCTGGGCACTCTGTGGAGACAGTCATGTCAAAGGAATGCTGATTCTTTTCCTGTTTTCTTATTACAAAGGCTACTTAAAACAGAAAACGTTGTATTGAGAACCACATGAAGACAGATTTCAAGGATCTCTGAATAATGAGCCAACACAATTCATATATCAGGTTTGTTTTACTTTTCACAAATTCAACTCACGTCCTACCTCTCAAAAAAATATTTATTTTCTAATTAAACGAAAATACTGAATGCATGCCATTCACATTTATTCTGAATGGAAACTCAGGCTTTACACCACTCAATTATATTTCTTTTTAAGATTTTATTTATTTATTTGAAAGAGAGACAGACAGAAAGCCCAAGTAAAAGGAAGATGTAGAGGGAGAAGCACACTTCCCCTGAGCAGGGAGCCCGATGTAGGGCTGGATCCCAACACCCTGGGATCATGAACTGAGCCGAAGGCACACACCCAACCGAATAAGTCACCCAGGGGCCCGCCCCTCCATGCATTATATTTTTATCTGGAAAAAGTACTAATGTATCTATGCAACTTTTTTTTGATATTTCAAAGCTGACTATGGGGAATTCAAGAGTTCTAAGGTGAAGGTACAAAGCATCAATATGAAGTAATCAGCTGATGACGTGTTCATGTGATTTAGTAGCCCATTAACATTAAATGCACAGCACTGCAGGGGGATGGCACGAAATGCCAAATGTCTAAACTTAAAGTGTTATTAGTTGGGGTGGGTGGGGGGAGGGTTATTTATTTTTAAAATAAGTTATGATATACATATATTTACCAACAGATAGTGGCAGGAAGTCACTGAAAGTAAAGAAAGGATCTTGTCTTTGCAAGTCTGCACCTCGACCAAAATAAAGCCACACGTCAAGTCAACTCATTCTGCATTCAGGAAAGACAATCAGGCACCGAGTTAAATCTCAAGGGAGAAAGAATCTTGCTTTTAATCCACATTAAAACAAAATTATCCAGAACGTATAACTCCAACACAGGCTAAATCAAAAGTATGCGTTAAGAATGTGTACAGCGATTTAACTAGGTATTATGTGGTGTAACTTCACTTTTATTTCTAAACAAAGAAGCTTCTTCAGCCTTAAATGTCCCAGATTGCCTTATAAATTAACAAACAACTGACAAAACGCTGAAAATTATACGGGTTTTACTGAAGCTAAATCTAGTAAAATATTGCCTATATACCCTAAGCCTCTAGCCTATCTGCCTATGACGCCGCTGCTCCCTGAACCCTGAGACACACCCCATCCTAATTCTACACATTCGAACCTTACTCATCCTCCAAAATGCCTCCTCTACTAGAAGCAATATTAATACCCTCTGATTTCATGGTGTCATCTTCACTCCTTCAAGGCATATTGATCACGCACACAATCTCCAAACATGTCTCAGCCCCTGTGCAGTGAGCACCATGAGAGCAACATGTACACTTGGGGAGGTCACTCCCACAGTGACTAGGCCTTAACAGCAAGAGATATTAGTTGAATTTAGTAATTTCATGGAGAGGCTGAAGCTGTGATTCCCAGGTCAGCAGCCACAGCACCATCGGGGAATGTTTTAGGAATGCAAATTCTTGGGCTCCTTGGCATTCAAACTCATTGAATCAGAAACTTTCGGGAGGAAGCCCAGTTATCTGTATTTTAACAAACTCTCCCCATGATTCCAATGTGACTAAAGTGTAAGAAACACGGGGGCAAAGAGAGTCAGCCCGGGGTTGAAGAAAGAGCCGCAGCTACAACCGAAAGTGTCACGTGTTAGCATTCAGAACAGAGGAGGTGGCAATGGTGCTGGCCTTCAAGGCAAATTCCTTTTATTTACACTAAGAGCTAATGTCCATCCACAGGGTGAAGGATCTTTTAAAATCACCCCCTCTTTCATTCTATGTGTTACTATTTACAGGTAGATACAAGAATAAAACAAAGGTTGTCTTCTAGCTCACGGACATATACACACGGGAAGTACGGAGAAGACTGAATAAATCCTTCTGAAAGCATAAAGTGTCCAGTAATATCTACAATTAGACCATAAAGAAGCAACCCTTCTCTCAAAGTGTAAAGCAGGTTTTGCCAGGTACTTAATACCACAGCTAGTCACTCTAACCATAATGGGTTTTCACTATTACAGACGGCACTCCCTCAAAATTCAGTTTTATTTACCTGCATAGGCATTACATTTAAAAAAAGACAAAAGGAAAATTATTTCTCACATTCAACCAAATATATCACAATTAAACATCCAAATAATACAAAGCTGCCATGATCCAAAAGAAGTAGCTTTAATTGAGTATCTGATTTATATAGCCAAAGACCAATCGCTCAGAATTGATCAGGAATGCTGAGTCTATCCTTAAGCAAACGTAATTTAAGTAAAAGCCAGAAAAAAGAAAAAAGTGAACTTCTTAGACAAGACAAAGGTTTCCCGACTATAGTATCACAAACAGAGCAGCTGTTAGCAAGCTGTCATGTTCAACTATAGACCCCAACAGTTAAAACCAGAAATAGGCAAGTCTGCTTAACTGATGCTCCAATGAAAACCCATTGTGCTTATTTCTTACCAAACTTTCTGGAGGCATTGACAAAGACATTTTGCGAAGACCTGAACATCCCAACTGCCAGACCAGAAAAGCCTGGATACCAATGGAATGCCTAGACAACCACATCCCACACGCCCCGTCCCTGCCCATGACCGTGGGCTGAACGCATACTGATCACCATGGTTACGCACTCGGCCTGCTCTCTTGCATGTACTCTGCCCCAACCTCTCCCTGTAACACTGTAGGTGTCCATCTTGCTGGTGGAGAGGTCAGTGGTTAAAGCTTGAGCCTGCCACCCAAGCTCCTCGCTGGTAGCACCCTAAATTTCTCCCTTTCTCTTTTCCAAACCATCATCTCTTGAGTCACTGACTTCTCTTACAACCAGTTTATTCGAGTTTGTTCTACAAGTGTTGGCAAACCCAGCCAGGAGCTGTGCTTCCAATCTGTCCAGCCCCCTTGGGATTCCTTGGCACAGAGCAACTGGCCCCAGTAGGACCAGGGCTCACCCTCTCAGTTCCTGAGTTAGCGGCGGTGATAGGTCATTTGGTAACACAGCTAGTTGTGCACAATCTTAAATTCACCCTGCCAAACATCCTAAGATAATAAATGTCATATGAGGTCGTGTTCCCATCATCGAGGGGATTTGAAGCACTAGTTCACGAAGTGTGGTCCTGGGATCAAGCACAGAGGCAGCAGCATCTAGGAGTGTGTTAGAAATACATATTCTCAGCCCCCACCCGCACTTCCTGAATTAAACACCAGAGGATGAAACACTGAAATGTGCATTTTAACAAGCCCTCCAGGTGATTCTAATGAATTAACATTTGAAAGCCATTGGTCTAAAGAGTCTCTAACGGGAATCTTTTACCAGGGCAGAGTGCTAGGGGTCTGAACTGCCTGGGCTCATTAGTAATTTTTTTTCCCCACAAACAGAAAGTAATACTCTCAGTGGCATGAGCAAGGGCAGCTGGATGTCCCACAGTTACAAGTACACTCCCTTTTCATTTATAGTAAATTCCCAGGTATTAATTTTAAACAATGAATGGGAGCTCTCTGGATATTACAATTAGTAAATATGCCACTGTAGTCCATTTATGTTCTCACTTCTATGTTTAGGACCCAGGGCCACAAATGAAGCCTGGTCAAATTCCTCTGACATCAGTGATACCAGAGCACAAGAGCGTGCACATATGCAGGAAGAGCAGAGAGAGGAATAGAAGAAAATAAGAAAACAAATGGGAAAAAAAATCAAGACCAAAAGCCAAAATTCTAAGACAGTACGCTCACCCTCAGATGTAACTCTGACTCATTCATAGTCAACAAAAATGACTCATTTCAGGTTTTTATGTTCCCTTCTCTCCAATGTCAAGCATTATAATTTTATAATTAAAATAAATGTACAGGGGGCAGGCTGTGGAGATAAATAAATTAAAGGAGATTACACTATAATCCTAATATATTACAGACAATGTCTAGACTGAAATGTTTTTGCATTTTTGGCATCCCTACTTAAAAATTCAAGAGAAAAGCAATAGGAAAGCCTGAATCCAACGAAATTATGCTCCAAAACAGAACAGCAATACAAACCCACAGTTATGCACCAACGTTACAAAGCCCTAGAACTGTGGCAACAACTAACTCATTCTGGAAACACCAATGGAAATCCCATTTTTCTCGGAAGATACAAAGTTTTCTTAAAATTTCATTTCTAGGTTTGATTTTCCTTCTTATTTCAGAACCCCAAAGCTTATCCACAGATCTTCTCACTGAAAATGTGGGAGGCTGAAGAAACTTTAAAGGGTAATGGGTAAAAAACCTACGTGTACTTAAGTCAAAAATACCATCAGAGTATTATAGTACATGTTGGCCAATTCAGATACACTAAGAAGAGAAACATAATAGGACATATATGGACTGGAAAATGTAATCACATTTATGCCATTTAAAATAAATTATATTTCATGTTTTGTCCAAATGGCTCATGTAAGAAAGAAAAATCTCTCAATAAGACACAGCGTTACAAGAAAATTTTGAGCTAAAATGTACCCAAACCAGAGAAACAATACACGTGTGAAGAAACTATGTTCTTAAAGAACCATTTATAATGATATTTTCTGGAGTTTAGGTAAACCCTTATCACTTGACTTTCTTAAATACCATGACAAGAGAAAACATTAGAGTTTTCCTATTTTCTGTTGGGTGATGCAGGAGACATGTTACTAGAGACACAGGCATGGATAGTCCTCTATATTTCCCTGAGTCTTCAAACTCCTCACCGAAAGTCGTAACATCTCCTACTCATTAAATCTGAGACCTTTCCCTAGGACACTACAGTGTTATGAGAGCAGAGAATGAGATCTCTACATCCCACATCCTCAGAGCCCAGTGTTGGTAAGTTCATCACTCCTCAAAGCCATTTCTGGACCATTCTTCCCCTAGCCCTCTTAAAATATGCTTGCTTACCTAAACTCAAATCAACAATACCACCTTCCACTCTCAACTGCCTACTGTATTAGTCATTTCTCTCTCCTTCATTCATTATGACTTTATACCCCTACCATTCCTCCTATGATCACCTCAAAGGTTGCCATTCAGCAGCCTCTCTATTCTCTGGCCTTGTTATCAACAAGGACATTCTCTTTCACTGCCATCACTTTTTAAATTTAAGTCCTCCATGCTAGACTAAGCTCCATGAAGATGAGAACCAGAGCTCTTTAGTTCACTGCCAGATCTCATGCACATAGCACATTGTATACTCTCAGTTAAATAAGGTGTTTTTTCATCTCCACTAAATGCAAAACTTGGAGGCTACTACAATGCCTGTGTAGCTTATAAGAGAACCAACAAGGACAATAAAGTGCCTGAGAATCATGAATAAAGAACAGTCAAAGGATGTTTTACCTGGAAAAGTATCTGTTGAATGGTGAATAACTAAGGTAAAGTGATAGCTATCTAAAATCTAAGGTCAATCATACAGAAAAGGTAAGGCTGACAATTCTGAGACGTGAGATGGGTAATTGGCTCCGCTACTAATTAGTGGTTTTATTTATTTATTTATTTATTTTTACTTTTTAAAAAGATTTTATTTATTTACTTGAGAAAGAGAGAAAGAAAGCAAATGAGTGAGCACAAGCTGGGGGAGGGGCAAAGCGAGAGGGAGAAGCAGTCTCCCTACTAAGCAGGGAGCCCAATGCAGGCTTGATCCCAGGATCCTGGGATCATGACCTGAGCCTAAGGCAGATGCTTAACTGACTGATCCACCCAGGTGCCCTTTAATGTTACTGGGCCTCCATTTGTTCATCTATACATTGAAGGAGTTGGACCTTTTGGGTTCCAAACGTTCTATTTCATTCATGCCTAGTAGCACTCCAGGTATAGAAAGGAGCCTAACAAGGGCATTATAAGGAGGCAACATGAAGACCTAAACCTATCAATATATGAAGTTTCCTTACAAAAAACATAAGAATACTGAGAGAGCAGAACTTACTACACGGCTGGACTACATCAAAGGTCAGCAAACCATAACCCCTGGCAGCCAGTATTTCTGTTAATAAACTTTTACTGGAACATAACCACACCCATTCATTCAAGGATTGTCTATGGCTGTTTTTTCCTGGTACAACAGCACAGGTAGATAGTTGTCAAATTAACCAAATGGCCCACAAAACCTAAAATATTTACTATCTGGTGCCTTAAGAAAAAGTTTGCTGGCCCTGCACTATATGACATACAAAGTTCATTTTAATTATTCATGAGAAATGGAAAGACCTGCATTACAATGCTCTTAAACAGAAGGTAGGGATAAAATGGGGAAAAAAGAATAAGCAGAGATAAGAAGTCAAAATATGATCTCAATTCACCTCCCAGTGATTACACTAGCTTCTCTCTCTAAGCTCGTGGATGGTTCATCTTCCAGTCTCCGAACCTTCTTTTCCAAGAACACACAAGATAAAAAAAACATTGAAGATTTAACACGCACCTGCCCTCCTTCACCTTTTGTGCATTCCCTTGACATATGTAGTTTTCAATGTAACCAGCACTGCAGTTGATTTTTGACCAATCTGGGTCACAAACATCGAGGAAGTGAGGCCGCAGTCTGCCTATTGAATACTTGGCAATGTCAGTCAGGGACTGACTAGCAGCTGCACCAAATAAAAATGTTCCAATGGATTTGTAAATAGTGGCTATGTAGTTATTCCTGATAAAGGAATTCGAGTGCAAGACGTTATAGTAAACAGACAGGGCTTCTCCAATAATCATCTGAAAAAGAAACAGAAAAATATGTTAAAACAGCAACCAGGCACTTTAAACAAAATAAAAAATAGAAAAGAAAATGCTAAATCACAATAAAATCTTTATTTTAAAAACACCTCCCTTTTTTCATTTGCAAATGGAGAGTCAAGATATCTAATTCTAAACCATGAAAAAAGGTCTCAGATCAACTGTGGATACTGCTTACAAAGCAATGGCCAAAATAATTTCAAATCTACCTGACACAATAAGACCTTATTGCTTTTCTGGTACTCAAATAAAATGAGTTTTAATAAGCAGAAAATGATGTATCATGAATGACAAAACCCATGGTTTGTTCAAATAACACAAACTTTCCTAATTAGAGTATCCCTTGTCTAAGTACTTTTATCTGGCAGTGTCTTCATTTTTAGCCAACAATCCTCTGAATCAAAAACATCCATTATATTTTAAAAAGTAAAATAGTTTCAGGGAGTAAACTAATATAAAAGCAGGGATCTAACGCTGAGGCCAAAGGGTAAAGAGGGCAGAGATTAGCTGACAAAGCCTCCCAGCTCTGCCTCTCCAGACCCCTAGGCCTGGTTAATAAGGCTCTGACAAACTTAATAAGACTTAACAAGTCTCATTAACAGACCAAACACACATCCGATGCTCTCCTTCCCCAAGAAAACATTTCAAGTGACTTTTTCCTCTTTATTTTTCACTGACTTTATTTTTCACTAAAAGTGGAGACAAAGCCTTTCCAGATTCTAGTACAGTGTGTGTCAGCCAGCATATAGCGCTATAAAGCATTTAAAGGCATTAAAAAGCCTTCCCAGTACTTTGCAAGCTCACAGACCAAAACCCTAAGAAATCCAAAAAATATTGAGCAAATTTATACAAAATTACATTTGCTGATAAAATAATCCACATTCTAGCTACCTGACACCAAAATAAATAGTTGGACAAGAAGAATCAGCTTGCTTATTTATGTTGGGGAAGTGAGGAGATATAAGTCACAAAATTTTTCTTACGTACTATTTTGCTGCTTCATCTTAAACTACATAAACAATCTTATAAAACATTCAAACATTTCCCTATAGTGTGGATTATCTTCAGGGTGAACTTTATCGTAGGTAAAATAAATGGTTGCCTCCTAAAAGAGATTTTAAGAACCTAACACCAAAGGGGCGTCTGGGTGGCTCAGTCCTTAAGCACCTGCCTTCGGCTCAGGTTATGATCCCAGGGTCCTGGTATCGAGCCCCACATCAGGCTCCCTGCTCAGCGAGGAGCCTGCTTCTCCCTCTCCCTGCTGCTCCCCCTACTTGTGCTCACTGTCAAATAAATAAATAAAATCCTTAAGGAAAAAAAAAAAGAACCTAACACCAAAAATTCTTTCTTCATTTGGCTCCATGGCTCCATAAGTAGAATGTTAAAACGTTGACAACTAGACTCTGAATCCCACAAAAGAATCAAGTTTTAGTCATTGAAAAAAAAAAGCCAGTACTGCCATAGTGGCCTCAAACAGAGTAGGTGGTTAGTAAATTTTAATTAAAAGGGGTATGTCCTGGGTAAAAGGTAAACACTCTTAGTTTGAACATTAAGCCCCACAGAAATATATTCTTCATTACAGTAACTAATGTAAATAACTTAATCAGGTCCTTTTCTGAGAACGGGTCTGTCAGAAGAGAAAAAACATATGCACTTCTAGGGATACCATATCTCTGCAACTGTGCTTATTAGGGTTCTCCCAACCCCCTCCAAGTGGCCCATGTATTAAAGTATATACTGTCTCCTCTGACTGTTAAGGTGTCCCAGCAACTGCCCTGATAGATGAGCAGCAAGAGGGGATTTCTCTCATGTTTCATTATGGAGTTGCTCTTTGATCATTTACAATATATACCAAGTATATTAATCACCCACAATTTGAGCAGCTGAAATGCCCACACTTCAGTTGTCAGCTGTTCTTCTTGCGTAAGCACTCAAATATCTTCCAGTTCTTTAGGGCCACCCAAACCCTGGTTCTTGACACTGAGGACAGAAAGCTCACTAGGAGAATTCAGAGCAATGGGCAGAAATGACAAACTGATTCACAGAGGTAGTGTATGCTGAAACTTAAAACCCTTAATGCTGGGACAGAGCAGGGGGACTCTAAAGCTGACAAACACTAGGTCAATGTACATCGCTGTTATCATATCCTCCATCCTCACTGAGAGAGACAGACAATAGACAAGTTCTAAACTGATTTTCTAAATTAAATGTAGGGATGTGTCTGACATGTCACTATACATGACAGCCATATTTTTGTTCCATTTTAATACTCGTCCTGCACTTTGAGCTATTTATGCCAATGCTTAGCCTTGTTGAAGTCCACACTTAAGCTGACTGTGGCCTTATCTTAGAGCTGGGATCACCTCTTATGCATCATTTACATTCCAAAGATAGGATAAATTATTAAAGAACTAAAGATAATGTCTGGGGGACTAAAACAAAATACTTTTGAAATCAAAGCCAATAATTACCCAAATCCATGTAATTCAACCATTTAAAACCTATGCACCACAATATTTTCTCACCATCTCCTTTATAGTTCCATCAACCAAGATGATTTTATACATCTCTACACTATCCCTATATGATGTGCCTCCCCTTCAGGGCCCACCTTCCCAAAAGTGTAGTCTAAAATCACTGGTGTACTTCCACTTCTTCCTAAATATCTCGAACTACCTTCATTCCCTTTATTCTACTGAATCTTTTTCAAAGTCAGAATGGTCTCATTGGATTGAACAGGTATTTATCAACTCTCATTTACCTTAACTTCTCACAGTATTTGACATCACTGACCATTTCTCCTTATTGAAATTCTCCCTTGGCTTCTGAGAAACTGTGTTAACTCTGGCTCTCTACCAGGGTCCCTCAATCACTTATATATTTGTGGATCATCGGGAAGCCAGGTCAAAGGCCTCGTAGGAAGTCTCAATCACAGTCCTGTTTTTTTGTTTTTTTTAAAGAACTGATTCACTTTCTAGTAAATAAAATTAAACATTTATTTACATGTCTAACCAAGTGCTGCCTGAATTGAGTGGAGTTTATAAACAAAGTGAAATATTTTAAAATTAGCACATAAAACTACTGCCCTGTGCAGTGCTGGCTGATATGAAAATAGTACTTTCATAGCACCTTTAAAACGTCTGTTCTCTTTTAAGAAACCTACACCCAATTTATCGTTTTATTAAACACAAAGATAACTTTCTCACAGTTGACGAAATAGTCAAAACTCACAAATTCATGAAATATAAATAACGAGTTCTTACTAACTGAGGGTTCTGTCAGGCCCTGCACTCGTGCACGCTACACCGACACGCTCAGCACCCGGCCGTCAGAACCCGGCCTGCTGCAGGCCTCTGGTCTGTAGCGGATTTCTCTAGTTTTGCTTGTGCAGCATCCTTTTGACTGAGACACAAAGTCAAGCAGAACTGAAAGGCAAGTCCAGTTGCAGCAGTGTTCAGCTGAGTGCGTCCACTTACATCATACAGCACTGTAAATGTATTCTCTCTTTAGGGTTTTTTACTAACATTTTCTTTTCTCTAGCTGACTTTATTGTATAATACATGTAACATACAAAATATGTGTTAATTGACTCTTTATGTTCTAAGTCTTCCAGCCAACAAGAGGCTATTAGGAGTTAAGTTTTGGGGTAGTCAAAAATTTTAACACAGATTTCTGACTGCACCAGGTTGTCAGTGTTCCTTAACCACATCTTGTTCAAGGGGCAACTGTATTTGCAACTAAGTATCCTACTAAAAACTTTAAATTCAAATACTATCTCAGAAACACACATACTAAAAAAAAAAAAATCTACTCTTACAAGTCTTCTTAAAGGAACAATCATAGGCTTGGCTTTCGTGATTTTAGTAGTAAACATTTAGTGTAAAGATTTGTCTAGATTAAAAGGATCTGCTGATTTCTTAAAACTTCCCCATACTGTAGGAGAGCCAACCAATGTCACTATGTAATTACTCTCATTTCATTCCAGCACCTAGGGCATGCCAGGTTCCACCCTGCCTGGCTCCATGGCAGGGAGCGAGCGTACAAAGAAGAACAAAGCACCATCTCGCCTTCCAGGAGCTCACAGTCTCATAAAACAAACATGTTTATGAGAAAGGTTTTCTTTTATTAATTATGTACCACAAATAATGAGTTGATTAATTCTCGGTGCTAATAAGGAGCTGTGATCATTCTTGAATAAAACATAGAATGTCTAAATTCAGTTTTGTTTTTTTTTTTCAATGAACACCAAAACAGACAAGACATGTTATCTTATAGGGCTATCTCCTGGATGGGACCATATTTTCCACTTTTAACCAACATAAATCTTCTTTCTAAAGTTACAAGTCATGGAGCATAAAGCTATTTAATCAAAGTCATAGACTCTCTCAGTTCAGAAATTATGAAATAATCTAGTCCAATCCCTTGATGTCTTCCCCTTGGAGCACAATCTCTAAGCATTCCCACCTGAAATCCTAAAAGCAATGGTTACTATTAGGTTTCAGTACCAGTAAAAATTCTCTTGTGTTCACTGCTGATTATAAATAGAAGTTAGGCTTTTCTCTCTCATTTCTGGCATTATATAAAAATTCTTTTACATGGGTTAGAACGAAGTCTTAACATTAGTTATTTTTCTTTTTTTTAGAACTCGGTAACTAGAAAATAGGTACATACACACAGATCCCACAAATTATAAAGTAATACCCTAGGTATAAAGTATGCTAAAAACATACTGCTATCACATGTATCTATTACATGATTATTGCAACAACAGCAAATTAGAGCTCTAAAAATCACAGTGATTTGGAAAAGATGAGCATAAAAGCTACACACATTCAGTAAGGTTCTTCCAATTATACACCGTTATTCCTGTGGTTCCACTTAAAACTGAGATCATCTTGATCAAATAACACCTTCGATTAAACGTTAAAAAAATACACATTGTTTTGGACATTTATGCATTCAATCATTAACAGATTAACACAAAATTAAGCCAACTGCCCAAAAGTGATAAACTTGGAAAAGTGGATTTGACTTACAACAATAATACTGAATGGAATGATTATTCCACCTAATAACGCATAAGGTATGGTGTCTTCTTTGTAAGGGTACTTGATGGACTCATCATTACAGAATATTCCTCGTTGGAAGGGGGTATGCCTTGAAGTAAGAATTGCAAAAGGCAATCCAGCTAGCAAAAGGAATAAACGAAAATATCATTAAAATGGAAATATGAAATTTAATTAATGGCAATAATTATCCCAAAGACCGTTTAAAAAATGCATTTGCCATGAAAATAATTAAGAGCACACATAAAAAGGAAATATAGCAATGCATGCAACCCCAGTTAGAAAAATTACAGTTTAGATTAAGAAGGTAGAAAGAGGACCAATGCTTAACCAATCTAACCAAGAATATCTTCCTCCCTTTGGTTCTCCCCGAAGACACTAAACAGACTGCAGAGAAGACCAAAAAAAAAAAAAAAATCCCTTCTCATGATCTTGTTTGCCGCTCAATCACAGGGTTTTCAACACTATTCCGGTTTGTCACGCACTCTGCTTCCAAAAGGAAAACAGCTGTTTGACATTACCCATTTTGTCCCTACATTACTACGACATTTGGACAGGACATGGTCATGGCTAAGCTACCAGAGTATCTAAATAATATGTTATCCACCCGTTTCTATACCATCTATAGCAAATTTCGAGCTGCTGTGAGAAGGATCTGAATTTAAACCAAATTTAAGAAAAAATGGACAATGAAATCAAGCACAAAAACACCAAAAGACAGTTCTTTCTGTTTTTACCCATGTTTTTCCTCAAGACTATGTCTCACACTCACCTCCTAACCTGTCTTTTCCCTAAAAGTCAGTTTTAAGAATTCAGGTCTCCTTTCCTTCATTGAAACAGACATACTGATTAATAAGCAGCATACCAACTAGGAATGCTCTGTGAAAGAGTTCTAGGTTAGCAGACACCTTCAACATGAGGTCTGTGTCAAGACTTAACCAAGTGTGGAAGATTCTCTCTCAGAGACCCCTTCTCCCAGCAGTAATGCCATAACCGTCAAGCTAACATACTCATTGTATGTTTAAGTGTTCTTTCCATGAAGCACCAAGTCTTGATGACCGTTTATAGGTCTCATTAACTCCACTAAAACCCCAAAGGCTGAATGACAAACACAACTCTGCTACTCTGCCTGAGTGTCATTACTACAAATATCAAGTATGTTCTATCTATAAGAGCTAAATGAAAAGAAGCACTTTTCTAGTTCTTTTATTTATCTGTTTTTCATTTATACCCTGAATACATGAAGTTTCTATCTTTGTGTTAAATCATCTTCCAAGAGTGGCAAACCATTAGACGTCTTTAAGACGTTCACAAAGTTCCCAAAGCCATACTTCTAATAAAAGCTACAATTACAAATAAATAAATAAAATAAACTAGAATTGACTTTGCTAACTGACCCTTATAGTGCCTCTCTTATCTGATTTCAGACCATCCTCTGATTCATTAAACTTTCTGCATTCAGAGGAATAGGGCAAAATGCCCAAGCTTTTAATACAGATTCCACAGCTCCAGCACAAACCTTTTGCACACAGCAGCACACGCTGTGGAGGTTAGTAAGCAGATATGTGACATCAGGTGGTGTCTGCCCTATACAGTAACTAAACATTCACCCTTCATCCAAAAGCCATACTCTTACCCAATGAGCAAATTTATTTTGTATTCACAAAGAACCACCATTTCTACAGCTCAATTCTACTTGCAAGAACTCTATACATAATAATGGAAACTTTCAATCTCTACATTGCACACTTCTAAATTCGTTGAATTTTTCAATGATTTCTTTTGTAGTAGGACAAGAAGATATCTAGTACAGAAATTAAATCCACGTACGATTAGTGTCCAAAACTCAGTAGGCTTTATGTCCTTATTCTTGGGAAAAATTCATATTAATAGACCCAAATATATTGAAAAATGTTCTTAGCAAGCATATCCACTAAGTTGGGTTTTGTTTTTTTTCCCGACCAAAACAACTATGTTGGAAATTATTTTTAGATTAGAAAAAAATGTTTGTGGGTATTCTTTTAGGATAGGAAGGAAAGAAAATAAAATCACATACAAGTATAATTAGCCCATTTTTAAAAACAGGAATATATTAGATGGGTAATACTGAGTGAATTCACTGTCAAAAAGAATTCTGGTAGGTGCTACCAGGAATACAAAGTTATATAAGGCACAATATGTAAGTGCAGCAGAGAATAAACAGAGGTACAAAAAGCTAGGAAGGTTCAAAAGAAAAGCTCTGATGATATTTAAAAAGCCGGTGGTTACCAAAGAACTTAGTAGAAGGTGTCTAATAAAGACAGAGATTTGGGGATATAAGGGCCACTGAAGCCACAGAGATAAAAGAAACTGCAGGACAGATAGGAAAACAAAAGAAGAGGAGGGTGAGGCACATGGCAGCAGCAATAAAAGGGATGAGCACAGGAGGAAGAGCCACTGAGGCAGACCTGGAGGGCCGAAGAAAGGTCAGGAGAGAGTAACTTCACTGAGGTCAAGTCCAGAGACAGCATCTCAGGATGTGGTGATTGAGCCACAGCATCTAATACATTTTCAAGAGTCAGACTTAGTAAAAGTGGTTTTAATAAGGAAGAAAGGGTGGAAGCCATACCATGGAGATTTTAGTAAGGAATAAAAAAAAAATAAAAATTAAAAACAGCAGGATTCTACCACAAATGTACACTATTCTTTTGAGATGAGTGAAGAAAAGCAATTTTATCACAGAAGGCCTTAGAAACATTTTAAATTAATAATATTTGCAATCTCTGAAAGTCCATGGGATCTATTTTATCAATGTCATTATCCAACACCATTTCATTTTTATTAAACCTGAATGTAGACCCCAAAAAGGGGATGGAGAAGATCAAATCACCAGTTGTTCCCTGACCCACTTCAGGCTCAAAAAGATGGCCTACCCCAGACTCCTGCTCCGGAAATTTTGGAAATGGAACAAAGACTGGCTCAGTCAGAGCTGGCAAGCAGCACTGAACCATGCACAAGAAAGAATGGCTGAAGAAGAGGCTGTGGACAAAGCAGGCCTGCAAAGAAAACAGAGTGACTAATCTGGCCCCTGAGAGTAAGAAATGGGGAAAGCGGCTTTGGCTCCCCACTGCCAAAGGGCCTCACTGATCTTGCTGCTTTGGAGTTGTTAGAGTGCCCTGCATCCTGCCAACAAAACCCAACCTTACTTCAGCTAGTTATAAAGGAATTCTGCCCCTTGCAACCAACAGAGCCGTAACTAAAACAATTATAAAAACTCCTACTTTGAGAGCATGTAGATTATTAATTTTTAAAAAATTTTTTATTATGTTATGTCACCATACAGTACATCATTAGTTTTTTATGTCTATTTCCTGAGAATATACTTTTTATGTGGAATTATAGGTCAAAGGATATAAATGTTAAGTTCTTTGATAAACTGCTCCCATAAGGTTATTTTATATAATGGCAATTTACTCTATCAGCCACAGTGTACAAAAATATGGAGAAATGTAAAAATTTTAGTAAAAATATCTGACCCTATTGTTAACTACAGATTTCAAGGCAAAAGAAAAGGGTTCCATTTACTCTTTTCAATGTAAATCAAACACCCTTTTCCTTTTACCGGAAAGATTACATCTCCAAGACAATCCCTTTTCATCATTAGTCAAATGACTATATTTGTCAAAAAATGTTTTTCTTAATACTTCAGTTTACAAAATTCATTTTCATTCCCTTTCTGAAAAAAACTTTACTGAGGTATAGCTCACATATCATAAAATTCACCCACTCTAAGTATATAATTCAGTGATTTGGGTAAATTTATAGAGTTGTACAACCAACACCACAATCCAGTTTTAGAACTTTTTCACTACCTCAAAAATTCTCACAAGCCCATTTCCATTCAATCCTTGCTCCCACTGCCAACCCCAGGCAACCACTCATCTCTTTTCTGTTTCTACTTCGATTTGCCTTTTCTAAGCATTTCAATTGAATGCAATCATTCAATATGTGGTATATCTTAAGTCCTTCCATCACTTAGCATAATGTTTTTGAGGTTCATCCACATTGTAGCATACATTTTGTTCCTTTTTTATTGCTAAATAGTATCCTACTTCATGTACATACAACGTCTGGCTTATCCATTCACCAGTTAGTCAATATTTGGATTGTTTCAGTTTTTGTCTAGTAGGACTAATAATACCACTACAAATATTCACATACATGTTTTTGTGTGGACATATATTTCCCTTTCTAATGAGTAGACTCCTAACAGTAGAATGGACAAATCATTTGGTATATGTTTAAGTGATAAGTTTAACTTAAGAAATTGCCAACCTGTCTTCCAAAATGGCCATACCACTTTACATTCCCACATTCTGCTTTTTAATATGCCCATGTAGCTAGTCATATTCATCCATTTAAGAATCGGATTTTCTGGGGCGCCTGGGTGGCACAGCGGTTGAACGTCTGCCTTCGGCTCAGGGCGTGATCCCGGCGTTATGGGATCGAGCCCCGCATCAGGCTCCTCCACTATGAGCCTGCTTCTTCCTCTCCCACTCCCCCTGCTTGTGTTCCCTCTCTCGCTGGCTGTCTCTATCTCTGTCAAATAAATAAATAAAATCTTTAAAAAAAAAAAAAGAATCGGATTTTCTGCATGGTAAACTCATACTTACCCACAAATAAATACAGCCTTCTACTTTCTACTAGTGAATATCATTGTTCAAAAAAAGTGTGTGTGATATGGTAACTCACCACTTCCACCAACGAAATACCACCAGAGCACTTCTCCATCCTTTACCAGAGATAGGAAAAGATAACATAATACATGGTCAGGGTGCCTGGATAGCTCAGTCAGTTAAGCCTCTAACTCTTGATTTCAGCTCAGGTCGTGGTCTCAGGGTTGTGGGATAGAGCCCCATGTCGGGCTCCGTGCTTAGCGGGGAGGCTGCTTGGGATTCTCTTCCCCCCACCCCCCGCTCCTTCCCCAACGCACACACGCAAGTGCTCTCTCTAAAATAAAATAAAATAAAATCTTAAAAAGAAAAAAAAAACCAAAACACGGTCACACAACATCTTTAACTTCCTCTGTACAAATACTGAGCATCTTGAAACCATCATATAAACAAAGGTGTTAGTTGGAAAGATTGGCGATGGGGTGTCCAGCAGAACTGAGAAACTGTGGTTAAGAACTTTTTTTACATGTGAAGGGAACTCTCCTAAGAGTGAAAACTACACAAACGCCTCCACAAAATAATGTTTTAAGGTTCATCCATGGTGTAGCTAGACTGATATCTTGTTCCTTTTTACTGTAGAATGGTAATCCATCATGGGGTTATAAAACTATCTGATGATCAGGGAAGAGTGGGATTCAACTCCTGAGTCCACAGCAGCAAACCATTAAGGGACACACATCCCCAAGGCTAAGAGCAGTAGGCATCAGCCTGAGAAATCCCGACACAAAACTATCAGGCACCCAGAGGTCAGGCACCACATTTCAGTAGCCTCGAAGAGGAACAGACCTTGCTGGCAGAAAAAAGATAACACCAAACAGAGAGGACAATGTCCATTTGTGAAATACCTGAGGGATATTCTTCTCCTAATGCCTAAACAAGAAGGAAGGATGTAGATAGAGACTAGAACTATAAAGAATGTCAAGGTATAGACTGAACTGTAGAATAAATGGCTCTATTATCATTTTTGATACTTCACTGTGGCCCTAGGCTAAACAGGTAAGGGAGGTGTTTATTTAGTCTACCTTCTTTACTAGGTCATTTGAAAACCTACCTTTGTCTACTCACCAATGGGGAAATTCCAAGTAGGAAAGAGTCAATTTTGAAAATACAAGTTGTCAAAGATGCTAATGAGGACCAAAGATATAATCATACTTAATAAAATAGTAAAAAGAATATGTCAATGCCTTATTTCTTTTCCATGTGCTTATATTTAAAGAGCACAAAACTGTGGTGACCATTTAAGAGAAGCTGTGAAGTTACTCTGCCCCATTCATGCACAAAATAAAGCGCACTCGGTACATGGGAGTCCATGATAAAATAAAGTTCAGGAAACAGAGGGAATGAACCAGACACAAAAATAATTACTGAACTACAACAAAAAACAAAAGTCAAGAAGGAGGAACTAAGATCAGTTTTATTACTTAAAGCACTGAATGTATTTCTTTTGCTGTAAACAATTCAGAGCAGTCACCTTATAAATAACGCACTCTCATGTTACATAGTGTTGATATGAGTATATTTCATTACTATTAACCTTTACTAGAGGCAGGGTTTTTTTTAATTAAAAATAATTTTTCAACCAGCATAAGAAATCATAACTAAAATTAACTGAAACTAGAACATTCTCCTATTGAAAATTCTATCACTAAATCTTAAAGAAAGAACTCTCAAAAGTTCAATATTAACTACATTTGAACACAATTCAGTATACAGACCAAAACCTTATGGGACTCCATCTGTAACAGAAGTCTGATGAATTCAGGAAACTTGAGATATAAAAATAACTTATTTTTGTCAACATTGACATAATATAATTCAACTAGAGAAGGTAAAAATCTCAAAGTGTTGAGTACCATTTCTTCAATAAAGAAGCAATCATTCAATTCAAGTGGGGTCCCACTACTCTGTATCAGGCACTAGGTTTGAGATGAGACGTAACAGCAGATACAGCACAGATCTTAAAGTGATCAAGTTGTGGATTCACTTTCAAAGTAGAGTCAACAGTATTTGTTGATGGATGGATTGGATATGAGTGTGAGAAAAGAGGAGTGAAGGATAACCCTAAGGTTTTCCATTTGAGAGACCACGGTGGGGGCGGGGGAGGTGGCTGGCCGGCTCAGTCAGTAGAGAATCCAACTCGCGATGTAAGGGTTGTGTTTCAGCTCCATGTTAGGTGTGGAGCCTACTTAAAAAAATAAAATAAAAAATACGGTTAAGTTAACTGAGATAAGGAACATTGGAGACTGAATATCAGAGCAGACAAAGGATAGATTTAAGAGTTCATACTTTGATGCATCAAGTTTGAGGTGCCCATTAGTAAAGATATCAAGTAGGGAGTTGGATATAGAGCCCACTGGGGGGAGAGGTTCAAGCTGAAGATGTGAATTTGGCACAGAGGTGGTATCAAAGCTATGAAACTGGATGAGATCACCAAAAAATGAGTATAGATAGAAAAGAGGACCCAAGAACTGATACCCAGAGCACTCCAAAATTAAAAAGTCAGAAGAGAAGGAACTTGCAAAGAAGAATGAGAAAAAGGAGCCAGTAAGGAAGAATGAAAATCAGGGGAGTACAGAAAATCCCAAGGAATCTATCCCAAAAGTCCTAGAACTAAGTATGTGTAGCATGGTCACAGGATATAAGGTTAATCATATGTCTAGATAGTAGCAATGAACAGCTGAAAACCAAAATTAAAGGCACAATACCATTAATAACATTCAAAAAATTTGAATACTTAAGTATAAACCTAGGTACATATATATATATATATATATATATATATGATATGTATGCTGAAAAGTACAAAACACCGATGAAATGATGTTTTTCTTATAATAAGTGGAAAGACATCATCTTCATGGACTGAAAGATTTAGCAAGGTAATTATGTCAATTCTCCCCAAATCGATCTATAGGTACAATGCAATTCTCTCTCTCAAGCCCCTATTTAAAAAAAAAATTAAAATTTATGTGGAAAGACAAAGGAACTAGACAGCTAAACAATTCTGAAAAAATAAATAAAGTTGAAGGAGTTACACTTCATGAAATTTTTGAGCTACATTTTGTAGCTATACTTTATTGTTTTTCCCACTTGATTTTTTAGCTAGTCAATAAATATTTTTACCATCCAAGATAAAGCTACAATAATTAAGACATGTGATATATGAGGAAGGAAAGACATACATATTGATGGAGGAAGAACAAAGTTCAGAAATATACCCACACAAGTACAGCCAACTAATTGTTTTTTTTTTTTTTTTTTCAAAAAGGTACAAAGGCAATTCAATGGAGAAAGGAGAGTCTTTTCAGCAAATGATGTTGGAACAATTGGTCATACATTCACACATACAAAAAAATGAAACTCAACCTAACCTCATACTTCATACAAAACACAAAATGGATCACAGAGATAGAACAATACAGAAAACAAAACTTTTAGAAAAAAACAGTTTTAGAAGTCTTTGTAATAGGGTTAGGTGAAGAGTTCTTGGACACAACACCAAAAACACAGTCTATAAAAGAAAAAATATCAGGGCACCTGGGTGGCTCACTCAATTAAGTGCCTGACTCTGACTTCAGCTCAGGTCATGATCTCAGGGCCATGGGATTGAGCCCCACATCAGGTTCCCCACTCAGCAGGGAGTCTGCTTCTCTCCTTCTCCCTCTGCCTTTCCCTCCCCCTGTTCATCTCTCTCTCTCTCAAATAAATCATCTTCAAAAAAAAGTATCAATGAACTTGATTTTTCAAAATTATTTTTTGCTCTCAAAAGACATTTAACAGAATGAAAAGACAAGATACAGACGGGGAAAAAATACTTGCAAATCACATATTCAACAAAAGACTTTATGTATCCAGAATAAATGAAGATCTCTCTAAACTCCACAGAAAAAAATTAATATAAATAAATAAATTGAAATCTCACGAGAAAATAAGCAAAAACTTGAACCTACACTTGACCAAAGAGGATACGTGTGAATGCAACAACCCCATGAAAAGATGTCCAACATCAACAGCCATTACAGAAAAGCAAATTTAAGCCCTAAGGATACATCACTGCACACCTATTACAATGGCTAAAATGAAAAATACATCATTAGTGCTGGTGAAGATGCACAAGTGGACCTCTTAGCCATTTCTGGTGAGAATGAAATATGGTATAGCCACTCTAGAAACAGTTAAGCAGCTTCTTAGAAATTTAAACACACATTTACCAAAAGACAGCAATTCCACTACTGGGTATCTATCCTAGAAAAATGAAAACTTCTGTTCACTCATACAAGTACAGCCAATTTTTTTTTTGATAAGGATATAAAAGCAATCCAATGTAGAAGGAAGAATCTTTTTGGCAAATGATGTTGAAACAATTAGTCATCCATACACACATACCAAAAAAAATGAACCTCATAGAGCTTTTCTTGTAATAGTCAAAAACTAGAAATAACCAAGATGTCCCTCAGACAAACAGAAAAATAAATTACAATACATCCATATATTACTCAACAGTAAAAAAAAATAAACTATTGATGGGCTCAACTGTGATTAAAAAAAAAAAGGTCCATTTCAGAAGGTCAATTTCAAATATATACTGTATGAATCCATTTATATAACATAAATGACAAAATTATCATGATGGAGAGTAGATCACTGGTTGTCAAGTGCTACGGACTGGGGAAGGGTGTGACTAGAAAGAGACAATCTAAGCGAGTTTCTCTGGGGTGACCAACAGTTCTGCACAGTTACACAAATCTTTACATGTGATAAATTTCATAGAATTTGACACACACACACACACACACAGCCCACAGCAAAAACTAGTGAATTCTGAATAAGGTCTGTATTTCAGTTAATAGTACTGAGACTTTTACCATAGTTATGTAAAATGTTATCACTTGAAGAAGCTGGGTGAAGGGAACAGGGAACTCTCTGAACTAATTTTGCAACTTGTAGGAGAGTCTAAAATTATTTCAAAATAAAACACTTTTAAAGTGGTTTCTGGAATGCTGCTGATAGATCAAGTAAAATGAAGACCACTAGATTTAACAACTTAAGAAACTGCTGGTGACTGAGAGGAATTGTTTTCATGAAGGTGATGATTAGAAAGCAGAATTCTTAAAACTCAGATTATAGAGGGGTTTAACTTATTAGAAATGGCATCAAGTAGGATATGATCATGGAAGTTTAATGGCTGAGACAGACAATGGAATGGATCTCTGAAGTAGAAAAGTTAAGGGAACTGAGAATTTCTTAATAAATCTGGGGAGGGGGAGGATCAGCTTATTCTTGAAAGATTCCCAAGGAGGCTACTGAACTATATTGAAGTACAATAAACTACCAGATATTCTTCTAGAGTTACTCTAAGGTCTACAGAAAAACCTATGAAAACCCTAAATGAATAGTAAAATTAGACAATGAGAGAAGAGTAGGGGGAAAAAATACATGCAATGCATTTTGCTTCCACTTAAAAGGTAAGTGATTGGCCCTTCTCCAAAATACAACACCAAAGTGGTTTGCTACACTGGGAGCAAAATCACTGAACTCTTTTTTTAAGAACAACGACACACTCTGAAATTGGTGTATTATTTGGATCAGTGAAATCCGTCCTCTTCTCGTGGCTTTCTAACAGAAGAGAATCCTTTTCCAGTTACAGAAATTAAGTGACTTGTATAAAGTCACACTGCATTTCAGGAGTAGAGCAAAGAAACATTCAAATTCAAATTCAAATTCAAATTTTCACTCCTGAGTTTAGGTCAGGATTCAGAAATTGCTCCAGTAAAGTCAACCTGGACAGACAAGCTCCACCTTAAGCTTTGGTGGCTGCTATCACACTAACCCAAGCTTCCTGCCACCCTCTTCCCTAATCTAATCTTTGCCACCTTGACTCACATTCATAACTTCCAAATGACAAAAGAAAAGCAAAACAGAAGAATTTACAAGACTTACCCACTTCCATCAAAAGAGACCCACACTACACATTGAAAACAATGAAGTATTGTCAAAAAGAATGTGAACAACAGAGTAAGGAAGACTTGAGGTTAAAATCCCAACTATGCCCCTTGGTAGCTCTAAAGGAAAAATACCTACCACCCTCAGAGAGCCGCTATGGGGAGATAAAGAATCTGTAACATAGGGACGCCTGAATGGCTCAGTCCCTAAAGCGTCTGCCTTTGGCTCAGCTCATTATCCCGTGGTTCTGGGATCTAGCCTCACATCCGACTCCTTGCTCAGGGGGATCCTGCTTCTCCCTCTGCCAGCCTCACACGCCCCTGCTTGTGTTCTCTAATAACTAAATAAAAACTTTTAAAAAAAATCTGTAACATAGTAGTAATTCATACTCAGGAGACACTCATGTGATAGAACACAGCCTTCAATTTACCATATATAAAAAAGTTCTAAACAAGCACCCAGATTACAATAATTTCAAAGAGAATAAGCAAAATTCTATAGTAAACAAAATGGGTGCCTTTGCAGTTACTCTTTTCATCTCCTGACCAATGATTTTCTTATTGGGACACACCAAATAGAATTACTCTCCACCCTGGAAATAGGTAACGTACAGCTAAAATTAAACAAGGGTATACTCTCCACCAACAAGTTACAGAGAAATTAATCTGAAAGAAACCTCATTTTCTTCCTCTCGAATTTTGAGAGCTTTTAGGTATACCAGAAGATTAACACCCAAGTATAAGAATATATCTGGCTGAACACACATACATATTTAACTGAAACCACGACTGGTACCCTGTGCTTCACAACTCCCATGTACTCTATTGAGAAAATCCCTGAATTACTAGACCATTCACCCCACTTTTACTGCCCTGCCAGTGACCTCTGCTTATAATCCCCCTAGATACAACATCACAAATTGGATCTCCACCCCCGCACCACCATCTAAGCCAAGACAGCCAAACCAAGAACAGCGGTTGGAAAGTCGTCTGATTAAGATGACTCCCTGCGGCTACCTCCTCTGGTGAGGCAGCAGCTGGGACCTGCCTTCTGAAAGGTGGCTGCTCCAATACCATGCTCTGAACTGGTGTTGACTGTTCACAGTCCAAACACAGAGGTAAAAACACAGAAAGTTTTCTTTCTGCAAGTAATACAGAATTCGGGGCACCTGGGTGGCTCAGTCAGTTAAGCGTCTGCCCTCGGCTCAGGTCATGATCCTGGGGGTCCTGGGATCAAGCCCCCAACTGGGCTCCCTGTTCAGAGGGGATTCTCCTTCTCCCTCTGCTCCTCCCCTGCTCTCTCTCACACGCGCTCTCTCTCTCTCAAATAAATAAAATCTTAAAAAAAAAAAGTAATACAGAATTCCATTTCTTGTCATATTAGAAACACAGGTTCATGATAAAGCAGTACACTGCCATTTTTAAGACCCCATTTCATTCTCATCCCAAATATGAAAGCTTAAAAATAATTGATGAGGGACACCTTAGTCGGTTAAGTGTGCAACTTCAGCTCAGGTCATGGTCCCGGAATCCTGGGATCAAGCCCCGCATCAGGCTCCCTACTCAGCAGGGAGTCTGCTTCTGCCTCTCCCTCTGCTGCTTCCCCACTCGTGCTCTCTCCCTGTCTCTCGCTCACTCATTCTCTCAAATAAATAAATAAAATCTTTAAAAACTGACAAAAATGGTGGAGAATTTTTTTTTAATTCTTATTTAAAGAAGGAGCCCACAGGAATGTAGCTACAATAGAATATTAAGTGATCTTCCAGAAAGCCAGATACACGACATAAGCTATTTATGGCTACAGGGAAACACCAAAATGTTTCATGAGTGACTTCTTTACAGACACTATTTTTGCTCACACTTCACAATTACTGAATAAGGTAGTATTCAAAATCCCTGTGCTGCATTGGACATGTTTATTTTTTATGGCTTACATCACCAATCCTGCACTCCAATCACAAATGAGTTAGTTTCACATAACCAGTTTTAAGCTTACACATTTAAACATAGGTCCTGTTTCTCAACAGAAACTAAATTTAGGATTTTTAAATATTTGTTTAAAGTAACCACAAAACATGACCAAGGAATTAAATAATTTTAAATGAGCTTTCTTTAAAAGGCCCACAATCCCTTATTCTAAGATTTAAGACCCTCAAAATCCCAACCAGAACGTATCTAATGGCAAAACTTAACCTTTATTTACCTCACTTACTTGGACTAGTCATATTTCACTATATAGATCTTAATGTCTTTGATTATGTTCTAGACCCTGCCAAGAACATTACGTAAGGTATATGATCATATAACCTTACAAAAGTTCAAAAACTTTTGGCTCCAAGAGTTTTGGATAATGGACTGTGAATCTGTATTTAGATAAAATCTTCACTATTAAAAAAATGTTTCTAAATTCAACCCATTATTTTTCAGGAAGCCCAAAAATTTTAAATATATTCAAGTTTTATTGCATAATAAAGCCTGCAACAGTAATGGTCCCCTACATAAAATGTACTAAACATATCTTAATTATCAGACTGTTAAGTGCCATAAGATTTTAGTTCCTTGTTTTTTCCTTTTAAAGATGGAAAACTTGCACTGAATTTGTAAGTACTATCATACTTTCCAAATTTAAGTCTTCACTAGATTTTTATTAAGTAAAAGTTTTATTCTATTTATTGTCAACCAATTCTGCACTCCTTTCCTTTGATAAGAACCAATAATCTGAAGTCAAAATAGAGTTAACATAAATAAGTTGAAATTTTGCTATTGAACCATGAAAATTTCTAGATTTAACTTCCAATCTCTAATGAGTCTGTTTTATACACACACACACAAAAACAAAAGCAAAAAAACAAAAACAAAATAATAATAAGTTGAAGCACAGCCCTAAAATTTTATTTTCTTATCACATAATTCTATTCCTAGGAATGAATGTATAAATATTCATTAACTATAAGGATAATGATTTATAGCAATCATTACTAATATTATTTAGCCAAAGAATACTGACATTTCACTAGACCTGATGAGTAAATTTTTGTATTTTTAAAATTAGTATACTTTATCTTTTAAAGCAGTTTTAGATTTAAAAAAAAAAACTGAGCAGAAAGATATATTCCCTCTCCATAACAACAACTGTTAATTTCCCCCATTATCAATGTCTTTCTGTTATAACTGAAGAATGAATACTGATACATTATTAACTAAACTCCATAGTTCACATTAGGGTTATTCTTTCTGCTGTACATTCTGTGTGTTTTGGCAAATACATAAGGACATGCATCCACCACTATAACATCACATAAAATAGTTTCACTATCCTAAAAATCTCCTGTACTCCAACCACTCATCCCTCCTCTGTCCTCTACCGAACCCCTGGCAACCACAGATTCATCATTTTATTGTCTCCAAAGTTTTGCCTTTTCCAGAATGTCATATAGTTGGAATCAAAAACTATGTAGCCTTTTCAGAATGGCTTCCTTCATTTCACAATACACATTTAAGGTTCTTCTATGTCTTTTTATGACTGGACAGCTCATTTCTTTTTAACACTGTATAATATTCCATCATACAGACATATCACAGTTTATCCGTTCACAAAATTTTTAAGGAAATAACAGTAGTTTCCAAATTTTGGCAATTACGAATAAAGCAGCTGCTATACACATTGTGTGCTGGTTTTGTAGGGACCTAAGTTTTGAATTCATTTGGGTAAATAGCTGGGAGCACAATTGTTAGATCTTATGATAAGATTATGTTTAGTTTTCTAAGAAACTGCCAAACCATCTTCCAAAGTGGCTGTACCATTTTACAATGCCACCAGCAATGAACAAACACTTCTGTTGCTCCACATCCTCACCAGCAGTTGTTGTCAGTGTTTTGGATTTTAACCATTCTAACAGGTGTGTAGTGATATCTCATTATTATTTTAATTTACAATTCCCTAATGAAGATATTGGCCATCCTATCACATGTTTACTTGATATCTGTATATCTGCTTTGGTGAGGTGACTGTTCAGACCTTTTTCCTACTTTTCGATTGGGTAGTTTGCTCTCGTATTGTTGAGTTTTAAGAGTTCTTTGTATATTTCAGATACAGTCCTTTATCAAATATGTATTTTATAAATATTTTCCCTCAGTCTGTGGCTATACACAGAGCAGAAATTTTTAATTTTAATGAAGCCCAAGTTATCAATTATTTATTTCAAGGATCATGCTTTTGGTGTCATTATCTAAGAACTCTTGCCAAATCCAAAGTAAAAATTTATTAGTTACAAAAAAGCTTTCAGAGAAACCGGGTTTCAATCAATTTCTCTTGTACAGAATTGGGTTCAACCAATTTCTTAAAACCTAAAAAGGTAAAGCACATAACATCCTGACCTACAGTTTTCAAAATACGACTTATGGAAGAGAAAAATAAATTAATGAAATATTAACACAAACACCTACACTTTTAAGTAAACTCCACGCCACACATGGGGCTCAAACTCATGACCTAGAGATCAAGAGTCACATGTTCCACCAACTGGGCTAGCGAGGCACCCCAAATGCCTACACTTTTATCTAAAGTATGTCAGATGACACTTCTGAAATAAGTCATACTGACATACTCTGCCTTCAGACTCTTTGATCTATAAGGGAAAAAATACAGGTATCACTGTGCTAATATTTTCATACATTCAGAGATGAAAGGTTTGTAAAAAAAAAAAATTGGTCTGTTTTACAAAAAGGTTAAGAATTAACGGAAAGGAGGAATGCCTGGGTGGCTCAGTCAGTTAAGTGTCTGCCTTCCACTCAGGTCATGATCCCAGGGTCCTGGGATCAAGTCCCATATCAGGCTCCTTGCTCAACAGGGAGTCTGCTTCTCCCTCTACCTCCTGCTTCCCCCTGCTTGTGCTCTCTCTCAAATAAATAAATAAAATCTTTTAAAAAAAGAATTAATGGAAAGGAGATATGTTTGACCTTTTTCGTATATCTTAAAATAACTGCATATTAATCTCATTATATTCATCAAAAATATATTTCAATTTGGCCATTTTGCCAACTCAGCGTTTACCAAATTCAATTATGTCACTTCTGCTTGAAAAATCGAAGGGGTGGGGGGATGAGGAGATTCAGCTCTGAAAGCAAGTAGTCTTTTTTTTTTTTTTTTTTTTAAGATTTTAAGTAATCTCTACACCCAGTTTGGGGCTCAAACTCACAAGCCCCAGATCATGACTCGCATACCAACTGAGCCAGCTAGGGGCCCCTGAAAGCAAGTTCAGATGGTAAGAAGACTTAATTCCTGCTGGTAAGCAAAATGAACATTTTAATTTCAATTGTCTTATCACATAATTCACTTATGAAGCTTGTTCTGTAGAAAGAGATTTTAGGACTTCTCAAAAACCAGAGTTTTCCTCTAGAAATAACATTCAATCCGCTGAAATCCTACAGATTTGTCAAGAAACATGCAGTAGAAAAGTTAGAAGGTAATGTCTACTTGTTCAGTAAAGTTGTGCTCAGCGTGTGAAGCAAAAGTTCTTTACCTCTTAACCTTATTAGCAAAGACATTCCATAACCCCTGAAATTTTTTTTTTAAAGATTTATTTATTTTAGAGAAAGAGCACATGCATGAGCAGTGGGGAGGAGCGGAGGGAGAGAGAGAGAATCTCAAGCAGACTCCCTGCCGAGCATGGAGCCCCACAAGGGGTTTGATCCCAGGATCCTGAGATCATGACCTTAGACAAAACCAAGAGTCAGTCCCTTAAATAACTGAGCCACCCAGGTGCCCCACCCCAGAAACTATTTTTAAGAAGATTTTATGAGAAGATATTTTCCCCAACGAATCCCATAAAAAGTCACAGCATTTAGGAAAACAACAGTGAAATTGAGTAAACTTGGCTACTGTGACACGGAGAGAGTTTCAGTTTTCACTACTGGCAGTATATACTCAGTATTTATAAATGTAACTTTTCTTTCCTCTAAGTACATCCAAGTTGAAATTTATCAAAATACTTTCAAGGGTTCCAGAAAATGAATATATAATCATTAATATACTAAATCTACACACTATGTCTGTCTTCCAAACATAGCATAAAAAGCAATCTTAAATAAAGAAAACATCTGTGATTAGGGCAAATTACTTAGGGATGCATCTGGTATTGCTTCATTTTGTGACAATTATATACAAAAAGGGTGCTGGAAAAATTGCTCAGAGCAACTGACTTAATCAGTACTTTCCATAACAATGTTGACAGGAAACATAGCTCCATAGGGGAATAAGTAAACAATAAAACTTTTTTCCAACCTAAGAAACCCACCTCATAATCCTATGTATCTTTAATTCGAATGGCTATCTCCCCCCATATTTTAAGATATTTATAATTAGGGGGCGCCTGGGTGGCACAGCGGTTAAGCGCCTGCCTTCGGCTCAGGGCGTGATCCCGGCGTTCTGGGATCGAGCCCCACATCAGGCTCCTCCGCTGTGAGCCTGCTTCTTCCTCTCCCACTCCCCTGCTTGTGTTCCCTCTCTCGCTGGCTGTCTCTATCTCTGTCAAATAAATAAATAAAATCTTAAAAAAAAAAAAAAAGATATTTATAATTAGGATATATATTCAGTATAATAGTGTCCATTTTTTTTCCTGAAGCCGTTTTAATGAAGTAGCTCATATTAAAGATGACCTGGAAATACAGTGTGTTTACAAAAAGTTAAGGTTTATTTTCATGGTATAATTATTATTAAACATAAGCAACAATCTTACCCATTTCATATGTAGTAGTTTTTCATTAATTTTTTCTACCTATATTTTTAAAGCTCTATTTATTCATTTTAGAGAAAGAGCATGCAAGTGAGTGGAGGGAAGGGCAGAGAATAAGGGAGACAAGCAGACCCCCTGCTGGGTGGGGAGCCTACCACGGGGCTCCATCCCAGGACCCTGAGATCACGAGCTGAGCTGAAATCAATAATCAGACACTTAACCAACTGAGCCACCCAGGTGCCTAGTCTAACTATGTTTTTAAAGAATTATGACATACTAAGCACTGTGTTTGGCACTATGGACACAATGGAGGAAAAGAGATCATGGCTACCCTAGTAAACCTTATTGCCTTGTGCCTGTTGGGGTGAATCTGGAAAGAGGCAGCCACAGCACCTATGTTAACATGGCAAGTAGAGCAGTACACTGGAAACTGATAGGAAAGGGTGTCGAGAGAAACTTGACATTCCGTAAAAGCCAACAAACACCAACAGCTTCCTACAGTGGAGGGCATTTATGGACACTCTGACCATAAACAATACTTATGTATTACCTTAGGGCTTATAAAAATATATTAACCCATCATTCTTTCTTCTTCATGACTAGCAATTTCTTATTACCATCTAAGTAGCTACTCAAAAAAAAAAAGTTTGGGCCTCGTTCATCTTCTTTAGGTCACTCTAAAGAAACAGGATTTTTCAAACTGTGTGCCAAAACCCAAGAACTTCAGAAAATCCATATACGCACAATAAATGATCTCCCTCATTCTCTTAAACATTATCATCAAACTTCGCGGATGCAGTATTCTGTAACAATTCAATCCAAAAAAGTTATCCTGTACTGTCTTTTTCCTCAGGCATTACTAAAGGGAGCAAAATAATTTTTAAAAAATTAAATTGAAAGCAATTACAATACCAGAAACAAAGAAAAATGTTTATTCTAAGTTGTGTTTTATCCCTTAAAATTCTGAACATATTCCATTCGTAACAGTTGTAGCAAAAATCTTAGGAATAATCAATGCTAGAAAAATCCTGAGCTGAACGCTATGCAAAAGACAAGCATTTTTTGGTTACGTTTACCCACACAACCGTCAAAAGGATAATCCAAAGTACATTATTTTAAATTTTGGCTTAGGAGGCTATTGACATTTCTGGTTTTTGTAATAATAACCTAGAATAACTTCACTAAAACCAGGAACTGGAATAATCCACATCCTAGAGTAAGGGAATTCTTATAGACAAACACTTCAAACAATGGAAGCATAACAGGAATTCAAATAACACAATACTAAAATGAACTTGAAGGGTTTTTGCACATTAAGATAGGTTTTTATACATGTTCTATCATGAGGTAATAACTTAATATACAATAGATACTTAAGATGAAGTTCATCACTAACAGCAATAAACTGTGACAAAGACTCTCTTGACCAAATTTTAGTTAGCTTCCTCTAAACTCTGTTCTCAATGAGGCTTCAACCTTGGCCTTCTGTGTTTGTCCTATCCTTGCTGGACCTCCATAGCCCAGCCTTAGCAAGAATCCCCCAATTGTTGATATCTGATCACATTTGATACCTGATCAAATTCCTTAGTCCCAACTTCTGATGGCTAAATCCTGATATACCCTGAAGAAGAATTCTATTAAGTCAGTTTTCCAAGAATCCCGCTACCCTTGATGTCTTCTCTTAGTGATTTTCCATCTCCTGACTTCCACAACCTGCTCCTGGCTATAAATCCCCACTTGTTCCTGCTATATTCAGAGCTGAGCTCCATCTCTTGCTCCTATTGCAATAATCTTGAATAAAGTCTTCCTCACCATTTTAACAAGTGTTAGCATCATGTTTTCTTTAATAACTGAAACCTTATAAGGGAGAAAACCTCTAATTCCTCAGTCAACTTTGGTTGGTGGACTGAAAGAAGGGGAAAACTAAAACCTCTTCTTAAAATTACTCTCTATCAACCAACATCTGAGTGCTGAATTGTATTCAAGGCACCAAGTCCATAGAGTTAAAGATATAAAAATGTGTCTGTAACAAAGAATTTGACTGGCCTTTGTCTCTGGCTATGAAGAGACTAAATTCTTGGCATTTCCTAATAGGAATACTTTCGTTTTTCATGAACCTGTTAACTCACACCTGAGTTCTTGCTGACAAGATGACTCAGGATGGGTATGACCACCAGAAAGATTAGCCATGTGATCACGGGGATGGGGTCTGGAGCCCCAGAGAGGGTAAGGGGACTGGAGATTGAGGCTCAATCAGCCGGCCAATGGTTCAATCAATCATACTTAATCAAATATGAAACAAATGAAACCCCAATAAAAACACCGAACACTTGAAAGCTTGGTGAATACACCAGAGTGCTGGGAGGGTGACAAGCTTTGACAACACGGGGAGAGGGCACAGAAGTTCTGCATTCAGGCTCCCCCCAACTTCCACATTTCGCTTTAAGTGTATCTTCACTTGGCTGGTACTGATTTGGATCCTTTATTTAAAAAAAAAAAAAGTGTAATAGGGGTGCCAGGGCAACTCAGTTGGTTGAGTGTCTGACTCCTGATCTCAGTTCAGGTCTCAATCTCAGGATCATGAGTTCAAGCCCTGCATTGGGCTCCACGCTGGGCAAGAAGCCTACTTACAAAAAAAAAAAAAAACAATTGTAATTTAAAAATAATACACTTTCCTGAGTTCTCTGGGTCATTCTAGTGAATTATGAGAGAGTCATGGGAACCTCCAAATTTGTAGTAGGTTGATCAGAAGTACAGGTGGCCTGGGAACCCTCAAACTTGTGGCTGCCATCTGAAATGAGACCAGTCTTGTAGGGGTAAGGGTTAATGGAAATGCCCTAGGTTTGTAGCCAGTTGGTCAGAAGTATGGGTGCCCTGAGGACCCTCAAACTTACTGCTGACAACTAAAGTGAGGGCAGTCTTTTTGGAAACCGTGACCTTAAACCAGTGGTGGAGTGTGATGCCAATTCTGGGTGGTTAGCATCAGAACTGGATTATAGATAAAATTTCTGTCTTCAAAGAGATAGATATAGGTTTATCAGTAGGTCCACTCAAGACCACAGCCAACCCAGCAAGAACAGGAGTGGAGTTTTTATTTTGATTTATTGTGCATCTTCAAAATAGCATTATTCACATCTTTTCTTTTGGAACTTTCTTGGAGACAGACAAAACTAAACCCACACACAGAACAGTTAAGCTTCTGGAACAACTATGTGAAAATGGGTATACAATTTGGACATTTAAGCTTCATGCTTATCAAAATGAAAATGGGATAATTTCTAGTGGGTTTTAAAGTTGTTAAATAGCCTTCCTTGTACAGAACAGTATGTGTTCACAGGAAGAAATAAAATGGAAATGTGTGAGATAAAATGAAGGTAATATCACATAGTAGTAATCAAAGAAAACCGCTATTTGTCTTCTCCTTCCCCCTCCCACTTAATATATTAAGAGATCTTACCAGGTCAATAAATACCAAAATTGTAAAACATATGGGTATCACAATATTTCGTCAATGGGATAAATCATAAACAGTCCCTAAGCCTGAACTAATTTATTTCCAATTTTCTGCTATAAAAAATAATGCTGTAATAAATATACTTATAACTAATTCTCTGCATGAAACTGGTATTATTTCCTTAGGGTAAACTATTTGAAATATGATTTCTAGGTCTAATGATACATTCTTCTTAATACAAATTTATACTCCTGCCAGCTTTGTATATGAATATACTTGTTTTCTATATTTTTTAGATTATTTTATTTTTGAGAGAGAGAGAGAGAGCGTGCACGAGTGGGGGAGGGGAGGGGGAGAGGGAGAAGCAGACTGTCTGCTGAGCAGGGAGCCCCACTTGGGACTCAATCCCAGGACGCTGGGATCGTGACCTGAGCCAAGCGCAGACGATTAACCGACTGAGCCACCCAGGCACCCTATACTTGTTTTCTACACCTGACAAGGTAGGGAGAGCTCTTCCCTTTGCCAATGTAAGAGGCCAAACCATTTTCTCAGTGTTGTTTTAAAATAAACTTTTAAAGAAATCAAATCTTTTTTAAAATATTTTTTGGCAATTTTTTTCTTCCACGGACAACCTTCTGTTCATGCTTTTTGCCCATTTTACTTTGGGGCACTCATCTGTTTCTCACGAACTTATAAGAGTATGTATATATAATATAAACAGTTAAGCTTTTTTCACATATGTCCAAATATATCCCTAGTTTGTCATGATGCAGTTTAGGTCACTGTGAATAATACAATGTCTCTTTAGGAGTTTTATAAGTTGGCCACAGAAAATACTCTTTATTAGGTTAACAGTCTATTATTTTAGGCTAAACATTTGTACACTACAAGGTAGTAACACAGAGCAATCAAGACAAAAAAACAAGTACTCACAGTCACTAACAAGACCTAAAAAAAGCAACTACTCACAGTCACTACTCAAGTTAATGTAAAATAACTCATTAAACACAGATAACAGTTTTCTATTCCCAAATCGTATACACTTTAAACTCCAGAAGAAGTGTACTTATTCATTGCAACATAGGGATTTGGGATTTAACACTTACTTTACTTTTACTATCATTACTTCAGAGTTTGCATGCAAGTTAAAGATTTTACCTTTTTCTAGAAATGTAAAAATTTACAAAAGTAAATGTACAAGGAATACGGAGGGAGAAGATACATGAAGCCAAAAGGGAAAGAAAGAAAACTGATGTCAAATAAAAAGTGGATCCTTAAAATCCATAAAGAACCTTAATCCTCAAAACAGAAATCTACATAATTTTCTGAATGTTGCATCTTTTTGGTTAGCTGATGAAGGCTTTTTTTAAAAAAGATGATAGACCTCAAATTGGGAAAAAAAAAAAAGTCATGGCCTTAAAAATGTTTTATCATCTAGTGGCACCTGGGTAGCTCAGTTGGGCACCCGGCTCTTGATTTCAGCTCAGGTCATGATCTCAGGGGTCTGGGATCGAACCCGCCTTTGGGCTTCTAGCTGGGAATGGAATCTGTTTGAGATTCTCTCTCCCTCTCCCTCTGCCCCTTGCTTTCACTCTTCCTCTAATAAAAAAAATGTTTTATCATCCAAAATTTTACTACTCAAATGTGTGTGTATTAGCTACATCAAACGTAAATCACCTTACAGAAAATAAAATTGTCTTCTCTATCTAATGTATGTAAATTATTAAAACAACAAATAAACAAATTTACCCTAGGAATTTGCAAGAATACCCTTATAATAATCCACAAGCTATCTGCACATTTAAGGCCCAGAAACTGGCCAAATACTACTACTTACTGCCATTTTTTAAAAATTTAGCTTTATGGTTGTTAACTTAAATGCTTCTTGATATTTACTAATATCTCAAAGTATCTGTTAAAAAATCAGTAAAAAGCAAAATATTAACTAACTCTTCAGGCAGAAGTTTTTTTTAACAGATTTTTTAAACAGATTTTCTTAAATTCAAAAATGAGTATCTATTATTTTTATAACTAAACGTTTTGTAGAAAAAGATGAAAATACCAAGCCAAATAACTAAAAGTAACTTCCTGACCTTCAAGCAATTGTCTCCTCAAATAGAGGGATAGTTTTAAAAAAACTTTACCTGGTGATAGCTGTCAAAATAACAGCTACTACACACACTTTGCACTTCATACAAGTAGAGTTACAGTAAGACAGTACAGTCTATTTTCATCTAAGCAGCAGTACTATATGCTTTGCTGCACATTGTTTCATCAGCCTGAAGGCTACAATAAAAGTTACCAATTATGGCAGAATTTACTTTTTAGGGAAGAAGTAATTATCTCCATAAACTAAATCCCAGATTTTTCTCCCTTTTTAATGCTATAAAAGTAGTTATGATCAAATTAGAATATGTAGACAATATAGGGGCGCCTGGGTGGCACAGCGGTTAAGCATCTAACTTCGGCTCAGGGCGTGATCCCGGCGTTATGGGATCGAGCCCCACATCAGGCTCCTCCGCTGGGAGCCTGCTTCTTCCTCTCCCACTCCCCCTGCTGTGTTCCCTCTCTCACTGGCTATCTCTGTCAAATAAATAAATAAAAAATCTTTAAAAAAAAAAAAAAAAGAATACATAGACAATATATGGAAATACTTACTATATCTTGATATATCGCAAAAACCCAGTTCTTTACCTTCACAACATAGTGCTAAAGACCATTCAAAAACAAACAAACAAACAAAACAAAAATCTGCTAGCCAAGAAAAAAAAAAAAGAACTCAGATATGAAATGGAAAACTAAAGAACTAGCTAGGTTATTGTTCTTAGCCACATCAGGGCAAAATAGGCAAAGAAAAGCTAGCCTGTCCTATTGTGGAAATAAGGCTGCTGTGTCTGGTACGACAAAAATTTTTAAGTCAACCATCTAGGGAAGCCAACTGCCAAAAGACAACTGGTCAAAGGAGAAATACAGCATCACCTGCTGCAATCCCAAGACACTCGAGGAGGTAAACCTTTGCTCCTTTTCTTCTATTTCCAACTCACATAAAGAGAAACAGGATAGGGCAAGATTCAGTCATCACAGCCAATGATAAAGAAAGTATTCACAAAACCTCAAGGACCAATCTTAACCCTAATTTGTGAAACTTAACCTAAAAGGAAAGTTTCCAGTTATTTAAAAAAATGAAAACCAACATTATCCTATAAACCAATCAATTATCTAAAGATCAGTACGACTTAAAAAATAATAAATTTTGATGTATTCTGAGGATTTTAGTTTGCATATGTATTTATATTCTTTCTGCTGAGTTGTCTTCTCAATTTTAGTGAATAAATCTATCTCCTTTTTTATGCTTTCAATATTCATTTAAAATATTATAAAATAAGCATAATCTTAGTTTCAGCTCTGCCATAAAATAGCTTACTGGGCTTGACCAAGTGTCGGGGACTAATTTTCTTCACTTATATACAGAAAGGTATTGGTCCAAATGACTTAAATGAACCCTTGCATTGTAAAATAATCATTCTATAGTTCTTCATGATGACATCAAGTTATTTTGCATAACATCCCCCTTTAACTGAAGTTACACTAATGTCCCTAGATTAAAATAGTGGGTATATTCCTCCAGTCATTCACCGCATCAACACTGGTGAAGACAGTACTACAGATTTACTCCCACCCCAACTCTATCACTTCATCCATCCTCCAGCACAACAAACCCATCACTACCTACTTATTAATTTACTTACAGAGGAAATGGGTAAACCAAGCCCCACTATGGTGAGGACAGTAGATGTGACGGTACTGTCATGGTACGGATACTGGATGCTGTTGTCTTTACAGAAAAAGCCTCTCTGAAATGGATTTATTTGGCTCAAATTTAGAACAGCCATAGGCAGGCAAGCTGTTGGGGAAGGGAAAAAAGATACACATGGTTAAATTCAATTCACTTCATTAGGAAGTAAACTCTACTGAATGGGATGCAAATCTTAACCATATTTGGTCCTTTCTGAAAAGGATCAATATTCCAAATACCCAAGAGTAGAGATAAAGGAAACCATGCAGCATTAGCTTGTCCATACCAGCCCCAACTTTATCAAGTATAAATGCTCTTGCTTGCGTTGACCTCTGTTTTTAAAGATAGTCAATAAAAGAAATACCCAGAGAAGAGAGGAAAAATTGGCCCATAGAAAAATAAAGTTGAAAAAACAGGAAGGTTTTGTATTTCACATTTGGTAACTAGTTTATTTTTAACTGAATTGCTCGATATTTTAAATACATTAAAGAAAAAAAGGGGAAACTGTAAATACATTTAATCATCAATAACATCGTAACAGCCAAAAATACTCAAGGAGGAGAAAAACTTTTGTTTCACATTAAAAAGTAAATTAACAGGCTTAGGAAAAAACAGAAACCGTAAGTATATTTGATAATAAAAACAAAAAGAAACTAGCCCTTTTTTCACCAAAGATAAATTTAAAATGATTTTTATTAGCCCTGCAGTGCTCCAAATCACTTGAGCCAATTATACAGGAATAATATCCACTTCAAATTTTTCACCCAAGTAAAATGAAAGACCAAAGAGAACTTAAATAACTTAAATGAGTAGCTTTGTAGTATGTTCAATTTTACCATGTTTTTACGCTTTGTTTTTTACAATTCAAACATGCTAGCATCTACTCACTATATGCTCAGTACTAGGGCCACACAGAGGGAGACAAACTAGTATAAAACAGACACTAGGTTCAAGAGCCTAAACCTTACTTGTAGAAACAGAATGTATATTGGAGGAAATTGTTAAAATGTAATACCAAGATAGATATTTGGGGGGGTGGGTGATGAAATTGTTCTGTATCTTGATTGTGATGGTTACCCATAACTCTAAGGATTTGTCAAAACTCCCAGAATGTACATCAAAATAAGTGAATTTTACTGTATGTAAATTTACAAAGAAATACCATAAAAAAGACAGAAAGTTTGACTAATTTCAAAAATGGTATAAAAGGTTCTATAGGAATTCAGAGGTCAACGTGAACTAGAGTAATCAGAAAAGACTATTTTTAAAAAGACAACCGAATTGAACCTGTAACAGCAGGTAAACCACAGGCAATAGGGAGGGGCTCAGGGAGAGCATTTAGTGGTATAAGGAAACAAGGTCAGCATGAGGTCGCACTAACAAGAGACAGAGGGAATGAGCAAGGGGTTTTCAAGGTACATAACATTTTAGAGCCAACGTGTACTGCGTGCTCACACATGCCAGGCGCTGGGCTACACAGATTAACTCCATCCTTACCTATAACCTTGCTGGTAATACCCCTTCTCTCATTTTTCACATACAGTTATTATGAGGCTTAGACAAATGTGGACCCTTATTGAAACGAATAAGGAGTAAAACCAGGATTCCAACATAGGCTGTTTCCAGTGTCAGTGTATATATGGCCTCCCATGGAGGCAAGTGATCTGGATAAATTAAGAGGTGAGAACTGTAACAAGAAGATGAGACTGGGAGGTGGGAAACCGGTAGTTGGAAAAAGCTTGTTCAGTATAAAATACATATTATGTTCATAAAGAAAACTCAAAGTTAATGGAACAAAACGTTCTTTGCTAAGGATAACTCTGAATTGTCTTCAATTCTGTGGTTTGTAATGGGAGGAAGAGGGCTTAAGACTTCACGTTTAATAAAAAGAATTACATATTTAACATACTGGTCTAAAAAAGGACTTTTCCTGTAGGAAATAAAGTATCACTGCCCTCTTTGCTCTCTCAGGATCAGCAACAGGGTAAGATAAGGGAGCTAGAAATCAACTCAAAAACAAAACAAAACAAAACAAAACAAAAACGGTAGGAAGGAGACCATTTCATATAGCCTTGAAATAATGCAGTAATTAAACGGTAAGTAGTGTGTTAACAGTGAAGACAGAAGAGAATGCATGAAGGAGTGTCCTGAATATAGAAGTGACTCAACTTCATGCCTGATCACAAGTGCTGAGGCAGACCTGCCCGTGGCAATTCAGGGTTTGGCAAGAGAACGGTGGGCCCACTGACAGAAATGTGAAGCTGGGAGTGGGAGGTGGTTTACGGTGGAAGAAAATTAGTTTAGTGTTGAAAGTATTGCCTTTGGGGTGATCTGTTAACTTCTTAAATGCTCAGCCTCATCTCTAACTCTTCTCCATGCAGCCCTTAAGACTCCAATCACACTGAACCATTTGCTGTTGCCTTTTCATAGTATGTTTTCAAAACCCTACATGCTTTCATATATGTTCAGTCTTCTACTGGGAATACTTGCCCTCTCATTTCCCCTTCAGTCCAAGGCAGGCACACCCTATGTATCAGTCCCATGGCAACTTATACGCACATCTATCGCGCTGTATTTTATACTGCCTGTGACATTCTGTCACCAACTTGAAGGCAAAGACTCTATCATTCTCATATTCTTTGCACCAGGCACACACACAGTTGCCTCTGAATAAAAAGACACGAAACAGCTATAATGGGTAACGATCAGAAGTAGGGAGGATACCAAAGATACTGGCATTAGAGGTGGTAACTTAAGCCAGGGAAATGCAACAGTTCAGAAACAGCCTAAAATCAAAACTAACAGAAATAAAACAATCAGCTAATGACTTAATATCTATAGTGAAATCATGAACAGGGACTATAGGAGAGAAATGAAGAGAGGATGACTACATGCTCTAAAGGGCAGGGGTTGTGTCCGTTTTGTTTAGCAGCACACAATGGCCATACTTGCAAAAGAACGAACAACAGAGAAATAGGGCTATGTGACACAAAAGCCAAGAGAAGTAGCTCAGAGTAACAAGTCTGTATCTGGGCAAAGGTAGGATGTCAAATACTAAGACATCACGGAGAGTGAGAACTGAGTAGTCTCTGAAGAGAAAGGGATTTTGGTAACCACCCTTTTATTATAATATTATACCATCTCCACTAACAGAACAGTATCTTTATGAAGAAACTTCAATAATGAACTTCAATACTAGACTGTCATTGTCTAAGCATGAATATCTTTCTTCAAGTTAAATATATCACAATTATTTCCTCTATTGCTCATACACTTTATATATACGTATGTATACAAGCACATCCCTATGACCTGAACTCTGGGGCCCCCAGAAGTCTTATTTTGGAGCTCTAACCTCCAAGTTTATCATATTTGGAGGCAGGTCTTTTAGGAGGTAATTAGGGTTAAATGAGGTTATAAATCTAATAACTTAAACCAGTCGGACTGGTCTCATAAGAAGAGGAAAACAAAGATCTCTCTCTCTCTCTATGTACATGCACCAAGGAAAGGCCATGACAAGATATAGGAAAATGCAGCTATCTATAGGCCAGGAAGAGAGTCGTTACCTGAAACAAATCATGGTAGCATCCTGATACCAGAATTCCAGCCTCCAGAAATTAAAAAATAAAATTCTGTTGTTTAAGCCACCCAGTCTATGGCATACTGTTACAGCAACCCAAGAAGACTAAGACAGATAAATACACACACACACACACACACACACACACACACACAGGGGCAAATCTAACCCCCCAGAGTAAACAAATACCTCTATTTTAAAAAGCAAAGGAATGGAGTGGTTGGGTGATGAACACTGGGGAGGGCAAGTGTTGTCATGAGCACTGTGTATTGTGTAAAACCAATGAATCACAGACCTGTACCCCTGAAACAAATAGTATACTATATGTTAATAATTTTTTAAAGAAAGGGAAAAAAAAAGAAAAATATATTCTCTGCTATAGAGATTATTTTCAATAGCAATTTTTTGGGATAGTAATGGAGAGTACTGTGTCCAAGTTAGTATTATAGGAAGATGCTTCCTGAAATAAACCCTTTCACAGAATAGGTATGTCCTTATATAAAGGATATAGAAACTATTTTTGACCCTAATCATAATTCTAGGGTATTTTTTTCTTAATTAAAATTTCCATATGAGAAGTCACTTTTTAAAAGTTCTTGCTAAGAACACTTGTTAGCTACTGTATGTCTGCTCTTAGTGCATCCCTTCTAAGACATACTGAGGAAGACAGATAAATGAATACCTCGATAGATATATATGCTTCCTATATTCTCCTTCGATAAAGTGATAATTGAAATCTCTCCCATAATAGATATAGTACATTCATCCTTAAAGACATGGTATTGCAAAATATCCCAAAAGAATAAATGGAATTAATCTCAAATGCATCTTAAAGAGAAACTAATGTCAATTTTTAGTATGTAGGAGCACCAGGTTTTTCAGGGCTCTTTGCAAGGGGACTTGGCATGAAGTTGTACCAAACCAGCAGCTGCAGTTGCACCATCCTGTCTTCAGCTTCAGGATGTTTCCCAGGGCCAAAAATGCTCTAAGTTGTCTTCAAGATCAAAGCATGCAGCAAGGGATGCCTAGGTGGCTCAGTCGGTTAAGAGTCCGCCTTCAGCCCAGGTCATGATCACAGAGTCCTGGGATCCAGCCCGCATCAGGCTCCCTGCTCAGTGGTACCTGCTTCTCCCTCTGCCTGCAGCTCCTGCTTGTGCACGCGCACACGCCCTCTCTCTCTGACAAATAAAATCTTAAAACAAAAACAAAGCATGCAGCAAGCAATGGCAATGCAGAGCCACCAGAACCGGACACCTGACTTCCATGACAAATATGGTAATGCTATATTAGGAGTGGAGCCACTTTCTGTGTTGCTGTATGTGCATATGCAGCAACACAAACTGGAACAGAATGAATCTTGTCCCCTGTTGGCAGTATCACCCCAAAGAAATGGAGAGATCAGTAATCATCCCAGCTGGTGTAATACTGAATTGTTTCAAAACCAACTCATAATTGATGTCAAGTAAAAGCACTGTGCACCCATTAAAATATGTCATGACTGAAGAAATAAAGCACACCTGAAACCTTAAAAAAATAGGTTGAAGCAATAGTTTTTAAAAAGCGCTAAATGGGGCGCCTGGGTGGCACAGCGGTTAAGCGTTTGCCTTTGGCTCAGGGCGTGATCCCGGCGTTATGGGATCGAGCCCCACATCAGGCTCCTCTGCTGTGAGCCTGCTTCTTCCTCTCCCACTCCCCCTGCTTGTGTTCCCTCTCTCGCTGGCTGTCTCTATCTCTGTCGAATAAATAAATAAAATCTTTTAAAAAAATAAATAAATAAAAAGCGCTAAATTTACTTTATGAAAAGAATGAAATAAAAATCTAGGCATTATCAAAGTGATTAAATGGACTTCAGTATCTACTACCTCCCCCTATTTTCTCAAAAGACCCTATTTCAGACATCTAAGTAAATATTATGCTATCCAGGGAAATTCAAATCCCTTGAAAATCTCCACCTCTTATTCATTCAGACATTTCAATTCCTATTATCTGGCAGCCATAGTGCCAGGGGAGCGGGGAGGAAAAAAGACTGGAAGGGGAGACAAATGAATAAGAACTCACCAAAAAAATGTTTAATAAAAGAGATAGTGCTACAGGAAAGTAACAGCTATAATTACAAGCAAAAGTGAAGCTTAGGGGCGCCTGGGCGGCACAGCGGTTAAGCGTCTGCCTTCGGCTCAGGGCGTGATCCCGGCGTTATGGGATCGAGCCCCACATCGGGCTCCTCCACTATGAGCCTGCTTCTTCCTCTCCCACTCCCCCTGCTTGTGCTCCCTCTCTCGCTGGCTGTCTGTCAAATAAATAAATAAAATCCTTAAAAAAAAAAAAAAAAGTGAAGCTTAGAGTTATTTAGACAATGCAGCATTCAGGACCCCAGCAGGAAACAGCACCCTTAAACTGGGTAATTTAAGAACAGCTTAATAAAGGATTATTTGCAAGATAAGGATGATGGTCAGAGTTAAGAGACAGTACAACCTCCTGAAGCTGCTACCGCACCTACGCCTGAAAAGTACAAAGAGGGCAGCTTCATAAGAACTATAACCTCTAGAAAAGTCAACAAGACATGAAGTGGCAGGAGGAAGCCAGAAGAATAAACACAGCAACCCTACTCTCCTCCTGCCAATATTTCCCATTGTCCAAACACATCTAGAAGTCAAAGGGCAAAGTCAGCCTCCTTGCACTGAGGGCAAAGAAGTCAATGACGAGAACAGGTCCACAGAAGGAAATGCAATACATCCCAGAACCATGTATCAGGACAAGGTAAAACCGGTTAGGGTCTCTGGAATAGACAATAACTGTAAGTGGATAACTATAGAGAGCTTCATAAACGGACTGACAGAATCTATACTGAAACTATCTATTAGGAACTTTGGATTTTATTCTGTGGGTAACAGGAGACACACAATCCAGTCTGTGTTTCAGCAGGGGGAAAAACTCTGAAAAGAGCCATATAAAGAAAAAAGCAGTGTAAAGTTAGAATACAGGGAAAGTCCAGATCCAAGAAATACAAGCGTGTATGAGAGATGCTGAGGGCCTGAAATAGAGAAGTAACAACAGGAATAGAAGAAACAGATTCTAAAAATGTTTAGGAGAGAACTATGGGCCATGTCTCTCGATATGTATACATAGATATGTGTCTTTCTCTTACACACACACACACACACACACACACACACACACACACACACTTCTACTGACCTACATTCAGCCTCCAGTATCTCTCCAGAATACATTTTCCACTTTTCCTTTGAGTAGATGACTATCTGTTAGCATTCCTTCCACAATCCTGCTTATGATAAGTACTTCAAGGAATATTTGTTGAATGAATAAATTAACAAGTGAATAAACAAGTGAGCAAAATACTCTGAGGCACATAAAACTTTTGTAACCATAAACTTAGGTTTTCAAACGTTTTAAGTAACTTGAGTATTTTGGAAAGAAAAATTTAAACAAATAAAATCAAGAAAAGACCCAAAAACAAAAACAGAAAACGAATTAACAATCTGAAGCTCAAGAACATGCTAGGGAAGCACTTCCAATTCTATATTCTAACAACTATTTCTCAAGCATGTTTACGACTAGGAATGCAAAAGTGCTAACAAATAAAGATAAACAGACTGATATATCCACGTTGATTGCCACAAGAAATTTATAGTTCTACAAACTCCTGGAATCCTGAGGGCAATGCCCGTACAGTCCAGCATTACCTCCACACAAAGCTTCAGTCTTGGCTACCGTAGAAGCCCTTCTCCTGGCAGCACCCCTTACTCTTTTCCCAGGGAGAAAAGAAGTTGAGGCCCCAAACCAATCCTCTTTACTAATTTACCCAAAACAGAGGCCCACAATTTCCCTGCAGAAAAGCATAAGTATCAGATGTGAAAAAGAGACAATGGAAAGTATAAAGCATTAATACTTCAAGACAGGACTTTACAAATTAACAATCAGCTCCAGATCCATCTTTTCCCAGACTTTTGTCCAGAACCACTAGAAACAATTAGATCTGAAACTTTATCACAAAGCACACATTTACCTATCCTACCCCTAATAGTAGTGTTGGGTTTCCAGTCTCAGCACCTGCCTCTAAACATCTTCAAAGTTAGCAAAGAACTTTGTTCCAAGATTCCCACATAAAATGTTTTCACATACTGTACAACTCTATAATACATACTATACTGTGCAGTCTCAGTAAAAAGGATGAATCATAATGTGGTGTCTCTTTCACTAATAAAAAATATTTGCTCTTACCGGAAGCACCTAAAATAATCAGGGCAGCCTAACTTACATGACTCTTAAATAGCAATCCTGCTAGTCTTGCAGCAATTTATAAACCCCAATCACAAAACACAAACATCCTTAGGAGAAAGGTTTCCTTTATAGTGAAAAGATTAATGCCATGGTTGTGGATTTTTACTGTGAATCCTTATAATTTTCACTACTCAAAACAGTCAATCACCTTCCATGGCCCTTCTCATATATGTCCAGAAAGAAGAAAAAAAACTAACATGTTTTGAGCATCTATTATACGTCACCATCATGCTAAGGCAGCTGCACATACAACTGTATATTATCTTCATATAAAAACATACTGGGGCACCTGGGTGGTGCACTTGTCAAGTGTCTGACTCTTGATTTCAGTTCAGGTCCTGATCTCAGGGTTGTGGGATCGAACCCCACGTCACGCTCCATGCTCAGCGCAGAGTCTGCTTAAGATTCTCTCTCCCTCTCGCTCTCTGTCTCTCTCAAATAAATAAATAGATCTTTTTTTAAAATCTGTATTTATACTTCAGACTTACTACCATAAAATCTGGGAAAAAAAATTTTAAACCTAATCAATGAGTATGGATCATATAAATAAAAATATGTCCAATATATTGTTAAGTAATAAAAAAAATCTATAAAGGGGCACCTGGGTGGCTCAGTCATTAAGCATCTGCCTTCGGCTCAGGTCATGATCCCAGGGTGCTGGGATCGAGCCCTGCATCAGGCTCCCTGCTCAGCGGGAAGCTTCTCCCTCTCCCACACCCCTGCTTGTGTTCCCTCTCTGTCTCTCTTTCTCTAATAAATAAATAAAATCTTAAAAAAAAAATCTATAAAAACACTATATTCAGTATAATTTCACTTACATAAAACAAATTATGTGTTTGTATCTAAATAGTCATTGGAAAGCCTAGAAAATATCACCAACTTTAAAGCAGTTATGCCCAGAGATGGTATTCATACAAATCAGGAAGAAAACTGATTTCCTACTGTATATACTTCCATGTTTGAATATTTTACAATAAAACAAAAGACCAAAATAATTCATTTTGAAATTTAAAAAATACTTTATCACCATGAAGAAGTTTTTCATTGTGTTTCCTGAAATTATGCTATACATGCAACCTACCTGAGAAAGTCCTATCTATGGTAAAGAGATTGTCTGAAACCAGGACAAAGGAAAAGCCTATTTTACTCTGTTTAAAACAAAAAAACAGAGCAATAAAATTACCCCTTCATTTTTTATACCTGATTGATAGGATCAGAGAGAAGTACACTCACAGTGAAATAATTACTTTTGGGGTCTCCGCTCTCGTAACTTTTGAGCGCTATGATGATCTATCACATATTAAGCAGATAAATCAAAACTCTATGTCTAACATCCCCTAAAAAGTGTACAGAACAAAAGTAGTTTTCCCCTTAGAAATTTTGTTATAACATTTTAGGCTCTCCCAGGACATACTTATTGTATAGAGAGTGGAAATAATCCTGATGGTCATCAGTTTAGTAGAGACAGTCAAATTTAAGCCATAAAAAATACACTCATCTTAGTCACCACTTCTTGAAAAAAATCTTCTAAAATGGCCAAACAAATCATTCTAAAGGGTGGCACTGCCTTTTTAATTATCTAACAAGAAATAAAGATCTTCCTCATCTTATGATGGGGTTACAGCCCAATAAACCCATCATAAGTTGAAAATATGTTAAGTAAAAAATCTATTAATAAACCTCAACTGAGCATCATAGCTTACGTAAGCCTAGCCTACCTTACACATGCTCAGAACGCTTACATCAGACTACAACTAGTCAAAATCATCTAACACAAAGCCTATTTTGCAATAGTGTTGATTATCTCCTGTAAGTTATTGAATACAGCACAGGAAGTAAAAAACCAAATAGCTGTATGGGCACAGAATGGTTTTAGGTATATCAGTCATTTACCCTTGTGATCCCATGACTTACTGGGAGCAGCAGCTCACTGCCACTGCCCAGCATCACAAGAGAGGACTGTACCACGTATCACTAGCCCAGGAAAAGAACCAAATTCAAAACTCAAAGTACAATTTCTACTGAATGCCTATTGCTTTCTCACCATCAGAAAGTCAAAAAATCGTAAATGGAACCACTGTAAATTGGGGACCATCTGTATTACTCTAGTGAGCCTTTCAAGTTTTTGATTTAAAATATTCTCAAAATTGATTATATATTAATATAAACCAGAGTTATTCTGATGGAGAGGAAAGGAAATAATTTCATTTAAGGCAGTATTGTACAAAAGAAGTTTCTGTGATGACAAAAATGTCCAATACAATACGCTGTCCAAGGGGACAGTAGTCCCCTAGCTTCATGTGGCTATGATCACTTGATATGTGGCTAGTGGGAAAGAAGGACTGACTTTTCAACTTTACTTAATTTTAACTAATTTCATCTTAAATATAGCTAGAGACTCTCATACTGAATAATGCAGATTTAGGGGGTTAAAAATTAACAGGTTAAGAGCCATCAAGTTTCTAAATTGTATTAACACTTAAAACACAGCAAAACTAATTATGATTCCAAAAACTTAAAAGCAAATAATTATGAAGTACCTCAATAAGCGTTAAGTTTTATCGTGAGGGAGTGCTCAAAATGAAATTCTCTCACATGCATCCTTTGGTTGCCTTCCTTTAAAGAAACTATCCCTATTCCATCCTCCAAATATTAGAATCCTGAGCTGGCTTTTCTCTCCAAGCAACTACCCCTTCTGTAAGGGGAAGCAAGAAATCCAGACAAGATGGTCTGGGATACCCTCCCACCTCCCTCATCAACCTCAGATCTCCCCGACTCTTCTGTCCTGGGTGAAGTTTATCTCTGAACCCAGCAGAGCACCTTCCTATCTCTTGCTGCCCAAAGCTCACCTTTCTTTACAGCACTCCATCTCCACAACTACTTCCTTACTCCCAGAATTAATTCTATCCTCAGTAGAAGCCACAAACACATGGATTATCTATATAAAAATACAAAATCTTAAGTCTTTGATTAGTAGTAATTTACACCAAGTATCACAGTATTTATGCTTATGAAATACCTATTTTTAAATTTCACCTCAATAAAAGTTAAATTTTGTTCTTAGCAAACCCACTGGGTCATCTGCCTCTAACATGAGGAATCATAAAGAACACTCAACTCTTTCAAGTGGGTTGCGGTCATTAATGTGACAGCAGGAAAAAACATAATTCTTTCCAGGTAGGCTTCTCAAGTTATCTAACATGGTAAAGTCTCTAAAGTAGTTGTTCTTAACTTCTTGGGATTCATGGACCCCTTTAAGATTCTAATGAAACTATGGACCCTCACATCAAAAACATATGAACTTTTGCCACACAGTTTCATAACCTGTACATACACACCCCAACAAATAGTCATCTATGGACACTTCAATTTAAAGGTTTAAGAAATAAGGGCGCCTGGGTGGCTCAGCCAGTTAAGCATCTAACTCTTGATTTCGGCTCAGGTCATGATCTCAGGGTTGTGAGACTGAGTCCTGCATCGAGCTGAGCATGCAGCTTGCTTAAGATTCTCTCTCTCTCCCTCTCCTTCTGTCCCTCTCCAACTCTCTAGTAAAAAAATATATAAATTAATTATAATTAATGGCAAAATATAATAAAAATAATTAATGTTCTAAAGCCCACAGATGAAAGTGATCAAAAGAATATTATCTTAAAGAAGATGAGAATTAATTCACCTTGAGAGTCCTATATTTTCCCCTAATTCTCCTTCCCACCTCTCCTCTTCCCATTTGTACCCTTTTCCCATCTTTCTTTGCTCTCTATACATTGTCTTTTTTTTTTTTTAAGATTTTATTTATTTATTTGACAGAGAGACAGCCAGCGAGAGAGGGAACACAAGCAGGGGGAGTGGGAGAGGAAGAAGCAGGCTCCAAGCGGAGGAGGCTGATGTGGGGTTCAATCCCAGAACACCAGGATCACGCCCTGAGCCAAAGGCAGACACTTAACGATTGAGCCACCCACGCGACCCCTCTATACATTGTCTTCTTATCTGGTTCTATTATAGAACCAAAGTCATTTTTAATATTAGTTATGCTAATTACAATTCCTGTTTCCTGTCCTAGTTTCAAAAACACAATTTTAATTCTCTAAGGAAAAGTGAAAACATTTGTTCAATACCTACTATTTGCCAAGTATTTGTCTATGTATTATCTCCAATAATTCCATGAACGGGGGGGAAAAAAAGTCAGTCCTCTAAAATATGTAGGTTTGAAAACTTTAAAGTCACTAAACTGTAGGTCAAGAAGAGTCGAAACGAAAATCACAAAATAGATTGAAATGAACAATGAAAATACAACAAATCAAAGCTTATAGAGCTAAAATACTACACATAAAAATGAAGAACCTTAAATTTATACACTAGAAAAGAGGAAATAAGCATTCAGCACAATAACTTATTTTTAAATCTCAAGAAAGTGAAAGAATATAGATCAAAAACTAATGAAATAGAAAAAGTAGCAAAAGTCAGATCAATGAGAGTAAATGAGTTTCTACAGGTTAATGAAATGATCACTATTGTTAAAGGCTTAAGAAGACAAAAGAAAAACACCAATACAGCAAATTATTAAAATGCCCTACCTATATTTCTGGACTAAATCTTACCACAAACTCAGAGACACTAAGTAACTCACCCAAGAGTACACAGCTTGGGGCTATATACTAGGGCAAATAATCAATATTACACAGGTGGTAAGCAGGGAAGCCTGCATTTTAACAAAAAGTTCCTTTTCTTTTCACCACATCATACCACCTCTTTTTTTAGGACAGGAGTCTAACCACCAGGATCTCAGTTTCCTTATCTACAAATGAGAAAGAAGAATGACATTATCTCTTAGGTCCCTTTCAGTCAAGTCCAGGATTCTATGAGCCTAAGCTGATCTGCATATATAGACAAACAACTGATCTCCTTGGGTCAGATTGAGGGGGTGAAGGTGGAATTGCTCTGGGTGAACTAGGATACATCTTAATCTACCATGTGTGGGCTAAGACATCCTAATGTCTAAGCACACTTTGCTGTAAACTACAGAAGAGAAATGTGAAACCTCAGCAAAACTTACAAGAAAAATAAACAAAGAGGGATCTGCTTCTAGGAGCTCATATTTTACCAAAAAGGGTAAAGGATGAAACCCTTATGTAAGAAATATTCTCCCTTTGAAAAAGAATTTAAAAAATCAGCATATGTAAATTTAACCATGTTTGTGCATTTTTCTACATATAGCATACCTGAGTCTAACAAGTAAGTCTACAGTTACTTTTGTGAAATTTGCTTCTACAAACCCTTTCATTTTCCCCTTTTAGCAATCCTAGGTTAAAAGTAAATAAAAATTTTTTGGCTCTTTACTATTTTGTGTTACCGGAGCAGTTTTTAGAAGTTGTATTCATTCCAAACTTAAGGAATGTTCTTTATTTGGTGTTCAATTCAGTTTGAACAAAATACATTTGGGGGGGGGGGGATACAGTATTTTTCTTGCTTTCTTTGGAAACAGGTGTTATATATTCTCTCCAGAATCACATGAAAAATCCTGTTAGTTGACAAGAGTTATGTGTTATTTCTGAACAGAAAGAGTTTTCTCCTCCATTATAAAGGATCATCAGGTGTCCAAAAGTAAAGAGAATCCTTCAAAAGTTTCCAACTTCACAAATTAAACAAGTTTGCAGGTAAGAGAGACCGTTTCCTCCACAGATTCAATACACTCCTTTCTAATTATGATGCCTCTTCATTTGACACAAATGTGTCATGTCTAGTACACAGCTAGACACATCTGACACTCGAGAGAAAGCAGACTAAAGATAAATACCTGAAATTATCAATTATAAAGGGGACAAGACATGAGATTTTATTAAGAGCAACAGCCATAATATTGGAAAGAAAACACAAAATCAACAAAGCCAACTCATAAGGAATGGGACTTTCAGGAAAATAGGAAGGAAAATATAATGCCAGGGGAAATGAAGGGACACTTTTTTTAAAAATACCAGTAACAGGAGCTACTTTTTACTTAACTCTCACCCTATATCCTGACAGTATGCTAGGTGTTGCAGCTTTCTAATTCCTCGATAACTTGAAAATGTAAATATTACATCATTTTGAAGAGGAAGAAACCTGCCCAAGGCCATATAGTTGTAGAATTAGGATCTGAACCCAGGCCAATGAGGCCATGAGCCCATTGAGTTTATCTGGTCTTAACAAATGTGACTAAGGAAGCTGAGCAGAAAAAGAATAAACAAGAGGTCACTGATAGAAGGACTGCAGCACTTGAACTGAGAACAGAAAGACTAACAAGATTTAAGGAGTGAAGACCGAGTAGGTAGAGGTGACAGGGGCACCTCGGTACCTCAGTCAGTAAATCAGAAAGGACTTGACGATGTGAATGAACAGAACTATATCCAAAGTAGATGCGAGGAAATGAAAGCATAGGAAGACAACCAAGACTATCAAGCACAGGGTCAGCTAGCATTTTTTACAAAAAAAATTATAAGCGTCCTATTTCATTTGTATTGCCACGCAATGTAGTCAGGACACAAGTCCTCTTTGGGGAAGCCACACCCCGTTACTAGTACTGACTTCACCCTTTCCCTGTTCCCATACTCCCCGTGGCCCTTTGGCCCTGATGGAAAAGTGTGGCAAGGAATCAAGAGGACTAAAACAGTGTGCGTACCTCTGTGCGTCTGGCACCATACCGAACTTTTAACATTAATTTTCATTTCATCCTCATAATACTAGAACACAAGCTCCATTAGGTATGGATATTTTTGTTTTGTTCACTGATATATCCCAAGCACTTAAGTCAGTGCTGAAAAGAGGGCAAGCCCTCCACAAGGTATTTGATGAATGCACAAAGTCACCTTGTAAAACAGGTATTATTATCCCCATTTTAAAGATGAGAAGATGACTCAGAAAGGATAAGTAACTTAATTAAAGTCATAGATATAATAAGGGTGAAATTAAAAATATTTAATAACTAGTGCTGTACCAGCACTGGCCACTCAGAACAGATACCAGCTCGTGCTAGAGAACCTGGGTTCTGCTTCAACCTTTCAGTTGAGGATCCTGGAGATGTCCGCGGCAGGGACCTGGACAATGGATGGTTGTGGGCTGGAGAAAGGAAAACTAAGATGTATACGACTGGCTATCAGCTGTGATAGTATGTGATGCATCCAGGTTTCAAACACGTATTTATTAACTCTAAATCCTTCTAAATGAAGTGGGAAACAGGGGCACCTGGGTGGCACAACTCGTTAAAAACTCTAGGTTTTGGCTCAGGTTGGGCTCCCATGGTCCCAAATCCTGCATTGGGTTCCATGCTTAGCATGGAGTCTGCTTCAGATTCTACCTCTCCCTCTGCCCCTCCTGCTCATGCTCTCTCTAAAATAAATCTTTTTAAAAAATGAAGTGGAAAACAGTAACATTTGCTAAAAAATCAGAAAGCAGAGGATAAATGGAGGTTTTCAGAGAGCAGAAAAACATTCAAAACAATTGTAACGGAATAAAGAGACTAAAATGCTAAACAACTACAATGGGAAATGGAATTAGAAATGCATTAAAAATTGATCACTGAGCTCGATCTGTCGCCAGACAATTAAAACAAACAAACAAACACGGGATGATCCAACTCAAGTAGAGAACTGAGAAATAGCAGAAATATGAATGAGCAAAGCAAACTACACCATGAGGATCTTCTGTCCCAGGCAAATAGTGTGGATATGTCTCAATAAAAAATGAAAAACCAACACTGGCTCTTGAGCAAGAAAGGGCTTGGTAAAAGCTGTACTGCAGGAAGAGGAGTTTGTGCAACGTAGAGGTAGAAGAGAGAAAGAGCCCTGCGCCAGGTAGGAGGGGTCAGTGCTAGAACACACTGCGTGTTTGGATGTGATTCACAGAGATGGTACGTGAAGTATCCAGGGGCAAGAGTTCAAAGAACAGAGCAACCTCAGCTTTTACAGACACCTGCACTCTAGTCACCAGCTTGAAGTGACCACATCTCTGTGGCTGATGGTTTTACTATAAAAAGTACTTAGTTATCTTACTGGGTTTTTTTGTTCTGTATTTAAGTTGGGACAAAGGGGAGAAAAGGCAGTTTGGATATAAATGACATTTACCAAAGAAGGATTTTACTTTTTGTGCTTTTCTGTCAATAATGACCTATAATATACTCAACCTTGGAGTCTCTTAGCTCATTAAGACACACAAAATAAATGTGTGTATATATTTAAACAGCTTTTTTTGAAAAAAAAAAAATCCAGGACTATAAGGGCAGGTTATTTTAATATGGACTCAGATTCTTGCGGGGACACACATACATACACACACACACACACACACACACACACACAGCCTATTTATTTATACGCTAACAAAAATAAAAAGAAGTTGGTCACCTGTTCTTCCCTGCCCAAAAGGCACACAGTGCCAACTGGCGAGGAACAACATTAATTCCTTCCACCCTCTCATGGTAACAGCTGTTCCCTTTCTTTTTCAAGATGGCAAAGGTCACAGTCAGTAGCACACTTTCCATGCAGATTTCTATGGGCAAAAGGCAAAGAGATGGCTGACGTAATAGGGTGTGGGGAGAGACAGCTAATTTTTTTCTATTTTCCTTTCTTCTCTGTGTACTTATCAGGTATCTATTTTGGGCTTCTTTGATATTTCAAGCTGTAACTATAATCATTTCTCAGCCAAAAAAAAATTCTGTTTACATGAAACAAATTGGGGATGATAAAAGCATTTTGAGAGCTCAAGGCCAAAAACTGTAGCAAAATTGTACAGTAACATTTACATCATTAATGGCTGCCTAATTAGAAATGCATTATGCTAAGTGAAGAAGCCAGACTCAAAAGGCTACATACTGCATGATTTCATTTATATGACTTTACAGGATAGAGAACCAATCAGTGGTTGCCAGAGATGTAGGATGTGGGAGGAGTTGACTACAAAAGAGCATCAGGAGGGAATCTGCTTGGGGTAATAGATGAGTTCTTTAGCTTGTGTAGTAGTTACATGACTCTAAAGCGTAAATTGTGTAAATTCATAGAACTGTATGTCAAAAGAGAGAATTTTACTCTTGACTTAGGCCTCATATCACATTTCTCTATTCCCCACACCTATTCCAAACCTCCTGCCACACTCTACACAAAGACCCCAACTTCCACCTTGCTAACATCTACTTGCTACTCTAGCTCCCATTTAGCTACTCCCGAAATCTTTCCTTTGGTGTGACAGGGTAAGGTCCTGCGTACAGTTGGGACTTTCCACCTGAGTTTACTTCTTGCATTCTGCCCGTTACTAAACTTACGTGAGCATGGGCAAATTACTTACCTATCTGAGCTCGATTTCCTCATATGGTGAACGCAAAAAAATACTATTTATATACCTTCCAGAACAGTTGTAAACTAAGAGCCTAGTAATGTGCCTACCATAACACCTGGCATGTTAAGAGAGCTTAATTAGTACTTATTCCCTGATCTTTCTCCTGTGCCTACTGCCTCTAGCGAAAAAGTACTTTTTAACTTGGAAAATCTATCAACATATACACAAGATTTCATCAAATTATCAACTATATGTACTTCAGATAGCTTTCTTCAAAGGCTTCTCAATAGCCAACAAATTTCATAAAACAATGTAGGATAGTGAATCAAGGGAAAGATTTCTCTTTCAAGAGGTTCCTCTTTCAAGAGTTTATTTAGTCTTTAAAGAAATTATGACCTATAGGGTTCTATCTGGGTATTATTTAAGCTTTTAAAACAAAGCGCCATGTATCCAGATGAGAACACCTGGTTAAGTTACTTCTCTCTCTGAATGAGTCTTCTGGTCTCAGCAATCCCATCCACAAGCTTCGCTTAACCAACAAAGTCTCTCTTATCAGTAGCTGGTCAAGAGAACTTCTCCCAAGCAGTGGGAAGACCTGTATTCCAAAGAATAACAACTTCTCCCAAGCAGTGGGAAGACCTATATTCCAAAGAATAAAGCTGGCAAACTGATAACCTTCTAAAATTTCTAGGAGAGTCATCTTCTAGAAAAGTGTATTCATAACACTCTCTTAAAAGGTGGTGTATACTGGTGGTTGGGGGCAGATTTAAAAACCTTTCAGGAGATTGCTTTAGTAACTTAAGTTGTACAAAAGAAATCAGAATAACTTGTTTCACAAAATTAGTTCTCTCAGTGCTCAAAATATGAGTAAGAAATAACTCAAGAATCAAAACTACAAATCAAAAATTTTAAATAAACTACTAAATAAAATCCAGACCTGAAACCTCAACTACATTGAACAGTTCACATACCCCACCCAATAAAAAATGTATTGTATAACATAAATCTTAGAAGTATTTATGTGGATCCATCATGTCTAGTCTGAAATTATGCCAACTGGCAAGGGTCCAAAAACTAAAATAAAGTTATACTAAGATGAGTCTCAGAAGAAAAACATAAAAATGCTTACTTTGGCAGGAAGTCACCAAAGTGGCATATCTAAATTAGTAAGCTTTGTTTAAAACACACACACATACACACACACACACACACACACACACACACACACACACATTTTTAAAGGCGCACATGCCAAAAGTTTGTAAAATTCTTTTCTTAATGGTTATGATTACTGCAGTAGCAAATCATACATCCGTTTTCCCAAAAAACATATGTTTGTACTACTCAAGTTATTTTATACAGAAGATAAGCTGAAGAAGCAAGGATTCCCACCAATTATTACCTCAAGGCTAAAGGCAAACACACAATGCTGAAACTACACAATGAACATCAGCGACTTGGGAAGCAAGAAAAAAGACAGGCAAGCATTCGTTTGTTAAGTGCCTACTAAGTACCAGGTGCTTTATTTATAAAGATTTTCATCTATTCCTAACAAATCTATTATGTAGACCATATTCTCTCCATTACGCAAGTAAAGAAATTGAAGCTGAGCAGGACTAAATAACCAACTGTGTGAACCAAATCAAGAATATATAGCAAAGCAGAATTTTGAAATCAAGTTTACCAGGCTCCACATCCCCAACTCCACCATACTTGGTAACAGTTATTTGGAAAACAAGGGTATGAAGTAATCTATTGTTCTCAGCAAAGACGGTTCTTCAAGAGGAGTTCAACTATTACTATACAGTACCATTGATATAAAAATGGTATTCCTAGGGGTGCCTGGCTGGCTCAGTCGATAGAGAATGCGACTCTTGATCTCAGGGTCATGAGTTCAATATACCATGTTAGATGTGAACAACACACATACACTTGGGAATTTATTTTTAAAAATAAAGTTATTCCTATATCTGGCAAGATGATTCTTCCTCCATCTGGCATATCATAGGCAACCATGACAACCTATTATTTTAGGCTATTAGTGTGTCAGCTGATAGTCCTAACTGATCTCTTCCCATTCTCAGAAATGATTCTGCTGGCCTGTGCTTGGAATCTTCTCTACTATACTCTCCTTTCTCAGTCCAACATTTTTTTTTTAAGTTGTTTTTTTTTTTAATTTGTCAGAGAGAGAGAGGAAAAGAGAGCACAAGCAGGGGGGAGAGGGAGAAGCAGACTCCCCGCTGAGCAGGGAGCCCGATGTGAGGCTCAATCCCGGGCCCCTGGGATCATGACCTGAGCCAAAGGCAGACACTTAACCTACTGAGCCACCTATGCTCTATCTCCCTTCACTGAAATTTCAGTCTGACCAAATTATGTTTTGCTTTGGCTTTTCAAGGTAGCACAAGTTCCCATTTCTCACAGTATGACTGATACAGGAATAACAAACTACTTGCAAGATTTCATGAGCCACTTGGGTCACTGATAAAATTGTGTACCTAAGTATGGCAAAAGAGAAAACTCAAGCAGGGGGCCTGTATTACTTTGTATTACTTTGTATCAGGACCCATCACTACCTCCTAAACCTAAACATTCCTAAACCCTTTTCAGCTTTTTCCTACTTTCTGCTGACAACATTCACCCCATTCTAGGCCAGACTAGACTTATAATTTATCACCTATACGTCTGTTCCAGTTGCTCAAAACACCCCCTTGTATACTATGTGCCCTCTCTTCCTACTGTGAGTCCACTGGTGTCAACTGCTGTAATATATTCTGCAGCAACTGACTCTTCTTAATAAGCAAGGTTTGTTACCACTATGATGCTGAGATACATGCAAGCAGATATTATTCTCATTATAAATTACACATGAATAAAAGTGTAGCCCATGAGATCCTGACCATGTGATCACTGACAATAGCAGAAGACCAGAATTTGACTTCCAAGCCAACTGCTTTCACTACTAGATCATACTTTGAACTATTTAAATAGTCACATAGAGAAACTGCACTCACTGGAAAAACTCCATGACATCAAATCCTAAGCAAGGGGGAAAGTCCATGCAAAAACATCTCCATAAAGGTAATTTACTTGTTACTACATTTGGTTCATAATTAGGCTACCTTCAATGGCAGCACTTAGAATCTCATTCATACTGTGGTACATAAAGTTAGTATTGATGTAGATATCCAACACTAGCTATAAAGTTGAATATTACCCATAACCTGCCTAACAAGTTTTGATAACATCACAATTTAAAAAACATTTTCGCCAACTCGACCACTGGGTCAGAAACAATAAATATTTGGAAAGGAGCCCATTTAAAATCCCTTTCTCTTATCCATGCCTTTTAAAAAAAAAAAAGTAAAAAGTCACTTGCTTCTGTTACATTGCCTAACTATGTTATGCTATGTTATGTTAGGTATATTTTCTAAATCGAATTGGGATGTCGCTTGAAAAATTATGTTTTTTAATAATAGTTTTAAAGTTAATATTATAGAAGTATGACTCTTAATTACATTTAGTTATACATTTAACAAACTGCCTTTATGCAGAAGGCTATTAACTAAAATTGGGCTATCCCAGAACACTGCAGATGGGTGCGGCCATTATATACATCTGCTTCTTAAACTCTATGGAAAGAAGAAAGGATAAATTCTTACTGATCAAAGAAGTTATGATGAAAACAGGTTATGTTTAGCTCTTTCAACGTGAACTACAAGTTAGCTCTTGACCAGTTTATATTTAAGACATAAAACCTTCATGTTTTAGGAACTGAGAACTAAGAGAAGTTACCACTAGCCATACCATGCCATTACTAGCTCACACACCTATTTCTATTTTACTACTCTCCCTCCAACCATAAACATTCATTTGGGTACTTGCCTATGAGCTGTGGGAATACTGTTCACCTAGAAGTAAAATCAGAAGATCTTACTGAGGTATCTGATCCCAGAAAGAAATAGGTTAAAAGTAATTGAAACATTTCCCAAAATGATCTGGGCACTAAAAAATGAAATACCAAACAAATTCCTATCTCAATGCTCTTTAAGACAAAACTAGAACTACACTAACTAATGTTCTAAAAAAAAAAAAAAAGTCACTACCATGTGACATCAAATTTGAATAACAGACTGGGTCAGTAGTACCAAATTGGCTTATTAATTTAATAATGGTAACAACAGCATGGGCCAGGACTATGCTAAACACTTCACCTTGCTAAACACTCCATATACATTGCCTCATACATTATCTCATCTAATTTCACAGCAATATGAAGAATGCACTATTAGCATTTTTTTCCTCATTAGATGATGAAACTCAGAATTGAAGTGACCTGCCCAACATCATAGAGTTAGTAATAAATGGAGCTAAAACTCAAACCCTGGAAGAGGGGCTGACTCAAATACATTGCCTATACATTCATGTTGCAAATATTTAAATGCCTACCACGTGCCACACACTTTCTAAGCACCCACCTCCTGTGTCTTCACCCAGTAATACAGATGGGGCCTGAACTGTCTGCAGGATTTACAGAATTTAGCACTAGCCAAAAGTAATGCTCCCAAATACGTTATCTCTGCTGGAAAGTAAAAGCAATCATTTCAGGAGAAATCATTTTGAAATATAGATAGACTTCATTAACATACCTGCTGATCTCCAGTTACAAGGCTCTATGTACCTCTCCAGGATGGAGAGCCTGTCTCACTCACTCTTAGTAACTTCAAAGCTAGAACCTATCAGGCACTCAACTTACCATACAGTATTGTCACTGTTTCTTATAAGTCTGTCTTCCACAGTAAGTAAGAGCTACTTGAGATCCATGGCTTTTGTTTTATTTTTCTACCCATTTTTGTATTCCATGCTATGACATAAAATGAAGCTAAAACCTCAGAGTTTTGTGATGATTGCATGAGTTTACGTAAGACATTTTCCAAAGGCTCATTCAGGCATTCAGTGAATAATAGTTTTCTTCGCTTTTCCTCATCTACCCCTAAAGCACCTAAGCAGCCAACCCATCTCTCTTAGTGCTGATGCAAATGTACCAAAAGGCAAGGTAGAACCTGGCTTAACAAGCTGCCAATTAACTCAAGAGCTCATCCAGTACACATTTCCTATATGTCATTTTCCTAGGCACCGCACCCTGAGAAAGACTCAGGAAACATATCCAAGCAATGACAACTGAGAACTAAACCATGAGATTCTAACTGTATCTGCTGGAATGAGTTACCAAAGGTGACTCTGAACTCTGTAACGCATGACTCACATGCAATACAGTGAAGGACAAAGGTCTTCCTTTCCTGCATAGAAATGCCCATGACAATGCTATCTGGAAAAAAAAAAAAAAAATCTGTGGGTATTTCACCAAACAGGGCAAATTAGTTACATCCTCCAGTATTATATACTCTTCTGGCAAACTCTTAGTTGTAATTAGGAGTTTGAGTAAGAAAAATTAAATTGCCTTTGGACAGCAGGCACATGCTCAAAACACCGTTAAGTAGAAATAGACTCTGAAGTCCTATCATATCGAATTCAGATAGTCATAAAACAATTAGGCTACCTAAAAATAATTATTGTTTTGGGAGTCAACTAATTCCCTAACCTCTCCTTCCTCAACCTCTCCATTTATTAGCACCTTTCCTAAATCTGGGCCAGTGAATCCACATTCAAAACTTTTAATCCTTAAAAATGCATTTCCCAGTTCCTGTCTATACCGCTTCTTAGCTGGGTTCCATTTGGAGAGCTTCCCAATTATGCTAGGTCTCAGTTCTATCAACTACAGAATGGACATGACCAAGCTACCCTCCCTGATCAAGTTGTTAAGAGACTTTACAGGCCACACAGGGCCTAGTAAGCACCAAACAACTGTCAATTATTATTACCGATTTTGACATTTAGAAATGTTACAAAATTCACTATTGTGAATACCATGGATGCATACTATATTCCAGTCATACTGTTACAAATGTTACAATTCCTGTTACAAAATGCTCTTCGCTGTTTGGCCCTCAACACCTGCTCTTCCCCAAACCTGGAATCAACTTCCTCCAGTTCCTCCACCGCCAGTTCAAATATCCCCTCCTCAGAGAAGTCTTCCTTGAGACCGCCACCCTCCACCATCTCACTCTCTTCTGACCTTGTTTTAATTCTTTTGTGGCATTTACAAACATCTGTAATGGTCTTAAAGATTAGTTTAAAGACATTATCTTGTTCACAATGATATTTACAGCTCCTAACATTGTATTAAACACATAATGGATGCTCCCATAAATAAAGATAATGCAAAGTCAAATATTTAAAAAACCTAGCATTCTTCTCACACACACAAACCAAAAACACAATTTCAGATTAAGATACATCGAAATAAATATCTGGTTGGAAAAAAAAAAAAACAAGAGTAAGAGGGAAAAGAGGGTATGGAGAAGTGAGTAAGAGGGAGTAGAGGGTATGGAGAAGTATTACACAACAGTTTTTTCTTTGCTGTCTACTTACTTGCAGAGAATTCAAATAATAGAATTTACAAAAAGGATGTACAATTAAGGTCATTCAAAAATTTTTTTTAAATGAAGTTCATTTCTTGTGTGAGCAGTGACCATTCCCACGGCCTGGGCACTAAAAATAGTGAAGGTGACATAGAGTATAACTAACTCCATTTTCTTGATTAAGCTGAAATTAAGGATTTATGAATGTATAGTTTTTCCATTTGTTTAATTACTTTCTAACACAGACCTACACAGACCAATTTCTACCACTGCTGGTATTACCATCACTTGGAGATCGTATATGTGGTTTTTACACATGCCTGATACAACACTACTATTTCAAGATGCTCTATAAGCTTCAAAGACATTCCATGAGTATTTATGGGAAACATTTCAAAGTTTGTGAGTGTTTTTGTCCCTAACACAAAACTAGTTGATATTTCTACTAAAATTATGTTATAGCTGGTAGGATTAGAGAGGATTAATTTTACTTGACAAACATATCATGCACATTAAGTGCAAGGCACTGCTCTAAGCTCTTTACATATTGACTCACTTAAGCCTCGCAACAACCATATAAAGTAGGTACTTTTATTAGGAAAAGAGGCGCAAAGAAGAAAACTGCCCAAGGTCACACGGCTAGTAAAGAGAGGAAGTGAAATGTGACCTAAGCAATTTAGATCAAGAGTCCATCACTAGACTAGTCCACCACTACCTATTATTTTAAAGAAAAACTACAGTTTATAAAGAACAAGTCATTCCCAATTTTAGACTAGTTTCAGAAAAAAACAAAAACAAAAAAACCAACAACTCTGTTTAAGCCACCTGGGTTTTAAACCTAGACAGCAAGAAGGTTGAAGGGAAGATGGAAAGCAGGAGAATGGGGAAAAATTATAAAAATGAAAAATAAGGTAAATAAATAAGGATGGAAGAAGAAAGCTACTTGTAACCACTGTTCATACTCTCTGAATGGTGGGTGCTTTGTAAACAGAGTAAGAGAGACAAAACAGTGTCCATATAATCCCTAACTAGCTTATCACACAGATTGTATATTTCTACCCCAAATGTTGAACTAAGTCACCTAAATTAGGAGGAAGTGGACAATTAACATTCCAAATACCTTTCTATAAAATGGAAGCTACCTTTTAACTGGATTACTTAAAATCTGAGAGTTTAGTGACTTTCTTCCAACTTCTTTTAGTAGGATAAACAACAATTTAAACTTCAATTTTTTTTTAAAGATTTTTTTTATTTATTTATGTGACAGAGAGACAGCCAGCGAGAGAGGGAACAGAGCAGGCGAGTGAGAGAGGAAGAAGCAGGCTCCTAGCAGAGGAGCCCGATGTGGGACTCGATCCTGGAACGCCGGGATCACGCCCTGAGCTGAAGGCAGACGCTTTAACGACTGCGCTACCCAGGCACCCCTAAACTTCAATTTCTTATCCACAAGAATCTGAATAATTCCCCAAGCTGAGCAGATAGGAAACTGGTAGAGCTCAGCCAAAAATGACTAAACAAGAAAAAGATTAATCAAGATCCACAGCATGCCCATGAGTTTCCAAAAGGATGTAACTCAAAGTGAATACAAAGGAAGAATTTACATTTCATAAAATCTATAGAGAAGAACATTCTCTAAACATTTCCATACTTCATTCCAAGCAAGGTAAGTTTAAGTTAAAACTCAACTGTATAAAGCCAACTGGAGCCAAACAGTAGCATTTTCTCACAGGCCTCTGCTTTCATTCAAAACTGGCCACTTAAAGGTAGAAAAAGCCTGCAACAGGACTCCAGTCTAACCCAAGAATATGCCAGCTTAACAAATTTTTGTTCATTTTCTAAGATCCCTTCCCTCTCACTGTGGTTTGGAAGAAAGAGAAAAGTTATATAAAAAAGAGAAACCCAGTAAACTTTCATCAGAACTAAAACAAGTTTGCTTAATAAAAGTTAATGGAGGATGAAATGGCTAGCAATCAAGATAAGCATTATGTATTGATTTACTTATTTTTATCTTCAGCATCCAACACAATGCCAAGCACCTAGCAGATATTAAACAAATACATGTTCAATAATGAATGAATGAACGAATAAATGTTAGAAAAAAAGGAAAGAATATTTAGAAAAAAAGAGGAGGGCCATATGCACCCCAATGTTCATAGCAGCATTGTCCACAATAGCTAAATTGTGGAAGGAACCAAGATGCCCTTCAACAGATGACTGGATTAAGAAGTTGTGGTCCATATATACAATGGAATATTACTCAGCTATTAGAAAGAACGAATTCTCAACATTTGCTGCAACATGGACGGCACTGGAGGAGATAATGCTAAGTGAAATAAGTCAAGCAGAGAGAGACAATTATATGATTTCTCTCATCTATGGAACATAAGAACTAGGAAGATCGGTAGGGGAAGAAAGAGATAAAGAAAGGGGGGTAATCAGAAGGGGGAATGAAGCATGAGAGACTATGGACTCTGAGAAACAAACTGAGGGCTTCAGAGGGGAGGGGGGTGGGGGAATGGGATAGGCTGGTGATGGGTAGTAAGGAGAGCACGTATTGCATGGTGCACTGGGTGTTATATGCAACTAATGAATCATCGAACTTTACATCAAAAACCAGGGATGTCCTGTATGGTGACTAACATAATAAAAAAACATTTAAAAAAAAAAGGGAAGGCACAAAATGTTGCAGACTATTTAGCAAATGAGAATCTTCACTGAATACTTGATTGTTTTTCCTCGAGAAACAGGCCCAAATGAGAGGGAAGGGACCACTCCTCAGGGGTAATACTTCAGGGGCAGAATGATGTCAGTATCATAGCAACAACACATGGTATCAGTATTTAAGGTAAGTACTGAGGAAGAACAAGTAACAGGGATTCTATAAACACCTACTATAGGCTGCCAGTTTTTTTCCTGCCAGATTTTATTCTTAATCTATTGACTCTGTTTTGGCATAATAGTGATACCATATTTGGAGCTTGCTAAGGAAACTATGACCAACCTCCCTTCTAAGAAAGCCAGCATTGGAGCCCATGAGCTTCTGTCTCCACCTGCTATAAAGAGCAGCTGTAAATGGTGTTAAGTGCAGAAAGGGAAGCTACCTCAAATGTGTTTTGGATATGTATGTTGTTAGGAGGGTCCCAAGCAAAAACAAACAAACCCACAAACACAGTCAAAAAAAGTATTCAAAAGAATTTAATGAAGGAACCGTCTTTATAATTACAGGCAGGATTTAGGGAAAGTAGCAAGGCATGGTGGAGTACTCCCAAGCTACCAACATCAGGAGGCCATTATCATCATTAGACCTAACGGCGGAAATAAGGGGTTATCAGAACCCAGAAAGACCTGTACCTGGAGCTGGACGACAGAGAGGGCCATTGAAAAGAAGCTGTGACCTACTCACAAAACCATAGAACAGCTCTAGCAACACAAATCCAGCAGGAGAGAACGGACTCTTCCAGGCCCCCTACTGATGTACCACCAGCCAAAACCAAACAGAAACCATAAAGTAAGAGGTCAGTTGATACAGCCCATACAATTTATCTGCCTCCTAGATCACAGAGCAAGGTAGAGAACAGAGCTGGAGGGGCAGACGAGAATATGGAGCCTAACAGGTATTCTAAATGACTGCCACACAGCAAAACACAAGCACACAAAAAGTTCTTCCAGTTCCACCTAAATCTTTTTTTTTTTTTTAAAGATTTTATTTATTTATTCGACAGAGATAGAGACAGCCAGCGAGAGAGGGAACACAAGCAGGGGGAGTGGGAGAGGAAGAAGCAGGCTCATAGCAGAAGAGCCTGATGTGGGGCTCGATCCCACAACGCCAGGATCACGCCCTGAGCCGAAGGCAGATGCCCAACCGCTGTGCCACCCAGGCGCCCCCCACCTAAATCTTCTAGACACCACGGGACGGTCTACAAAAAAAGTCATAAACATAGGGTACTTAACTTGGGTCCCTACTGCCTCTCATCAAGTTGGGGAGGGGAAAAAAAAGATTCTAAGAAATAGTCCAGGAAACTTTTGTCACTTCTACATCACGAAGGATAAACAAACAAACCATTTATTTATAATGGATCAGGTCTAAGACAACTCCCTTCTCCATACTCAAAGGGCATTTATTCCATATCTCTATTATTATGCTTATCATGATGTACTATAACCTGTTTGTTTGTTCTTCATTAGACCCTGATCTCCTTTAGGGCAAGGATTGTCTTACTCATCTTTGTATCGCTAGCACCTAACATGGACCTGGCAGAATCAGCCTTCAATCAATGTGCATTGAATCAATGAGTGGACTCAGTGTCCACTAACTGGCAGCCTTATGCCATGGTGGATAAAATCTCGACTCTCAGTAACTAAACACTAGTAAGTTTTATTCAGGACACCATTTAACACACTGGGCAAAAACACTGCTTCTTTCACACCAGCCTGCTATCATTCCCTATAGAGCAGCTTTTCCTGTGTGCTCTGATGCTCATATGCAGCCTTTTCTACAATGACAGAACTCATCATCAAAACAGCCAGATAAAGATGTCAGGATTATGCTCCATTTCAAATACATACCATCTCTCAAAATTTTCACTCTTTTTCCAAGAACTTACCACATCCACTGAAGGAACTAATCATTTGGGTATATCAGATGGAGGAATTCATGTTTTACAGTGATAGAGATGACTGAGGGGTACAAATGTACACACACACACACACACACACACAACACGTTTAATGATCACTTCAACAGACATCACACTCCATAAAATTATAAAGTAGTCATGTAACGTAATCATGTAACATCATCACATTAAAACGGATACACTGTATGATGTTGGGGTGTTCATTAACAGAACCTGGAACATACTCACATTGTAATTATGAATCACGTTCACATAACCCTGTACTTAAGAAGTGTTTAATCATCTTTTTGTTGGTGTAGTTAACTCTTACCTGTATATTCTCCACAGAAAAAGAATAAAGTTAATGCCAAGTTGATAACCCCTAATTTTAGGCTGTCAATCTCCTACTATCAGTAAAGTGAATAAAAAACAAATTTAAAATAACCCCTACACTTCAATAAAAAGGTGAATTTGCTATCAAAATGTATTGCCTTCCAAAACTCAGCATGAAAAAGTTTATCTCCTCCCCCACTGTTCTCTTTCATTGCTGTTTGTAGTGGAGAATTGATAATGCTAAATCTAATGTCATCTTATATACCCAATTAAAATAAGTCAGTACTTCATTTTCTATTTAAAAAAAGGGAATGCTGGGCCCATCATGAAAGTCTTCTGAATTACTTTAAAAGAATCTTGAGTAATACAGTAACAGATAAAACATGTTTCAAATAGATGAGGTATCTTTTTCTAAAACATACTTAATCCGTAAGTCCCCAAAGCAAGTTTTTCCAAAACCACAAAAGACATTTAAAATAAAAAAAAACACAATTTTATCTTTTTGAAAGCCATCATAAATCCTACAACTGTCCAGTCAATGTAGCAATGTAGCAATAAAATTTTTCTTACCTCTATAGTAAAATTATGTGCTATTTGCATCATGTTGAAAACACAGACAAGAAGAACTTATAATTTATAAAACTGTACTGCAGTACAGGTTTCTCCATTATAGATAAATTTAAAAACATACAAACAAAACATAGGTCTACCTTATGACTTTGTGGTTATTAATATTAGCTTTAGCTACCTTAAAGCAGTATTATGTTTCATTTGTCCTAGTACAGTGCTTGGCCCACAGAAAAAACCTGACATTTGTTTTATAAATTAATAACTCTCACAAGGTAGGAGAAGAGGAAGTTGATACATAATTCTGAGAGTACACAATATGCAGCAATGACAGGGTATTATCCAATATATTAGAATTATCAAAATTACTTCTAACCAAACATTTTCCTCTCCCTTCTCTAAAATACAAATGAAGCTGGATAAAGCCCTATTGACAGTGAGTATGAGTTAAAGTACATTTTAAAATTGCACATCTTACTAGAGGGGAGGTGGGTGGGGAAATGGGTGAAGCAGGTGAAGGGGATTAAGAGTACACTTACTTTGATGAGCACGGAGTCATATATAGAATTGTTGAGTCACTATACTGCACACCTGAAACTAATACTGTTTTTTTAACTACACTGGAATTAAAAGACAAATCTAAAACCAAAATAAAATTTAACATCTTTACCACAGATAAACCTTTCAATGTAAATAAATTTCAATATATTTAATGTAGTTATTAGTATATCTTGACATATGAAAGAATTCCTTGCGTTTCTACAGTGTTCCAAAACAATTGTTTCGCCTTCCTAAACTCCAAAAATTCACTGTGGAGCTCTACAGGAAGTATCCTGGTCAACAATAAGGATATTTCATAAATAATAAAAAGGGATTTCACCTCAAAGAAGAGGTAAAAGAATTTCTAAGAAATGAGCAAGACTGCAAGAGCCGAACTGGTCAGCTTTGAGGCAGGCAGGTGGAATACGGGATTCAAACCTGGGGAATTTATCAGTGAAAAGCCATTATGCACACCTGCAGCTAGGATTCTCAACTCACAGATCCCCCAGCCAAAGAAGTTGCCAGTACTTCCATACTTGACTAGGGCTACTCAAACCTCAATCAGATCTTGTTCGTTTGTTTTTAATAACGTCTAAATAGTTCGTAACATACTGCTTTACAAAATACATATTTAAAAGGTGAAAATTTCCTTCTAACGCCTATCCCTTATCCAGGTGACTTCAATTCTTTCTTGCCAAGAGAAAGAAGCAACTGGCAACCAGAAGCCCCAGAAATGAACTGTTCCGCAAGAAAGACAACGCCAAATCTGCTGCAGCCAAAGAATGTCTAGTGCTCCTTGTGGGCTGTCACTGGAGATGGAAAGCTACACCATGGCTAAGTCTGTACAGAGAAGGAAACAGGTCTGGGGCGCGCGCGCGCGCACACACACCCAAACACACACACCCAAAAAGGCAAGCTTCTTCAGACCTATAGGCAGAAACCTGGCATCCTCACACCCACTTGCAAACTGACAATTTACAACCGTGTAACACCTTCTAATTAGGAACGTTCTAGCCTTTTAAAGATGAAAAATGAAACTGCTTCCCACAAGTAAGATAAACCAGGCACTGGCGCCTGTTACTGAGAATCCCCAGTGAATCAAACCTCCCGTGTCGCTACTGAACCTGACAAGCCAGTGACCGGGTTTCCCTACAGCAGAGAGGGGAGGAGCCCACCCCGCTCGGTTGGGAGTGGAACTGGAAACAGAGGACAGGAGCAAGGGACGAAGCGCAAAGGCGTGAACAGCGTCCAAGCAGAGCTGGGCTCAGCACACCAGCGGGAGACAGACAGACAGAGGGGGCCACGCGGGGGCCGGAGAGCAGGCTGCAAAGCGGGATCTCCGGGCTGCGGAAGCCGCCCCCCGACTCTCTCCCAGCAAAGGCGCGCGCGTCAGGCGCACACACACCGCCCCTACGCCCGTCCGCAGGTCTCCGCGAGTCCCCTCCCAGAAAGACACACGCCTGTACCCACCGGGGCACCCCACCCCAAGCTCGCGCGCTCACGCCCCTCGGGCCGGCGGAGCGTACGTACCCAGCAACACGCAGAGCACATCAAGGGCCACGTACGGCAGCCGCGTCTTGTCAAACATGGTCTCGGCCCCGGCGGCCCGACGCGGGCGGTGGATGAGGCACACAATTCACGACACCGGGCCGGGGGGTGGCGACGGCCCCAAGCTACGACTCCTCTCGGCCGGAGAAGAGCCGCTGAGGGCAGACGAGGTCCGGGCGGCTCTCTGACGGCCAGCAATGGCGCCCGGGACCCCTGCCCTCGCAGCTCCCACACGCCGAGACGCTCGCGTGCCAGCCGCGGCTGCTCCGTGGTCTCAGGCCCTCCTCGGTAGGCCCTGGCCTGCCCCGGCGGTTCGCTGTCCCGATCCCGGCGCCCGCTCCAACAGGCGGGGCGTCGGAACTCGTGCTTTAAGGATGGGACCGGTAGGGAGGAGGAACACGGGCTCGGCCCCTCCCGCGGAGTAGCGCGGGACCGGCCAGCGGGCGGCCTCCCTGGCTGAGGGGAGCGCGACGTCGTCTAGGCGGCCAGTAATGGGGCGGCGGGGCGGGGCCGGGAAACCCCAAGCCCGAGAGTTCCGGCCAATCAGCGCCACCGGCCCCGCCCCGCCCGACCTGCAGAGCCCGCCCCTGAAGTGGGATGCACTGTGGTCGGGCAGACGTTGGGGGCGCCTCCGGTGCGAGGCAAAGGGGGTCGCTTCGAGCCGCGTTCCTGCGGTAGTCGCAGAAGAAGGTCTCGTCAGCCCTGGCCGCGGGTTATTGCTGCCGGGAGGGAGAGCTAGGCTATGGACCAACGATCCCAGAGCGCCGGCTTTCTGCCAGCCATCCTCATCCATAGGGATTGAATAATAAAGAGGTCCAAGCGTTACTTAGGCTCCTATGAGCCTTCTACTTGCTTAGGCTTCGACCTAGGCCTTCAGGTCTGGCCTGGCTGAGACCAATATTAGTATGAATTCTGCTAAGTCATCCCGCTCCTTGATGTCTGATGCCTTTGATACGTGATCAAATTCCTTATCCGTCACCTTTAGCCTGCCTTACTGTTTCTTCGTAGTAATTTTCCATCCACTAACACCCCCCCACTTTGCTCGTTTGTTGGCTATTCCCAGCTGTCTTCACTGTATTCAAAGTGAAGCACAATTTCTTTCTCCTGTTGCAATAATTTTGACCCCCAATAGCAATAGTCTTCCTCACCATTTTACCAAGTGTCAATTATTTTTCTTTACCCGAAATGACCAACCTTTTTACCCCTTGTTCTAGGAGGACCTTAGCAGAAATTTAGCAATCTCAGTTTCCTAATCTGTAAAATTGGGATGATAATTCCTGCTGTGTGTTGTGGTCAAGAAGTGATGAAGCCTGGGGACACCTGGGTGGCTCAGTCCATTAAGCCTCTGACTCTTGATCTCAGCTCAGGTCTTGATCTGACTCCTGAGTTCAAGCTCCACCTTGGGCTCCATGCTGGGCGTGGAGCAGTTTAAAAAAAAAAAAAAGAAGTGGTGGAGCCTTATAAAAGATTAAAACCTCTATAGATGTTAACAACGGGTATGTTTTCTCGTTATTCATATCTTCTTATATGAGATGCAAGATGAAAATCGAAAACCGTGCCTACTACTTCTCAGATTTTCCTGCTAGAAGCGCCTAAAACCAATGGAGGGATAACATTTCCATGAAGGATTCTGAAGATAGAGCCCCAAGTTATACCCCACAAGCAAAAATGTATTTGAGGAAGCAGGTTTTTCTTTAAGAAGAATGTAAATTTTGTATTTCGCCTTTTGTTGGAATATCTTTTAAAAGTTTTTAAACAATTTATAATTGAGAAAGATGTTCCATTGTTTATATGGCTTCTTTACTTTCAGAATTACAAGGCCCACAGAGTGCAAGGCCAAAATAAATTGAAATTACTTGTGATATCTAAGTATTTGGTTTTCATTCAAAAAATATTTATTGTGACTATGTGCTGGGCATAGTCTAGGGACAGTGCTTTATTTAAAGAGCTTTTGAAATAAACATTTACTTTTAAAATGCCTTTTCAAAAATAAACATTCAAAAAGCCCTATTGCTTAATATTGGTTTTCTTGATTCCCTCACTCATTCATTCAGCATTTGTCGAGTCCCCCAATATACATCAAACTCAGTGCACACTATAGAGACACTAAAATGAGCAAGAAAAGATCTCTGCCCTCTAGGAGCCTACTGCCCTGGCAAGAAGACTGGCGTGTAATTAAATGAATATTGTGATAGAAGTGTGTGGGCATACAGCAGGTACACAAAGCAGGAGTTAAGTGTTTTGCCTGGGAGCTCTGGAAACACTGCATAGGAAGGTGATACACTGGTCTTTCCCATCCCTCTGCCAACACCAGAAGACATTTTCTTAGGTTAGAAGGAGGTAAAGAAAACAGTTAATATACTAACAGATTTTTTTTGCCCTTTAGAGGAGTTAAAGATAATAGCTTTAAAAATAGATGGGCAAAGTCCATTAAAATGTATTAAGTCATTTCCTGTTTTTTAAAATGAGATCTGTAATTTGTGCAGATTATAAGCAATGAATAAGTCCTCCATTGAGGAGAGAATGACTAAGAAATGTCATTTTCTTTGGGGGGTGGGAGTTTTTGTTTTTGGAGGTGGTGGTATTCGTTTTGATCTCTTGTCATGATTGGATTCTGGTGTACTATTTGGAATGGACAATGAGTTAAATGACCTTGAAATGGTAGTGAAAATAATAAAAAGGAAACACTGATTAAAGAATGTCACTATTGGGGCGCCTGGGTGGCACAGCGGTTGGGCGTCTGCCTTCAGCTCAGGGCGTGATCCCGGTGTTATGGGATCGAGCCCCACATCAGGCTCCTCTGCTATGAGCCTGCTTCTTCCTCTCCCCCTGCTTGTGTTCCCTCTCTCGCTGGCTGTCTCTATCTCTGTCGGATAAATAAATAAAATCTTTAAAAAAAAAAAAAAAAGAATGTCACTATTAACACCACCTTGGGGATAGGTACTAGTGTGTCCCTAGAGTGGGCATGAAACCTCAGAGGCTTTTTTTTCCCCCAGAAACTTTCTTAAATGGTTTAAGAACCATTTAAGACAAACAGAGTTTGTCCTTGGGCCTGCATGTTTCTTTCTATAATACAGGCATTAAACAAAAGCAAAGCAGAGTGGGTTTGGCAAGAGTAGTCCTGAAGACTCCCTCAAGGAGACAGAAACTAATCTTTTCTTTCAGTGCTAAGCATTTTTAAAAGTAGACTATATTCTGCCTCCATTTCCACTTTCTCTTTAAATATTTCTGTACTCTCATTCTGTCCCTACTCCTCTATTTGCACTGTTCTTTAACATAATATTATTAAATCTCCCTCTCTCTGTTCTAACAGAGCTCCTTGTCTCAACTACTTTATTTCACAGAGTTGCTGAAGGTAGTAAGAATTAATTTGCCTACAGTACTTGTGTTCGTTTGTGCTTCTGTTCTTCCTCCCCACCTGAACCGAAACAGTTTTTACTATACTCAAATATTACTGTAAAATGAAAACAATTAAAAATAAAATGAGCAACTGTTAATCCACTACCCAATTTAATACCCAGAATATTGTAGTATCACTGAGTTTACTTGTGTGTCCTATACCATGTCCCTCCTTCAGGAGAGGTAACCGCTATCCTGAATTTTGTCTTTATTTTTTCCTTGCTTTGTTATTTCTCTGTAGAAAAACATATAACCATATATGTATATATCTCTAAAAATATATATTGTTTAACCTTCTTGCTTGTAGCTTTTAAAAACATTATGCAATATATGTAATCTGCCTTTGATTTTATTTTTGCACTCGAAGTTGTATTTCTGGGGGTGCCCAGCTGGTTGTCGGTTAAGCGTCTGCCTTTGGCTCAGGTCATGATCCCAGGGTCCTGGGATCCCCTGCACTGGGCTCTCTGCACAGCAGGGAGCCTGCTTCTCCCTTTCCCTCTGCCTGCCACTCTGCCTGCTTGTGCTCTTTCTTGCTCTCTGTCTCTCTGTCGAATAAATAAATAAAATCTTAAGAGAAAATAAAGATTTATTTATTCGACAGAGATAGAGACAGCCAGCGAGAGAAGGAACACAAGCAGGGGGAGTGGGAGAGGAAGAAGCAGGCTCCAAGCGGAGGAGCCTGATGTGGGGCTCGATCCCATAACGCCGGGATCACGCCCTGAGCCGAAGGCAGACGCTTAACTGCTGTGCCACCCAGGCACCCCAGAAATAGTATTTCTTGTATTCATTTGTGTTGCTGCAATAATTGCAGGTCTATTATATGAATATATGAATGTATGAATACATGAATATATGAATATGCTATATGACTATGAATACATTCTTCTGACAATGGGCATCCGGGTTATTTCCATTTTTGCTATGACAAAAATTGTTACTGTAAGCATTGGTATGCATGTGTCCTGTGTGGCATCGCTGGCTTTGGAGCTGCTGCATCATGGCATATGCCCACATCCAACTTCACTTGAGAATCCCAGATTGTACTCCCAGATGGTGGTACCATTTTACCTCACCCACACGAGCAGTGGAGACAACCCCACATTTTTATCAACACTTATTTTTGAGATGTCTTAATCTTTGCTAATTTAGTGGTTATAATATGTAGTCATAATGAGTAGTTACCACAGTGTACTCATAATTTGATTTCTTGATCACTAATGTGTTTGGGCATCTTTCTCTAAATTTATTCACCAAAAATGTTTCTCCTCTGTCAATGGCCTGTCTTCTGCATATTTTTCTATTGGGTTGTTTATCTTATTTTTATCAGTATAGAAGTTCTTTATATAGTCTCAGTAGTAATCACTTGTGGCTTGTGATTTCACTTCCTTCATGAGCAGCTAGGTTACAGAGTTCTTATAAATGTAATATACTCAGAAATCTACTGGCAGGTTTCTGTGAAAGTTTTTGCTCTCTTGACCAAAGGTGAAGACTGGCTTCCTTTCCCTTCTCTTTCCACCTTCTTTGAACATGGACATGATATTTAGAGCTGTAGCAGCCATCTTGTGATCATGAGGAACAGGCCAAGAAGAGTACTGCACTGGTCTTTGGAATATAATGTTGAGCCACTAAAACAGTCCGCAACTAGCTACCTCCAGATTTCTTCTTATGTGAGAAAAAAATAATTGCTTAAGCCTCAAGTATTCACAACTGATAGAAGGCTCAGGAGTATGTTGAATCCTGTTTCTGAGAAATCACGTGTCATATTACTCTAGGAAAACCTTTTACTTGAGCTAGCTTAATAGAATCTGGTCCTTCAATCCACAATGCCTTGAATAAAACAATTCGGGTGAAAAGAATGCTGAGGGAGAATGGACTTTGAAGAATGGTTTGAGCAAAGAGGCAAAACAAACAACATGTTCTGAAGCCCCTGAGTAAGACAGGTGAGAAAGCTCAGTGTGGATGAGTGGAAGAGAAGGTTCTAAAAGGGAGGTGATAACAGTTCATAGGTTAAGAGTGTGTCTGGAGGCAAAGAAGAATCACTGAAAATGATTCAGTTACCTGCTGAGAAGAGTCATTTAAAACAGGTAATCTAGTAGTGAGAGGAAGTCCTAATCTCTGCAGTGAGCTATAAACTGAAGAGGAGCAAACCTTATTTCATGAACTGGGTTATCCGGTTTCAAATCCTTTTCTATGTTTATTTCTATTTAGTTACCCTCCATCTTTCCTAAAATCTTGTTTATGGCTTCCAGCCCTTTTACAGTTTTGCTAAAGGGTGTTAGGGTAAAAGTCTTCTGTTAACTGTTGAGCCAGTGCACAAATGTGAGGAACCATAAGAAGGAGGTAAAATCTCTAGAATCAGCCTTGGGGACCTCATGGGTGGGCAAACGAGCTCCACCGAGACAGTCCCCTCCCACCAACACTCTCCTTCAGTGTTAAGCTTGCAGAGCCTGAGTTTTATGTTGTCATTCATTTTTAGGAAAATAAGCTTTTCTTCATAGGCTTACCGTCATGTAAAATACAAAAGTGTGAGCGCACTTGACTGGTGAACGTCTGATCTAAGCAGACACTCAATATATATATGGGGTTTTTTTCAAAAACAAAGATTTCTGTGAATCTACCTCCATTATTTCTGCTTTCCTACTACCCACTCAACCCAAAATCTATCCTGGATCCCTAATCTACAAAAGAAATGGGGTTGGTCTGACGTGACTTGTTCTTAGTAAATCCACACCTGGCGCTGTTGATCACCACTTCCTTTCTCTACCATGCTCGCAAATCATTGCTTCAACAATCTCTTTAAAAATGTATCACCAAAAATACGGAAGTTAATTACCTATAAGGTATCTATAGTGTTAAAGACAACACATATATTGTTCTTTTAAAAAAAAATCTTGAATAGGGTTGCCATCCATTTCCTAGTCGTCTTCAGCATCCACCTTCTTCAGCTGTTTTAACAACATAATAAAATCCGCCCCTCTCTCCCGATTCCTTTTCTGTTCACACCCCTTGCTTTGTGCTCATCTTACGTTAAACGTGTCCCTCTCCTAAACCACCCCCCTGGATGGGTCTGACTGCAGAACTCTTTGCCTTCAGCGAGGGGAGCAGGGCTCCTCCAGCACTGCGTTCCCAGCTCCAGAGCTGTACTCGGGGCATCCTGAGTCGCATGCAGTTAATAAAATTTAAAAAGCTTTAATCAACAATTGAGAAAAAGGAAAATAAAGAGTTCAGAAGAGGGGCACCTGGGTGGCACAGCGGTTAAGCGGCTGCCTTCGGCTCAGGGCGTGATCCCAGCGTTCTGGGATCGAGCCCCACATCAGGCTCTTTCGCTATGAGCCTGCTTCTTCCTCTCCCACTCCCCTGCTTGTGTTCCCTCTCTCGCTGGCTGTCTCTCTCTCTGTCGAATGAATAAATAAAATAAAATAAAAAATCTTAAAAAAAAAAAAGTTCAGAAGAGAGTCAAGCTGGGCCTCCCACCCTTTCTGCTGTTATTTTAGCAAATGGAAGCTTGTCTGGGGGTGAAGGTGGGAAGTAGGGTGAATTTTCCTGCCACTCTTCTTAGAGGTCTATGACACCCCTTTATAAGCACTTTCTTGTGTCCTCTAATACGTGAAGTAGTTTAAAAAGTGGATCTACTCCCTTCTAAATCACGAGGTCACGGAATGCTCCTGATTGGACGTCAAAGGAGCAAAGGAAAGCAAAGGAAACTTAACAGGTCCTTCCCGCCTTCGCTTCCCCAGTAAGATGGGAGCCAGGAGCGTGCTCCCGGCACTTCCCAACCTTCAGAGCTACCTTCCCTTTCACAGTGTCTCACCTAACAGATTTCATTTACTTTGCACTTTTAAAATGGTGCCTTCGAAAAATCTAAAGCAGTGATACTAGAACTTCGCACTTTGAAATCCTCTGGGGTGTGGGTTAAACAGGTTTCCCGTAGCAGGGTCCGGGGAAGGGGTGACAGGCGCCATGTCTGGCTGCGACGGTGACAAGAAGCAGCCTGTGAAGCAGCCCAAGAACCAGGCCAAGGAAATGGGCGAGATAAAGCATTCAAGCAGAAACAGAAAGAGAAACAGAAGCAAGAAGGAGAGAAAAACGAAAGCCGCTGGGAAGGCCCCCCTCGCCACAGGCGGAATTGAGAAATCCAGCGACAAGGAAGCCGGTCCTTGTGCCTGAGGCAATGGTGATCGTTAATTCCCCTTCAGAGCGTCTGTTGCCATCTGTAGCTGGAATGAAGTGTTGCCTTACATCCTGTTGTAGATTTAAGAATAAATTTTGTTAAAAAAAAAAAAAATTCGATCATAAAAAAAAAAAATGCCTAGCTCCATTCCATCTCCAGAGAATCTCAGATGAAGATCTAGGATGGAACCCATTCATTATTCTCTTATCATGCTTAACAAAAGCCCCAGGAGGTTCTGATGCCCGTCAGATTTTGAAAACCTCGGAACTAGTCTGCCCACATTACCACTTTCCAGACAAGTTTTAATAAAATAAAATCACTTTCCTCAAAGAGATTACAACACATTAAGACCATTGTAAGTACTGCATAGTAATTAAACTCCTGGGCTCGGGAATCTGCCTCACCGAATACCTTTGAGCAAATTACCAAAAACTTTCTGTGTACCAGCTTCCTTACTTGTAAGATAAGAATGATAATAAAAGTACCTACCTCATAGGTTTATTGTGAGGATTAAATGAGATAATATGTCTAGAACACTTAAGCACAGAGTAGGTACTCAATAAATGTTGAACATTATTAACTGAAGATTTCTGTCACCTCCTCATCAGAACCAGGTTGATGTTATGTTCTATTAGCCTAAGAATAGTGCTCAGGGGCTTTCCAAACCCGTTTTCAATTTTATGTGAAATTCTATTTGCATTCTGCTGTGAAATAGACCTGTAGGTAGCTCTTCCCAGATTCTCAAAGGGGGTCTATAGCACTGTACTGAGCTCTAGAACCTACCTTGGAAATTGTGATTCATTACATCTGGATTATTCTTTTGAGGGGTGGGGTGGGTGTTATTCTTATATTTAGGGAAGAAACATTGATCCACAAGTGAAGAATTTGTTAGAGAATCTGTTTTTTGCTGAACTAGCCTCCCTGTAGCAGCCATTTTGTCCTTTGCAGGTAAGAGTGGAGGAGGGAGTACTTGGTAGTTAGGCTGCTTCAAAGCCCAGATGCTTTTCAGTTACTAAGCACATGAAGCCTTGTAATCAATCCCTTCGCTTTCTCTAGTAAGCTTTCGTCTCTATAGCTAGCCACAAAAAAATGCCTAATGCAATGCCACTAATTACTTTGTTATTTTATAAAATTCAAAATGTCATAAATAGAAAGCAATATTTGTAACATTACACCTAAGGACTTACCATCCAGCATAAGAGCTAAAACATCTCCCATATTGACATTACCTTGGTATTCCTTCCCAGTCCCATACGCCCAGCCTGTTCATTTTCCACTCCCTCCAACACGTCTTCTACATTTTGCCTTTATCGTTCCCTTTGCTTAAAAGAAAATCATGGTGGGGCGCCTGCGTGGCTCAGTCCATTAAGAGTCTGACTCTTGATTTCAGCTCAGGTCATGGTCTCAGGGTGGTGGGATAGAACCCCCACCTCAGTCTCTGCACTCAGTGGGGAGTCTGCTTGGGATTCTCTCCCTCTCCATTTGCCCCCCTCCCCCCGTGCTTGCTCTCTCTCTCTCAAATAAATAAATAAATAAATAAATAAATAAATAAATAAATCTTTTAAAGAAAATCATGGCTTTGCCACATATTTGTCCCTAGTCAGTGTTTAACATGTTTTGAATTTTATAAAAACAGTATCATACTATGTACACTAGTGAGGATTTGCTTTTCCACTCACCATTATTACTAGTGTTTATTCATGTTATTTCCTGTTCCTACAGATCAATTATTCTCACTGATGGATAAATTTCCATTTGTGTGAATATGGCATTCTACTTACCCATTCACCTGTCAGTTGACATCTAGGTGATTTACTTTGGATTTTTAAAATGCATTTCAAAAAACATGCTTAGGCAGGAGTATCTCTAGAGCACTTAATAGGAGTGGAATTGCTAGGGTATTGGGGTAGGCTGACAATGACCCCCAAAGATATGTCATCCTCATCCTCCAAACCTGTGACCATAACCTTATACAGAAAAAGAGTCTTAGCAAATGTGATTAAGTTAAATATCTCGACATAGGGAGATTATCCTGAACTATCCAAGCATGCCCTAAATGCAATCCCACCGTCCTTATAAAGCAGGAGGCAGAAGGAGGGTTGAATCTAAACAGAAGAGATGAAGGCAAGGTGCCTTGTCAACACCTTGATTTCAGTCCAGGGAAACTGACGTTAAACTTCTGGTCTCCAGAACTATGAGGGAATAAATTACTCTTGTTTTAAGTCATCAAGTTTGTGGTCATTTGCTGCAGCAGACGTCGGAAACTAATACAAGTATGCATACATACAACTTGAGAAGATAATGCCAAACTATTTTCAACTGATGATGTGTCAACGTCAATGTATCAAATATTAGTTCCAGTGGTGGTTCCAGAATTCCTGTGCAGGAGGATTCAGGAAACTTGTATTGAAGTTGTATTTACATAGTACTTTCAAAACAATGGGGAAAAACCATCAAAGGTCCCTATCAAAGAATGTTGGTGGAGAGAGTGGGTTGCTATTCATAGACACTCTCAAGTGATTACTTTGCAGGCTTACTAATTACAACTGAGTTCTCTGCTTAGTTGTACTATGCTCTTGCTGTTGGAAATCATGGAGAGATGATCTTGCTGGCCCCAGGTCGGGGAGGTATAACTAGTTCTTAAATGCCTGAACAGGTTTTTAGGATCACTGGCATGCCATGTGTTTATTGGAATGATTTCCCCATTTATGAAGTTACTTTTGTTGTTACACCAAGAGCCGGTTTATGTAGAAGCATTGCCCTGGCCTTTACACCTTGCAGAAACAGCACTTCTCTTCATGACACAGTGTCCAAGGACAGTCAAGGGGTTGAACTGCAGATAAGCCCACTGTGCCCTTTACTCTTTGCATGTTTGTTTGATTCAATACAGTTCATAGCTCTCAGTCCTGCCAAGTTTCGGACATTCTAGGATCACTGTTGCTGCTGCTGACTAGTTGCAGCCCATAAGGGATAAAAGAATGAGATCTTTTTTTTTTGAAGGCTTTATTTAAGAGAGAGAGCGTGAGCAAGTGCGAGCAGGGGGTAGGGCAGAGGGAAAGCATCTCCAGCAGACCCCCTGCTGAGCTCAGAGCCCCACGTGGGGCTCAATCTCACAACCCTGAGATCATGACCTGAGTCGAGATCAAGAGTCAGTGGCTTTAATGACTGAGACACCCAGGTGCCCCAGCGATAAAAGCATGAGATTTTTTTAAATTTTGCATTTCCAATAAGCAGGAGGATGATATATTAGTTTCTGCTGCTGCTTGAACAAATTACCACACGCTTAGTGGTGTAGATCAACATGGACTCTTTACAGTCCTGTGGGTCACAGGCCCAACATGTGTCTCCTTGGGCTAAAATCAAGGCGTTGCCAAGTCTGGGCTCCTTTCTGGAGGATTTAGAGGAGAATCCATTTCTTTCCCTTTCTCAGCTTCTGAAGGCTGCCTCCATCCCTTGGCTCAGAGTCTCCCGCCTCCCTCTTCAAAGCCAGCGACAGTGCATCTCCGACAATTTTTCCATAGGCACATCTCCCTCTGACTGCACTGGGAGAAGTTCTCCAATTTTAAAGACACCTGTGATTTTTAGGTCCCAGGTATCTCTTGTCAAGGTCCTTAATTTAATTATATCTGCAAAGTCCCTCTTGCCACATACAGTAACAGATTCGCAGGTTCTAATAATTAGGGCATGGATATCTTTAGGGGAGGCATTATTCTGTTTACCACAGAAGAATCGTTGAAAGAGGGAGATACAGAACAAATACTATGCTTATTTAACTACAGGAACTATAGACATAGGTGCCACATCAGCAAACTGTTGTCCTCAGGGCTCATTACAGCATTTCATTTAAAACTTTTTGGGGCACCTGGGTGGCTCAGCCGGTTAAGCATCTGCCTTCAGCTCAGGTCATGATCTCAGGGTCCTGGGATTGAGCCCCATGTCAGGTTCCCAGCTCAGTGGGGAGTCTGCTTCTCTTTCTTCCTCTGCCCTGCCCTCTCCCCCCATTCTCTCTCTCTCTCAAATAAATAAATAAATCCTGAAAAAAATTATATGTCAGGGCACCTAGGTGGCTCAGTCAGTTAAGCATCTGACTTCAGCTCAGGTCATGATCTCAGGGTCATGGGATCCAGTCCCATATTGGGCTCCCTGCTCAGCGGGGAGTCTGCTTCTCCCTCTGCACCTCCCTCCCACCCGTCATTCTTTCTCTCTCTCTCTCTCTCTCTCTCTCTCAAATAAATAAAAGATCTTTAAAAAAATAAATTAAAAAATTTAAAAATTATATGTCTTACTTAGTGAGACTAATTACATGGAAATTTTTACTTCTTGGAACTTTAATAAATAAAAATATTACATGTACCAACCTACATTGATAACCCGCAAATCTCAATACATTTTGCTTTCTCCTAATCTTAATTGTTCTCCCAGTAATACTAGACTTTCACTTTCCCAGGAATGTAACACTTCACTAAAAAACGGTGGTAGAAACGAACATAACAAGAATCTGGTATTGCTTATCTCATACATGTATTTTAATTTATTTTTTATTTTTTCAAAATAAGATACTGAGAGAGGTGCCTGGATGGTTGTTGGTTGGGTGGTTGACTCTTGATTTCAGCTCGGTCATGATCTTGGGGTCCTGGGATGGAGCCCCACCTCAGTCTCCGTGCTCAGCAGGGAGTCTTCTTCTCCCTCTGCCTCTGCGCCTCCCCCCACTTGCTCTCTCTTTCTCCCTCAAATAAATAAATCTTAAAAAAAATAAGATACAGATAAATATTTATTGCCAGGTAGCTAAAAATAAAGTCTTAGTTTATAGGCCTGGTTTTCTAGTTTTAAAAAAGCCTGACTTAATTCCCTATAAAATATTATTCAGCTCACCAAAAAAGAAAGTTCTATGTGCTTAAAAATAAAAATAGTCTCAGAAATACAACTTATCATCTCCTTTTCACACCATAAATATTTGTTGGACTATGTTGAAAAGAATCTCTTTCAAATTATTTCCCCAAATTCTGATCAGATAGTTTCCCTTGCAAGCTATGCACATCCAATGATTAAATATTTATTAAGCAGCTACTATGTACTAGATACTTCAGTCATATGGCTTCCAGAAGACATTATACCCTTGTGACCTTTTCAAAGGCCACAGGATGCAGCCTTTGGGGAGGCACCAAGCTTTATCACACATTTGGAGGAACCTGAGGCACAATCCCCAGGGCCCCACCTGCATCACTGGGCCCTTCCTGACTGATTCTTGCCCACCTGCCCCAGGAGGGACTGGAGGCCTGGTTCTGAACCCTCGCTAGCCCTGTGGCGGGGGCCCTGCAGCAGCCAGGGTCCAACAAGGAATTTAATAATGGGAATTGATTACATGGGTAATGAAGTAGCTGAGACGCCAGGAGAGGACATTCCAGTATCCCAGATATTAGCGGCAGCAGAAGGAACACACTACCGCCTGAAGGCTGGATAGAGGGTAGAAAATGATATGATTAGAGCCCATGGGCAGGTGCCAGCCAGTGGAAGCGAGAACCACAGTGGGCCTGTGTGATGGAAGTGGAAATCATGAACGAGACACAATCACGGCCAGAGGAGGCTAAGACAGAAAAGCAAGGAAAAGGCCCTGCTTTCTTTCTTCGGTCCTCCAGATTGATGCCAGTACCCCTCACTGACTGATCCCCTCTGAAAATCAGGCTGTAGGGGGCTAGGAAACAGCCGGCAGGAACCAGGCACCCTGCTATGCTGAGCAGAGCAGACAAAGAGTTGAAGAAAAGATCTGAGAATGCTGACCCAGGACTAACACAGGACTGGTATGAGACCTCTTGGATTCCAGATGCCTACCTGTTTTACCGTTTACTTTATCTGCACACTAGCCAGTTAGAATTCCTATGATCTCTCGCTGGCACTCCCCATCACCAGTCTCCTATCTCAGTGCACATTGGAATCGCCTGGAGACCATTCGAAAAAGGACCAATTCCTGGGCTTCTCCCCAGATACTGAACAAGCGTCTTTGAAGGTAAAGTAGAAAAACCTATATTTTTAACATCTCAACTTGATTCTGATGTAGATGGTCTTTGGACTCATTTTTGAAAGTGGGGCTTAAAGGTGGGAATACTCTACTTCCAGACTTCTAGATCTTCCAAGTTTTCTCTCATCCTGCTAGAATGAAACCTGTCATGCCGAGCTGGACTGTAGAATGAGGGTGGTCTCCAAACAAACACACACTATTTAATATATAAAAATAGGTTGAACTTTATATTTACATTATCACTAAAATCCAAATGATAGATTAATTTCAGTATCATTCTTATAACTAGATAATGTCCAAAAATATCTGTGAATATACTGTCTTTCTGGTTTAAAGTGAATGAAGCATGGCATTAAAAAGAAAACTTTCTCCGTGATCTGATTTTGGTTAATATTGAGGTTTGGCCATTTTAGACTATAGCCATAATTGTACATGTTTCACATAGTTTAAAAGGCACAAAACAGCAGAAGCCTACATCTATAGAAGACAGGACTCATGGGCACCTGGTTGGTTCAGTCGGTTAAGCATCTGACTTCGGCTTGGGTCATGACCTCAGGGTCCTGGGATCCAGCCGCACATTGGGCTCCCCGCCGAGTGGGGGGGGGGGGAGTCTGCTTGTTGTTCTCCTCCTGCCCCTCCCCCTGCTTGTGTCCTCTCTCTCTCTCAAATAAATAATAAATAACATCTTTGAGAAAAAAAAAAGAAGACATGATTCATTTCTTGCAGATTTGGTCCTTCTTGTAATTTATCAATTTCTTGTCTATTATTTTGGTGTGTTTCTTACTATAGACCCAGCAGCAATCTGAGGAGGTACCTCAAGGACCACACAGTACTAGGGAAAGGAGAGAGCTAAAGAATTGGGGCTCTGAGCCTGGATCTAGCTTGGACCTGAGCAGAATTTTCTTTAATGTTTTACATGTTCGTTTTCCACATACAATTTTATGTGGAAAAAAAAAAAAGCTTTCACTTACTAAGTTTTGAAAATCCTGGATTCTGGACAATGCTTCACATGGAGCAAATGAATAAAAGTTTCCATAATTGCAGAATCTTATATGTTTGATGTTTCTGGGAAGTAGGCTCTTGATAGAGGTGTGATTTAATGCAGCTTGGAGACTAAGTCTGAACAGGCTCATTAGGCTGCCTTTAACTATAGGGTTTATTGATAATGATGGGATGAAACTATCTGACAGCTGTCAGCCAGGAACAATGTATGCATAAACCAGGGGGTGAAAAACTGGGTCAACAAACATCACGTAGTCAGGAAACATTGTGGTTTCTTAGGTTAACTGCTAATGAATTATTTTAGGTAGAAAACTTCTCTTGTTCTGACATGGCTCTTTTTTTTTTTTTTTTTTAAAGAGAATGCGAGCAAGCATGAGTGGGGTGAGGGGCAGGGGGGAAGCAGGCTCTCTGCTGAGCAGGAAGCCCAATGCAGGGTCCAGTCCTGGGACTCTAGGATCATGACCTGGGCTGAAGGCAGATGCTTAACCGACTGAGCCACCCAGGTGCCCCTGACATGGCTATTTTTAAAAGAGCTTTTTCCCTGAAACCTTAGGTGGCTTGGATTTGCCATCAAGAAATAATTTTTCATCTTTGAAATGTTGGCTCATTTCCTTAGTGAAATTATGCAACGTGACTCTGTTGTATCTTTTTCTTACCTTTACAGATATAAAGCAGTTTTTAAAAATTGCTCAACTTTTTGGTTTTTGCCTCCAGCAAGACACATTTTATACTCACACTGAGTTCCGCTGAAGATGTGGTTAAAACCAGCCAGTAGTGTTAGTAGTTAAAGACAGTGTCTCATGTAAACAATATTCATATGACTTAGAAGTATGGACTCACTTGGTGAGATATCACACAACCATTAAAATGATACTTTCAAAGTTAACATGATATCATGAAATGATGTAATCTTTAGTGGAAATGGATGACATAATTACATCTAATGTAATTATGATCATATTTTAAAATATATGCACAATATCTTTTTCTGGCATTTTCTTTTTTCTTAATTTATTTTTTTTAATTTAAATTCAATTAATTAACATAATGTATTGTTGGTTTCAGAGGTAGAGATCGTTGATTTATCAGTCTTATATGATACCCAGTGCTCATTACATCGTGTGCCCTCCTTAATGTCCATCGCCCAGTTACCCCATCCCCCCACCCCCCTCCCCTCCAGCAACCCTCAGTTTGTTTCGTATGATTAAGAGTCTCTTATGGTTTGTCTTCCTCTCTGGTTTCATCTTATTTTACTTTTTCCTCTCTTCCTCTATGGTCCTCTGTTTTGTTTCATAAATTCCAGGTATGAGGGATATCATATAATTGTCTTTCTCTGATTGACTTATTTCACTTAGCATAAAACCCTCTAGTTCCATCCACATCATTGCAAATGGCAAGATTTCATTTTTTTTGGTGGATGCACAATATCTTTGGATCTAACAATTCCACTTCCCAAACAGGCGTGCAAAGATAAATATGGAAGAATGGTCACTGCATTGTTTATAATAGCAAAAAGTTAGAAATAACAAATCTTCATCAGTAGGGATCACTTAAAGTATGGTACATCCATGTAGTGGAATACTATATCATCATTTTTAAAATGAAGTAGATACACATTTCTGGACTCTGAAAGATGTTTAGATATATTATTAATGACAAAAAGCAAATTACCAAACAGAATATATAGTAGAAGCCATTTGGTAAAAATACCAAGTCAGCATATATAATAGATAACATATTATATATTATGTATCAACATTACATAATACGCATAATATATAATATATAATGGGTATATAAGCTTGCTATATATAATAGGTAATATTAACAAACTTTTCACAGTAATTACTTCTATGACTATTGTGGGTTGCGTATAGGAAATGTTAGTTTCTCCTTTATTCATTTCTGCATATAAATTGTTTATAATAAACACGGCAATTTATAATACATTATGGTATAATACATACAGTTTATGATACAAAATACATAAAATGTCGGTATTGAAGAAAGACTGGAAGGAAATACACTAACATGATTACAATGTTTGTTTCTAATTGATAGAACCATGAAAGATTTTAAAAAAATTTTTTTGTGCTGACTCTACATATAATTCTTATCTCATGTGTTAATGCCATGCTTTTGTAATTAAAAAAAAAAAAGTAGAAAAAGAAGGCAGGGAGTCAGAGAAGGAGTTGTTAAGGATTGGATTAGGACATTTAAACACCTAAACATCTTCTAGCTTTAATTTGCTGTCGTTAGTCACTGATAATGTTGCCTTTTCAGAATGCCAAAAGTGCAATTTGGCGGATCAGTTTCTTTAAGAAGGCCAAATTATGGGAGATAAATACATGAATTGCTTTTGCTGGAGGCTTCCACTGAACGTGTTCTTAGCACTGTACTAATTATACACACGGCTGGAGCAGGAGTCCGTCACAGCAGAGGACCCTCGCTCCTGGAGCACGGCTTCTCCGTTTGTAAGGAGCCATCAATGCATGTGGCTACAAGCTAAAGTCAATTTTATTTTATTTTATTTTTTAAAAGATTTTATTTACTTATTTATTTGAGAGAGAAAGAGAGAGGGCATGAGCAGGGGGAACAGGAAGAGGGGGGAACACAGAGAGGGGGGCAACAGGGAGAGGCAGAAGCAGACTCCCCGCTGAGCAGGGAGCCGATGACGTGGGGTTCAATCCCAGGACCTTGGGATCGTGACCTGAGCCGAAGGCAGACGCTTAACAGACTGAGCCACCCAGGCGCCCCTAGAGTCAATTTTAAACAAATAGTGGTTTTGGCAAATTTCTAGAACATTAGAGTCTTGAGGCGGTAAGTCCTTCAACCCTGTGATGTCAGCTTATTTCTCAGAAGAGCTCCCAGCTGAGATTTTCCCAGAAATCTGACCATCTGAGGCAAAGACGTAGACACCAGCTCTTTACCTCGAGGATTCCTTTTCTGGTAAACTTCTCTTGCGGGCAAATTTTAATATGCCAAGAACTTTTCTGCAGCAGGTTTCAGTTGCCCTAGAATTTGAATTCCATAGATCACAGTTCATAAACGGTACCACCCATGGGGGACTCCTACCAGGACCCCTGTTTTCCCAGCACCTACAATTCTTGCTGATTTTCTATCTTTCTAATAGAGAGGGATGGGGAAGAGGGATCAATAATTGGCAGCCAGACCAAAATCCACAAGTTACCAACCGAGACCACAGCAGGTGGGATTTGCCACAAAAGCAGAAAGACAACCAGATTTATGGCACTTGAGTCAGCAAATAGCAGTATCATTTTGCAAGGCGTTTGCTGCTGGTGGAAAACCATTTCATCGATGGAAAATCATCAAATTGTTTCATTCCTTTGCTGCTTTGTTTTTAATTGGCAGGCCCTAAGGCTTTGTGGCATGAGCTGCTGAATACATAAATAAAGTCATTTCATGTCATAAAACCCTTTCAAATGCCAAAATTAGGAGAGTTGATTCAAATGCCACAGAGACAAAAAAAAATGTGTTTTTCCGGGACAAAGGAAAATGAATGATTTAAGTTTGTGGCAAATTTTAGTCTCATTGCGCACCCACACAAATAATCGTTTTTTAAAAAATTCTATTCAGCACTTGGGTACAAGCACATAGTGTACCCAGGAAGTTCAAATGTCTATTATCATTATTAATACCCTTGTTTTTCTCACTCGCTCATTGCCAACCACAACAAGGAATTAAGCCCAAGCTACTTCAGCAAAAGGGCCAGGAGCGTGAGTATCCTAGATAGAAAAGGCCTGGTCAGCTTTTCCATTTCCTATAGGGTAGGTTCCTTCACTCGTAAGGATGGCTTCTTGAAGAAGGTTACCACAGTGTGTCATACTCACAACTGTCCGATTTCACCGGGTGAAAGAGTTTCCTACATTTCCTTGGTTATGTTGGAAACACTCCTAAGACAGTAGTTACCTGCTTAGCAGTCAAAATAAAAAGGGATTCTGAGGGATGCCACTATCTCAGGGGCTGTGTTTTCTCTTTGGAAATGCGGCCTCTGTCTGGGGTCAGGTGTGGTTTTGTGTTGTTTTCTCTGGGGGTTTTGCACAGAGTTCCGCTATCTTTGTAGACACGTCTCAGTCAGTTCTCAGACGGGAGACTAAAGCAGGGATGCTTCAGTCCCCGAGGTATGCAGCTTTCAGCTCAAGTGGCCAAAGGAATGTCCCAGCCGGGCATTTCTACCAGTGAGGCAAGCTAAGGGATTCTTTCTACTTTTTGGAACGTCACTGAGCTGTGGAAGGAAGAAATGAGTATGGTTTCCTTTTTTTTTTTCCTTCTTTTTTTAAAAGCCGAAACAGGAGCAGGATTGTAGCTGTCACAAGCTGACTAAATATTTTTTTACAACACCAAAGCCTTTAAAATCCTTGGAACGCTCTTGAGAACTAATGTTTATGTTGGGACCTTTACATTAATTGGGAGGGGGCACGTGTGTGCAAGTTACATGTGCACCGTGCCAGCTGCTGCTGGGGCTCCACATCTGAGGATGGTAGGGCGAGAAAATCATTCTATCCACCGTCTGGCATAACTTAAGACTGCAGAGAGGCAGACTTCAGCTCAACAGTCTGAAAATGGACGAATCAGAATGAGGTTTGCAGCAAGCCCAAGAACGCCCTTGACATTCAAACCACACACCCTAGCCTCCCTGACTACCAGACTCGTAATTCTACTCTGTCTCCCTGCCTGGGGAAGTTCTGTGCAGTGTCAGAATTCAGCCAGTAGGCCTCAAAACCCCGGGAGGATTCTATTTCTTAAAGATAAGTCTAAGACCTAGTTGCAGAGGGTTGATTTCAATCTTCTCCCTTAACAGAAGCCACCAAATAAAAATATATAGAAAAATGGAGACCGTGCAGCTTGAAAAATTCACTTTAATCTGATTTATACCAGGGTGATGTAGCATTTATGCAGTATTTGGTTTTCAAGTTGAAACTTTTATTTTTTTTTTTAATGAATCTATGGATCAGTTCACTGGAATGTTCATCGGCTACTCTTTTGCACTTATAAAATATTAGTCTTCAATAGGGTTGCTGAGCCAGTTTATGTGACTTGACCCTGAGTGTGACTGTAAAGGTCATGACCATAATTTAGAAAAAAAGACAAGTTCTTCCTATGGTTCATCTGTGGGGTTATCTTTCGTGTGGGAAATATTACTAGCTATTATTGTCAAACTATAATTTTTAAGAAGTGAAAAATGGCTCTTAATACAAACATTTAAGTGAGCACATGTTGAATATTCATTTACCTTGGTAACTGGGGCACCATCAAGATGGTCAAACTGGTTCAGAGGAGAATTCAAGAGATTGAGTACACGTGGTTTATGAAAAAAAGAATCCAGGAATCAGATTGCTGAGTTAGGTGTTGTTTTGTTCTGTTTGTTTTTTATTAGATGTTTTTTAAAATCTTATGGGAATGCAACATGGTACAGTCGCTTTGGAAGAGGTTCAGCAGTTTCTCACAAGACTAACCATACCCTTACCATGAGATTCAGCAATCACAAATGAGCCGAAAATTCATGTCCCCACAAAAACCTACACACAAATAGTTACAGAAGCTTTTTTTTAAAAAAGATTTTAGTTATTTATTTGAGACAGAGAGAGTGTGTGCACAGAGGGAGAAGCAGACTCTCCACTGAGCAGACAGCTCTACGTGGGGCTCGATCCCAGGACCCTGACCCAAGCTGAAGGCAGACACTTAACTGGCTGAGCCACCCAGGTGCCCTGATATAGCAGCTTAATTTATAAGGGCCCCAGACTGGAAACCATCAAGATGTCCCACAAGAGGTGAATGGAAAAATCAATGGATATATACATATAATGAAGTATTACCACAAAAACGAAATGACACAAAAAGACATGGGAGAACTTTAAATGCATATGACTAAGTGAAAGAAGCCAGTCTGAAAGGGCTACAGACTCTGTGAATCCAAACATATGGCATTCTGGAAAAGGCAAAACCGTAGAGACAATAAAAAGATCAGTGGTTCGTACACACACACACACACATACATGCACACACTCACATTTTGTAAAAGCAGGAAGAAAACTGGAAGAATGCACACCTGACATATATGATTATCTCCAGGAAGGGAAGTAAGACTAGAAATGAGAGATAGAGGACAAAGATTAAATTTTTCCTCTTGTATTTTTGCACTATTTTATTCCATATATATATATATATATATATATATATATATATATATATATATATATATATATATAATAATAATTAGGAGAACAACTCACTAAATTAACTAAAATAAAAATTTTCTATATATTATCACAGAAAAAAAAAGATCAGTAGTTGCCAGGGATACACAGGAGGTGGAAAGATTAAGCAGGTGAAGCACAGGAGACTTTTAGGGCAGGGAATCTATTCTGTATGATACGTGAATGGTGGGTATGTGACACTGTGCATTTGCTCAATTCCACAGAATGTACAAAATAAAGAGTAAACCATAAGGTAAACTATAGGCTTTAGTTAAAAATAAGGGATCAATACTGGCTCATCTCTTGTAACAAATGTTCCACACTAAGCATGATGTTATTAATAGGGGAAACAGTGGAGGTCGAGTCAAGGAGAAAGAGGATATACTGAACAGTCTGCACTATCTGTTCAATTCATCTGTAAACCTAAAACTGCCAGAAAGTAAAGTCTACTAATTTCAAAAAACCTGTTGAATGCCCTCTAGGATAACAAAACCATAATTTTTGAGATTCCTTTTTCCAATTTTCCAACAGAAATTATTTACAACTCTAGAAAAATCATTTGCCACTTATCAATCTTCTACAAGTTTATGTTTGATTTCACAGACCGTGGGCCCTAAGCAATAACAAATAGTTAAGTTAAACAAAGGTGCATTTCCCTAGAGAAGTATAAAATATGTGGGTTGGCCTGCTAGACAATGCCAGGATAACACTGAAGGGACAGATGCACAGTTATCCTTTTGCCATATTTTAAAGTGTCAAGTATTTTTTCTTAAAATTATAGCATGTTCTATTTGCTAAATAATTTTGCCACACTCTTGGTCAAGCTTGCAAATAATATTCCAAATGGAGAGCTAGCTCCTTGTATCAGCCACAGCCCGGTCAGGAGTCAGAAACCATACCAATTATTTAAATAAATAATTAATTTATCTAACAAGTAACTTAAATACATAAATAACTTGTCAATTATTTAATATAAAGAATTGTTTAGCAAGTGCTGGAAAACCAGAAACACAGAAGAGAATGTGAAGACATCATAGAAGTAGCAACTTCAGGACTAGAGGAACAAAGGGTGGAACCTGGAATATTAAAATTTAGACTCTCAGGAAGCACAGACCAAAGACCTAAGGTTGCCTCAGGAACTCGGAGGAGAGATACAGAATTCCTGGGAGCCAGATCTTGGAAATGGGGGTGTGGTTGGATAGTATGGTATCACTGAGGGGTGCAATAAAGCCAGTTGTGGGAACGTGGACCACCTGCAGACTGGAATTAACTGTGACTACTAGAAGGGACTGCCACAGCCAGAATGAGGGGCTGTTTGCAGGGTGACATTGATGACATTGATAGGAACAGGAAACAAACGGGAAGGAGCAAGTGACTTGTTCCGCTAGCGCCTCCTATTGGCAGAACCTATGAAGCGCAAACTGGCAAAAGAGAATTGTGCTTTGCGTTGCAAAGCAGTGACTAGAAGCGTGGATTTGAGGCTGGGACAAATACTTAACCACCAAGCACACCGCTCTAACTGGAACACTCGGAATTAATACATTTGCTGTTGTGGAAAAGCATGGGCTTGGGGGGCCGACAGACCTGGTTTTCAATCGTAATTCAAATATGGGCTAGTATGTTACTCTAGGCAAATACCGTATTGCCTTTCATTTCTCTAAGGCTCGGTTTCCTTATATGAAAACAGGGACAAGAATACCTATCTCACGGGGCTTTTGTGAGGATTAAATAAGGTCAGGTATATAAATTACCTAGGGTGCTGGCAGAGCCAGGCAAACTCAGGCAGTAGGACTTAATCTATTAACCACTATGTACACTGGCTTTCTGATCTATGTGGAGAACTACCTGACTGGTCAAAAAATAGTACGTTTGGGTGGGTGGAAAGAAAGTATGTGGTTATTAAAAGGCAGCATGAGAAATCCTTGTGGTGATGGCACTGTGTGTCTCCTGACTGTGTGGCGAGGACACGGAACTATAGAGATGGCAGTATGCTCACATACAAGTAACACTAGGGAAATATAAGTAAGATCGCTGGATTGTATCAATGTCAATATCCCAATTTGTATTCTAGGTTTAGAAATTGTTACCATGGAGGGAAACTGGGCAAAGCATACAAGGGATCTCACTGTCTTATTTCTTATAACTGCACGTGGATCTATAACAACCTCAATTAAAATTTCAATTAAAAATAGTAATATTGTGTGTTACTGATGCTGAGACTACCTTCTATGATGCCCTTACATTAACTGTAAGATGAGGAAAATATCAAGTAGGGTTATATTCATGTCACACTGAACATTTTAAATCATGTTTCCAGGGACATAAAAACAAATAGTTTAAGGTTTTGATGACAATGGATTTAACTTTATAAACATAGGTAAAAGCTATATTACCTTCAAATGATATTTTGACTTTATATAACTTAATCAATCAAATATTCTGAAAGATTTAGGACAATATCCCAAAAGACAAATGCAAAGCTTGAAGTGATACACACTGTTTAGTCTCTGACACTGTTACCCCATTACTGAAAGCGAAATGTAACAGAAATGGGCCCCAGATTACCAAAAGAGTTCTTTTTGGCCCAAATCATCCAGAGATTTTACCTAAATTCTTCCCTTCAGCTTGGGTTTGGACATAGCCCGTAAGCTAAGCTTTAATCATCATTCCAAATGTCAAGATGCAGTGACATTTCAAAGAAGTCATCCGATTCCAGAGATTAAAAGAACAACAACAACAACTTTTAAAAAGTATATGTCAAAAAGATCTTGCCAAACAGCTGAAGTAACAAATGAAATCTAGCCAGTTTCCAGCAGAGATTTATCATCTCTGTTGGCGCATTTGTTCTTAAGCAAGATGTAGGGCTGTTGTTTGGTTTTGGGGTATCTGCTGTGTGACTGTGATGGAAACAATCAGTTGTTCTGAATCAGCTCCCTGTTCTCTAAGGCTCTCCTGGGATTAAAGACACATCTGAACGAATTTCTGTGCCTCTGTCAGGCTTACTAGTTCAAGAAGTGACTGAGTAATGAAAACACAGTGCAGGTTTTTACAATCAAACAAAAACAGAATTATCCTGAGAACATATTACACACCTCGCGGTGCCAGATGGTGATGTTGCTTCTCTGTCTTTCCTCCAAGGTTGGAACATCTCTCTCACCACTAAAACTGTCAGAAGCCAGAGGGGAAGAATGGAGATAAATCCTTTTCTTGTTGGTTTCAGATCACCTCCCTATCTCATTTCATAGTAAACTGCAAATGTATGATAAATGCTATATTATACCACCTAATTCTACCATGGAAATACAGTCAATCACTCAGATAAAAATGGCCACCACAAAGGGGGGGAAAAAACCAACCTCTTTTATTGGGGTTGTTGAATTAGCAACTTGTTTTGAACTCTAAACAATGGCATACTATTATTGTGCTCTGAACAGAGTGGGTGTCCCCCAAATTCTTGTTAATTATCTGTGATAAGAAGTGAGAAGAAAAAAAAAGATCCACACATGAGACTATCCCAGTTGGAATCTGATGAAGATATGCGGCTTAAAAGAAACCCAACCCTCTTCTTTGAAAATATGTTTCTATTATTGCTTTCACTTTAATTAAAAAACTTCTTTCTGTACAGCAAGAGCTATGAATTATATCTCCAAGTTTTCCAAGATACCTTACAATTGTCATAAGAGGTCAAACCACCAAAAAAGACAATGGAGGGAATTGAACAGGGGAGGAAATTGCATGCGTGTCTGGACTTCTTCCTCTCAGGCTCCACAAGCTCTACCAAGCAGAAGCTGCCAATGCAGTACAAAGGTCTGCCCTTTGCTGCAAATAACTGGGCTATTCTGAGGGCATCAAGGCCTCTATAAGGCAAGGAAGCCAGTGCGTTTGTGAGCTGAACTCAGTTATAAAGAATTTCAGATTCCAGCAAGGGAGTTTCTAGTGGACCGTGCTAAATCAGGATGAAATCAGAATTAGATTAATGCCTTTATATAGCAGTATGTCCTGAGAAGGGGCAGAAAGCAGGAATTCATGGTGCCCCCCTTCTGATTTGGAACCCCAGAGACCAGTTCATTTGGTCCTGGTCCAAGCACACGAATTTCCTTCTACTCCTAGTCAACTGTGTTACCAATGACCGTGTTAGGATGGGTAGAAAGGAGGCAAAAATTCATGCGTACCCATCACTCCTGGAAAACCAAGTATAAGCCCTTTTCTGTCAAGAGACAGAATTTTAACTACTAATCAGATGATTCAGGCAAAACTATCTCAAAATAACCTTTCTTCTGCCACTGTGATCATAGCATTCTGGGCCATGCTGAGGTATTAACGTTGGTGGGGGCAATGTTGTTGTAGTTGTTTATGTAGCTGCTTATCCCCTGACATCCTTATTTTTGCTGATGGTACCATCACTTTCCTATCATCCAGCCTTGAAACCTCAAAGATTCAGCTTAAACTCTTCTATCACTTGCCACATGTAACTAACCAATACAATCAAACATATTCTGTTTTTTAACATTCCACTCACTACCCTCTGAAAATTTATCTTCTGACACCTTTTCATGTCATTTCTTTGCTCAAAAGCTTTCAGTGGCAAACACCTCTGGACTATTAAATAAAAGTCTAAATTCAACCAAGCATCCATAGGCTATAAAAATCTGGTCTGGAGTTGTCCTTCCAATCTTATCTCCCTACATGAATTATACATTCCTCCCAAATGAGTCTATTCATTGTCCCTAAAACATGTGACCCATTCCTATTTCCTTTGCTTTCCTAAGCTGCATTCCCTGCCTGGAACACTGTCCCTTGCCAGTATTAATCATGCACCCTGGAGTTCTTAATTTCTTGTGTGAATAGCTTTTACCTCCCTGGTAAATGTCCTGCTCAGCACTGGACGGCTCCTGCAACCCATGTACTTGGTTTCGAAGAGCCTCTTTATTAGGCTTAACTTCTTTTTAAAGCTTTATTACTTGAAACTAGCAGAAAATTATGGAATCCAGGCTGTAGTCTGTTATTGATCGTCATCCACTGATCTACACATGGTGGAACCTGGTGAATTCTGTACGATAAATGCCTTCTATATACAACAAAATTTTATCCTAGGTGAAAAATACTTAAATATGGAATATTTTTGTCAAAAGGAGTGTAAGAGACTCTCTTGAACCTTGCTATTCAAAGTGAGGTCCACAAACCAGCAGGACCGTTTCACCCAGGAACTTGTTAGAAATGTGTAAGCTTAGATGCTGCCCTGACCTATTGATTAGAATCTGCATATTAACAAGGCTCCTCAGGGGATTTGTGTGCACAGTGAAATCTGAGAAGCATGAGGCCCTTGAGATCCTACCTTGAGATCCAAAATGTTTGCGTGACAAGATGAAAAGAAAGAGGCAGTGTGAGATAATGGAAATTATTCTGAAATAGGAACCAGAAGTTGTGCATTTCATGTCATTTACCAGTTGTGACCCTGGAAAAATCACTTAACCATTTTGGGACTTGCTTTCTGATCTTTCCAGTGGGAATAATCTCTCCCTGTTGTTTCATGGGGTGGGTGTGTGTGTGATGTTTGGGGAAAAAAAATATGAGAGTGATTTTAAAAACATGTTGGGGCACCTGGCTGGCTCAGTCGGAAGAGCATGTGACTCTTGATCTCAGGGATGTGAGTTTGAGCCCCACATTAGGTGGAGAGATTACGTAAAAATAAAAATAAAGAAAAACAAAAACAAACCCAAACCATGAAAGGTTTACACGTATTAAAAAAATGTTTTTTTTAAATATCCTTTCTCAGGGGACGCCTAGGTGGCTCAGTTGGTTAAGCGTCTACCTTCAGGTCAGGTCATGATCACAGAGTCCTGGGGTCGAGTCCCACATTGGGCTCCTTGCTCAGCAGGGAGCCTGCTTCTCCCTCTGCCTGCTGCTCTCCCCTCCTTGTGCTCTTTCTCTCTCTGACAAGAAAGAAAGAAGGAAAGAAGGAAAGAAAGAAAGAGAGAGAGAGAGGAAAGGAAGGAAGGAAGGAAGAAAGAAAGAAAGGAGGAAGGAAAGAAAGGAGGAAGGAAAGAAAGAAGGAAAGAAAATCTTAAAAGAATATATCCTTTCTCAGGATCACACACCTGAGTTGTGGCAGAGCAGGAAGGAACCGCAGCCCAGCTCTCCTGACTTCTAGTCCAGTTCACTGTGAGGGAGGCTCCTGTCCCCACAAGTTCAGGAAGGCCCTTGGCACTGCAAGAAGCAGCTGGAACAATCTTTTGAGAAAGGAATTTGATAATATGTCTCAAGAGTGTTTCAATGTGTAAATACCCCACAACCTAGTAGTTTCTTTTTTTTTTTTTTTTTAAGATTTTATTTATTTGACAGAGATAGAGACAGCCAGCGAGAGAGGGAACACAAGCAGGGGGAGTGGGAGAGGGAGAAGCAGGCTCATAGCAGAGGAGCCTGATGTGGGGCTTGATCTCATAACGCCAGGATCACGCCCTGAGCCGAAGGCAGACGCTTAACCGCTGTGCCACCCAGGCGCCCCCAACCTAGTAGTTTCTTTACTAGAAATCTAGCTTAAGGAAATAATTGAAGAATTTTAAGTAATTTTGTTCACTGCAGATTTACTTATGATAGAAAAAAAAAAAACCAAAACGGCAAACAACTGGAAGGTTCAATAGGGAATCGTTAAATTACAAGTCATTGTAGGATAGTACATCATGGAGTTAGGAAAATTGTTGTCCAAAGAGTTTTTAAGGACACGAGAAGATGTTTGATACAACATTAAACAAAAAAAAAAGATAAATCATAAAATTATATATTAAGTAGTATCTCAACTATGTTAAAAAAAAATATGTGTGTGTCGGGGGGAAGACTGCAAGGAAACAGGAAAATATTAACAGTGTGTATCCCTGGGCAGCAGCTTTTTGTTCTGCCCTTCATATTCTTTAGAATGATATTGACTGATTTTGATCAGGGTACACGGGTATGCCTAAAATGGATTAGAAAAAGTGACAGTTTCTATAACCATTTGTACAGTGGAAGTGAATTTGTATCTATTAGTAGTTGTGTTTACTTTTTAAATAACTTCGCTCTCATTTCGAGTAGAGGTTATGCACACAAGATAAATATATATATATATTAGTCCCAGTAGTGCAGTTAGGTGCAAATAAAGCAAACCTCCCTCCTATTCCATCCCCCAGAGCAACTCCCCTTCCTGGAGCAACCACTGGATCAGTTTCTTCTGTTCGCTTCCAAAGACAAAAGCAGTTCTCCCAAAAGGTAACACTATAGACTACTCTGTACCTCTCTTTCTTTTTAAATTTTTCATTTTGAAAAAAAAATTCAAATCTTCAGGGTGGCTGAATTGGTTCATTGGTTAAGTATCTGACTTGGTTTAGGCTCAGGTCATGATCTTAGGGCCCTGATATTGAGTCCCACATCGGGCTCTGTGCTTGCCCCTCTCCCTCTGCTCCACTCCCCACCCCCCACTCTCTCTCCCTCACGCTCTCTCTCATAAATAAAGAGAATCTTAGGGGCGCCTGGGTGGCTCAGTCAGTTAGGCGTCTGCCTTTGGCTCAGGTCGTGATCCCAGGGTCCTGGGATCAAGCCCCACATTGGGCTCCCTGCTCAGTGGGGAGCTTGCTTCTCCCTCTCCTCCGTGCTCATGTTCTCTCTCTTGCTATCTCTCTCTCACTCTCTCTCTCTCTCTCTCTCAAATACATAAACAAAATCTTAAAAAAAATTCTTAAAAAAATATTCAAATCTTCAGAAAAGTTACAAGAATAGTAAAATGAGCTCCTGTACTCCCTTCACCTAGATTTATCAATTAACATTTCACCAAAATTGCATTCTCTCTCTGTACGTATATAATTTTGATCACTGTTGTTATTGTTACTATTATGATGGCTAACCCATTTCAGAGTGAGTTGTAGACATCTTTGTTCTAAACACCTGTTTGTGTATCTCTTAAGAATGAGGACATTTTCTTACCGAGCCATCATACGATGATTAAATTTGGGAAACTTAATACTGACACGATACTATTTTTTGATACAATACTATTATCTAATATATAGTCGAAATAAAAATTTTTCCAGTTGTCCCAATACTATCCCTTGTGACAATTTTTTTTTCTCCACACACCTTGAAGCATATTCTAAGCATTTTTGTAAAGCAACCTATTTCTTTTGTAAGAGTCATACAGCATTCCACTGGGTGGATGAAGCATAATTTACTTAAATAGTAACCTATTAATGAACTTTCTGGTTGTTTCCAATCTCCAGCTGCTACATACAATATGCAATGTGCAAATTTCTTTGTATACACATACAAGGAGGTGGGTATCTATCTGATACATTGTTTGAACTGAAAGAGCTGTGTCAGAGAGTACGTCCGTTTTGTTCTTTGATGAGTATTGCCAAAACCTAACTTCAAAGAGGATGTGCACCTTTACACTTCCACCCAAAATGCATGAGTTGGTGATTGCCTTACATCTAACCTAATGCTGCGTATTATCAGATCATTTGCTCTTTGATAATGGCATGTGAAAAGTATACTTTTTTTTCCTTACTGTGAACATATATATATGTTCATATATATATTTCATATATTTAAACATATTTGTATTTCCTTTTCTATGAATTGTTCCTTTGTTATTATGTTTGACTCTGCCTTGAATTCTGTGTAGTGTCCAACCAGGGCTCCCAAGAAGCAATGTTTTTCTAGAAAGCTGTGAGCTTCCCTGAGAGCTTGGGAATCCTCTTGTCCATTCTGAGAAAGTGCTTGATCTGTCAATTAATCTTTAATAAACGCTGTCTCCACTGATGCACTGGGTATATTCTAGGCCTTTTGCCATCGGTTCTCTGCTTCACATGGTCACTAGAGTCCAGATGATACCAGTGAACCTATGGGAAGCCATAAATGTCATCCAAAACAGATCTAGGTTCAAGTTGTCCCTGAGGTTAGAAAGTACCATCTACACCATTCTGTAGATCCCTGCATATGACATTTGGTGTTCCTCAGATGACAGACTTGTCTATTTGGTTTTGTTCTCTGCCTCCAGGCCTGTCCCTAACATTTGTGAAACCCACAGCAAGAATACGAATTAAGGCCCACATACCATATGTCTAAATATTTAAATCAAGCCAACATACTGTAAATAACTTATTTTAGGGATACCTTGGTGGCTCAGTCGTTAAGCTTCTGCCTTCGGCTCAGGTCATGATCCCAGCATCTTGGGATCTAGTTCCGCTTGGGTCTCCTTGCCCATCGGGGAGCCTGCTTCTTCCTCTGCCTGCAGCTCCCCCTGCTTGTGCACGCGCTCTCTCTCGCTCTCTCGACAAATAAATAAATAAATAAAATCTTTTTTAAAAAAATAACTTCTTTATCCTCCTACCCGTACAAACCTATCTTCATAGTGACCTGGAAGGCTGACTTCAAATTCAGCAGTATCAGAGTTCCCTGAGCTCCACAGTGGAAGGAGGAGACATGTGAAAGTCAGACTCTGGCCTGCTCCCCATTCCCTTCATACCCCTTGGACACTCCAGGTCCCACTCCAGGAGACTCCTGTGCACATATGTGTAACCCTCCAGTCACTCATTCTCCCATGATCAATGCCCCTGCAGCACCTCTCGGACTTGGAAAGTGCATACTACCAGCCCAGCTGACCTTCTGGAAGTCACACTTGGAGACGTCTGTGCAGAAAGCAGAACAGAGGATGGAGTCAGCTTCTAGGTACTTGGAGCATGATCTAGAAGTGGGTGAGCTTGGCTCTTTAGACTCCTGGTCCTGTGGGAACAGGGGTCATAGGAGGATCACAGCCATGCCCTGTATAGTGTGTGGCCCAGGGAAGGTCCCTCTTGACCAGGCTTAAGGTGACACAGTCTGCCTCCTTTTACACCTAGTGCATCATCACACAATAGGTAGTTGAAGAACTCACTGTGGCTTTTCTTTTTCTTTTTTTTTCAAATTTTTATTTAAATTCTAGTTAGTTAACATGTACTGCAATATTGGTTTCAGGAGTAGAATTCAGTGGTTCATCACTTACATACAACCCTCAGTGATCATCATAACAAGTGCCCTCCTTAAAACCCATCACCCAGTTACCCCATCCCCCCGCCCACCTCCCTCCATCAACCTTCAGTTTGTTTTCTTTCTTTTTTTTTTTTTAAAGATTTTATTTATTAATTTGACAGAGAGAAACAGCCAGTGAGAGAGGGAACACAAGCAGGGGGAATGGGAGAGGAAGAAGCAGGCTCCCAGCAGAGGAGCTTAACGACTGCGCCACCCAGGCGCCCCATCTTCAGTTTGTTTTCTATCGTTAAGAGTCTCTTATAGTTTGTTTCCCTCTCTCTCTCTTTTTCCCCCTCCTTTCCCCTATGTTCATCTGTTTTGTTTCTTAAATTCCATATATAAATGAGATCATGTGGTATTTGTCTTTCCCTAACTATTCTGCTTAGAATAATATACTCTAGCTCCCACATAATTGCAAATGACAGAATTTTTTAAAAAAAGATTTTATTTATTAATTTGAGAGAGAGAGAGAGCACGAGCAGGGGGTAGGGGCAGAGGAAGAGGGAGAGGGAGAAACAGAGTCCCCACTGAACAGGGAGCCTGATGGGGGCTCCATCCCAAGAAAAGAGTTATGAAAAATATCCTGTACATAAAGTTTTGTGTCCCTGCTTGAATATTTCCTTAAAATAAATTCCCTGAAGCATTCATCAACCAAAAGTAAATATTTTAAAAATATTGATACAAATGCAGATTGACTTCCAGAAATGTTCCAATGACGTTCCCATTAACAGTGCTTATTGCTCCATATTCTTGCCAACACTGGGGATTAGTAAGTTTTAAAATCTTTGCCAATCTGATAGGCAAAACTTAAAATAAATGCTATCTCTCTTTCAGCTGACAGCTCATATCTTTTGCCTTGGGATGTTCATCGTTTTCTTAGTGATTTGTAAAAATAATTATCTACATTAAGGAAACTGTCATGTATTTTACAAATATTTCCCAATTTTTTGTTTGTCTTTGGACATAGTTTGTATTTTTTCATAGTTTTGGTATTTTAAACCATATTGAAGTAATTTTTTCCCACATAAAACAATTTCTGTGTGACTACCCATAACTTTTAATAGTGCTGGATAATTAACAGGCCTGTTGATTGAAAACACTTGGAATCCTCAGATCCAGGTTTTTGTGTGTAGAAATACTAATACCATCTTGTAGAGCCCAGTTGAATTCCTGGCAGGGCAAATGGAGACCCTCAGGAGCATGCAGGAGGAAGACTAGGCAATCTGAAAGTCTGTTCCTTCATGTGGGGAGGAGTGTTTTCTGCTGGGCGGAAAATGCAAGCCGAGTGATTTAAAGAAAAGGAGTGGAAAAGAGGTAACAACCAGTTTGGCTGAGAGAGGTCTGGAGAGGAAGATGGGGTGGAAAGAGGGAAAGAGATGTGGTGGCAGTGGTAAGGAGTGGAAATTTGGGGAAAGAGAAAGAGGTTTAAAGATAATTTTTAGGAAGTTTGTCAGTATGATAGCCAGTTTTCACAAAACCTGTGGCAACAAAAACCACATTACTCATCATACTTTGAAGTTGGACTTGGACATATTCTTGGTTCAAGGCAGGAGCTGGTAAATGCAGTGCCAGCCCGAGGCACCCACCTATATTTAAGCTCCCCATTGTGGTCACACTGAGGGTGATGCCCCAGCATTCAAACCATTGAAAATAATTAATCCAAGCCACTCACGGTGACTACTCCCTTGCCAGGGCTCTATTCAGGAATTGTGCCAGTGAGATGCCAGGAAAGGTTTTACTGGAGAAGAGCAAAAAAGGGTCTCTCCTGATGAAAGAGGACAGGGAAGCCTGTTGTCTTAGGTTGTGTGGCCTTGAGGGGAACTTGCCCTAAAAAAGAAGCTGAATGGGTGGATAGTAGAGAGAAAGACAGAAAGAAGCTGGGACCCTAAGGACATTATCACACCACCAAATGCACCTGTCCTATCCTGAAGTCTGCCCTACTTCTGCTCTCCCTGTCATATGAAGTAATAAATGTCCTTACTCTTTATTCCTGAGGGAGTCAGACTTTCTCTTACTTGCAGCTAAAAACATTCTAAGTGACACACACAGTGGAGTTTGAACAATTTGGAACCCTGGCCAAAGTACTGAATTCCTAAACGTAGCAGTTTAGACTTGCTCAAACCGAATGTTTAGATTGGATCTTTTTTCAAGAGCCATTCTGAATTGGTCCTGGAAGATGCTGCGTTTTCTCCCACCTCAGGGTCTTTGCACATGTTGTCCCCTGTTTCTGGAACATTTCCTCCCTCTGCTCTTTGTGACCCTGACTCTGGCTCAACTTCAGTTCTCTATTAGACATCAAGGGCTCCAGAAAGATTTCCCTGGCCCCACAGGCCTGAGTGGGTGTTCGTCCCATGTGCCCCCACAGAGCTCTGTGCTTTCCTGGGCACAGCTTCTGTCAAACTGTATTGACTTTCCGCTATCTCCCCGTGCAGGCAGGGACATATCTGCTTTGGTCACCATTATCTCTGCAGGGCCTGGCATATTGCCATACTATGTCTTCAACATTGGCTGGATGAATGAATAAAAGAAGCATTCATTCTTTCTACTTGGGCTTTACAAAGATTTTGCCTTTCACAAGAAAGCTGCAATTTGTTACAAACATAGATCCGTATTTAACTTTTTCTTTAAAATGCGGGTTCTTCTTGAGCAGAAAAAGGATGCTAGATAGAAACTAAAGAAATCTGAAAAAAGAGTGGACTAGATTTCAGTTTAAAAAAAAGGCAGACTCTGTGGTGAGTGCTTACTAGGTAGAAAAGATAAAAAATTGAGATATAATTAATATACCAAAAAATTCACCCTTTAAAAGTGTGTATGTAATTCAGTGCTTTCTGCTATATTCACAAGATTGTGCAGCCATTACCACTATTCAATTCATCAGTTGATAAACATCTAGGGCGTTTTTACTTTGGGGTTATAATGAATGACGTTGCTATGAATGTTAGTGCCTAAGCTTTTGTGTGCACCTGTGTTTTCAATCCTCATACCCATGTACCTAGGAATGAAATTGCTGGGTCATGGGGTGACTCTTTGTGTAACTATTTGAGGAACTGCCAAACTGATTTCCAAAGTGGCTGTGCCATTTTACATTCCTGTCAGCAATGTACGAGGGTTCCAATTTCTCCACATCCTAGTGAAGATCCATTTGAATAAATTTATTTTAGGCAAATAGAATGCTGACATGGAGAAATAGGAATGATATACTTTCTACCCATGTGGTTAATGCATATGAATCAAATGGTCAGTAATAACCTCACCAATCTGCCATTTCACATCTAAGAGCTCATAAGGACAAGAAAAGAAAAGAAAATGACTAACTTAGGAATGAAAGATTGACGTAACCAAAGTTGTCTGTTAAAAAAACCAAAAAACAAAAAAAGCATACATATTGAGTAAAGAGCCTGAGGAAATTTAAACTTGAAAGCTATGCAGCAGTGTCCTCTGCTTAAGCCTACGCCATCCCCTGCTGGGGTTCAGATGTGTCTGGGCCTGTTTGGTAGACTGAGCTGCCAGAAATTGATTTGTAAGAGGGACCAATGACCTCAGGAGAGAGAATTCATTTGAGGGAAGAGAGACTCAAACAGAAAAGCTTAATAAGTCTTCTGGGGGGAGGCACAGCTCCGGATACACAGGACTACCCAAAATCTAGTCTTGCCTCCAGGTACCCAGAACTGAGGCCTAGGTGAGAAAGTCCCGTGCATAAAATTCGAAAGCACTGTTTCTGTGGTTTGGATGCTTGTGCCCGACCTCCCCCGTCCTCTGCCCTGCCCACCCCAAATTCCTCTGCTGAAATCCTAATGCCCAGTGTGATGATATTAGGCGGAGGGGACTTTGGAAGGTGCTTATGTTGTGAGGGTAGAGCCCTCTTAACTGGGATTAGCGCTGTTATAAAAGAAACCCCAAAGAGTTCCCTAGCCCCTTCTGCCATGTGAGGTCACAGTGGGAAGGCAGCAGCCTACCACCTAGAGGAGGGCCTTTACTAGAACCCAACCATGATATGATCTTGGACTTCCAGCCTATGGTATTTCTGTTGTAACAGCCTGAATAGACTAAGACAATTGTTCTCGATAAAAGCTCTAAGGCAAGGAATGAAAGGTAGTACTGCCTCAGTAATCTGCTCACGTAGATATGTTACACAAAAGGGAGAGAGGCTTCATGACCTCCAGAATATTCATCTCCATATTGATACATCGCAGCACCCTACATCTCAGGGGTGGTGAGGGTGGCAATGGGCCTGTAGTGGGTGGTTGGCTGGTGACATTGGAGGCTGCCATGAGACAACTTCACCCAATTATATGAGTAGTGAAGATAAGAGCAGTCAACATCACTGAAGAGGGGCAGGGCAGGAGAAGAGAGTGGTGGTAGCCCGTGAACTTTCTGGTAAGCCCAGGTGATATGCTCTCTGAAGATTCCCTGAAGGCGCATCAGTGTGGAGTGGAGGTGAGGAAAGATCACAACTTGTGCAGATCATCACTACGTGTAAGTTAAGAGTGTATAGCATTTTGGTTGGTGTGGCCTAGGAAAATACAGTCTAACCACTAACGACATAAAATTAAAACATAACTAGGTAGCTCAGAAATGAGCCAAACGATTTTGAAACGAATGACTAAAAACACATTGTTCTTTTGGGATGACTGGTAGTCATATAAAATAAAGTTTTTTCCACTTCAGAAGTCTTTGCTATTGTGATAGCTGATGTAATAACCCTGGTTAATGGCCTTTCCTGTTATAGGTTACTGCGTTGTTCTCACATTTGGGAACTTTCCATTGCTTCGGAGATGAACTTTCCCACAGTTTTCTTTCTTTTTTTTTTTAAAGATTTTATTTATTTATTTGACAGAGAGAGAGACAGCCAGCGAGAGAGGGAACACAAGCAGGGGGAGTGGGAGAGGAAGAAGCAGGCTCATAGCAGAAGAGCCTGATGTGGGGCTCGATCCCAGATCGCCGGGATCACGCCCTGAGCCAAAGGCAGACGCTTAACCGCTGTGCCACCCAGGCGCCCCTTTCCCACAGTTTTCTATCCCATGACATTTGAGGTTATAGATGAAAATGTAATCAGTGGTCAATGGCAGGAAAAGTAAGCAGCTTATACAATGTGTAGCGATCAAAACAATGAAGCAAGCTCAACTGGATCCAAGATATTGACTTAACATAAAGCCAACACAACAGAACCCGCGAGGACAGCCATGTCCTGGGGTTCTCCCATCTCATGAGGGAGCTGAAGGATGGATCCACACACGCTACCTTTTCAACCGCATGGAAATGAAACCATGTGATCACACCTCTATTTTTCTAGTAGGATGAAACACATTAAGTTCAGGCCAATGGCCTTTTTTGAAGGTATCGTAAGTTATCATCAGACTCTTTTTCCATCAAAGAATACTTTCAAGACTTCCAAGAAAGAAATACATCAGATCTCACCTGTTCTTGGTATGTGTTGAAGCATAAAGACAGCTCAGGGAATAGTGGGGAGGTATTTGTAAAACATGTTACAAGTCCGATTCTTCATTTCAGCTTAGGTTATGATCTCCAGGTCGTGAGATCTAGCCCCGATTCAGACTCCCAGCTCAGCATGGAGTGGGCTTGAGATTCTCTCTCTCCCTCTCCCTCACCCTCTCCCCCAGCTCACACTTCCTCTCTCTCTCTCTCTCAAAATAAATAAACAAAATCTTTTAAAAAAGTAAACACTTGAGAAGGCATGGTCAAAGACGACACCATCTTCCATCTGTGTATGGAAAAAGATGGATCAAAGCAATGGTGATCAAACCGTGGATTCAGTGGGGGCACTAACCACCCTGAAATTAGCCTGGGGTGACTGGGGAGAAGCCACATAGGTCCACAGCCCTCACAGAAAAGATCAGACTGCCTGAATTTTTATCTCTTTTGTATGTTGGCTTTTGTCTAATATTTATATTTGAACACAGGGATTTGCTGCTCAAAGAAGGGGAAGAGAGAGAGAGCATGCGAGAGCGAAAGAGAAAGAGATTGAGAGTGAAAACCACTGGGGTTTGCTTAACTTCACTTGTGCAAATGTTATGGTTTCTCAGGAGGAGCCTTCGCCTGGCTAAATCCTGCGTGTTAATCACAGTTGTAGCAAACTCTGTTGCTGTTTTCCTTGCTCACACCGGGAATTCATCTACTCCTGGCTCCCAACAACTGGTCTTGGCAGGGCTTGTCATGGCTGCTTTGTTACTGAGCTGCATGGTGGAAACAGCAGAGCGCTTGGCTGGGTCTCTCCCACCAACCCCTGGCTGACCTCTCGTGCTGTACATCTCCACGTACAGCGGAAGAAAACTCACAAGACTCGGACACGGGATGGCTGAACTGGTCCTATCCAGAACTTGCTCAGGACGACTGAGATTAAGAGAGAATCAGGAAGAAGTCAGCCATTCCTTTAAGGGCCATAAAACTTATGGAAATGCCAAAAGATGACAAAGCCAGAGGGAGGGTTTGAATGTTTGGCCACTTTAGCACTTAGCTCCCGGCACTTTGGAAACAGCATGTCAAACAACGTGGACACTACTGAGTCCAAAACCAGCTTTGATATTTGCTGAGGTTTCTTTGTTTTGTTTTGATTTTTTGTTTGTTTTGCATCTCTATACACAGGCACTTTAAGACACTGTGGAGAGTCTTCCCTTGTTTTCCATACATCATAATGGCATAAAACCAGGGGAGGAACAGGGACGCCAGAAAGAATTACAAACAGAGAGTAGAAGAAAAATATGGAAAAAAAGGGAAATTAGGGGACATCTGTGAGCATAATCAGTAACTTTATCTGGAAAATGTAAAACTGACCCAGTTAAGAGCAAAGAGAACCAGTCAGGGCCCTGCCTCCTGATGAGCCCCACCGCCACCTGGGGCGGGCTTTTGGGCTCCTTGGGCAACAGGCAGACGTGTCAGGTCCTGCTGGCTTCAATCCTGTCTGGCCTCTGGAACAACGGCCAAGCACTTGATCATTCAGCATTTCTCAGTCCTGGGCCTCCGAAGGCCACACGTGGCATTATTGGGAGTTCTTTGCCTGTTAGTAGGCCTGGAATTTGCCTTCTGCACCCACATCTGGTCCCCAGATGGTGGGGCTGACCCAAGGCTTCCAGGTGTTCACTAAGTTTCAGGTTCCTTGTTTGTGGCCAGTTTGCCCGTCTAGTGTTTTGCCTGTTTTTCGTGGGGACTAAAATCTGGTCTGGAAGCAGTCTGGAGCTGCCATGCCTCTCCTGGCTCCTGTCAGTCTGCTCATCTGTCTTCTCCCCTCTTATGGTCCATTCACCCCATACCAGGCTACACTTAAGTTCTACACTTGTTATTTTGAAAAGTTTCAACCCTACACCAAAGCTGAGAAAACAGTACAGCGAATAGCCATATACCCTTCACTTAGATTTACTAATTGTTAGCAGGTTACCACATTTGTTTTTCTTTCTTGCTCTTTCTACACACACACACACACACACACACACACACACACTACCATAATTGTCCCAATAATGTTCTTTGTGGTTATATTTTTTTCAATTCAGGATCCAATCAAGGATCATGCATTGCATTTAGCTGTCATGTCTCTTCAGCTCTCTTTGATCTAAAACAGCTCCCTTGCATTTTAAAACATCTTTCTTGACGTCAATATTTTTGAAGAGTCCAGGATGACTGTTTTGTAGAATGTCCAGTTTGGATGTCTCATTATCTCCTCCAGATTAGATGCAGTGGGGTCACAAGGATGATTTTTTCCTTCCCTTGCACTGCTGCACATATGTCATTTTTGGCAGGAATATCCTATAGGTATGACTGCCTCTGAGGTATGGGCTGTGCCTTACCTTACCTTACCTTCCTCTGCATATCACTGCACAGGGACCATCTCCCCTCACCCCAAACAGAAGGCAGAGAGCAGCAAGGGTGGCCAAAAAGTTTGTGCTGGGCAGACCTGGGCTCCCAAGTTTGCTGCCATCAGACACTACTCTGACAGTTCAGTCAGACTGGGGTGGTTCAAAGGGAAATAGCTAGATGTTCCCCCTTTGGATCCCATTTTTAATAGTCACAGATGAACTCTCAGATACACTGGGGTCTTAGAACTCTCTAGTGGTGGCCAGGCTGGGAGTGGACCCAAGAGGAAACAAATGAGGAAGAGATTCCACAGAAGCTACATCTGAGAGGCTTTGTAGGCCTACAGGCTCTGGTGTATAACCTTCGGTATGTGGACAGAGCTTCTGGACTCAAGCAGAATCTGCAGGCAAAGGGACTGTTGTGCTAGGCTTCAGACAGAGACAGGAAAGCCCAGGAGGAGTCGAGACTAGATGTCTGGTTGAGTACAGGGACTTGGCAGATATCCATGCTCTGCATTAGCAAGGAAGCCAAGTTCCTCCTTGGAAAGGAAGGGTGGGTACTATAAGTTCAAAAAGTCAAAGTCAAAACCCAAATCCAGAACCCTCATCGGTTAGAGGAGACCTTGGACTAAGAATTCCTCCAGGACAGGGAGCCTTTCCTACCGTTTTGATTGAGCACTATGCTTGGTGGATGAGAGGTACCCAATCCTTGCTGTTGAATAAATGAATGGATGGATAAATAAATAAATGGATATTATTTCTAAAGAAGAAAGGTCAGATTTTGTATTCAAGAGTTCAACTTAATTGAGAGGACCTAAGAGTCAACATCTGAGGGTATAGCTGGGGAAATGGCAGAATGTAGCATTTTGGGATACCTAAATCAAGGATAATCCAGTTGGAAAATAGGGTTGAAGCACAGTAAGTTGTTGAATGTATTATAATTTGTCCTCAATCCACCTAACTCCAGACTTTGCTCTTACGATGAGCTCATTGGTGTCCTAGTTTTCTGCATGCAGAGATCCCTTGTCCAGCCTCTGCATAGCCAGAAACGTGCTTGCCCCATCAGGGACATGTTCTGCTTCCACGAGGCTGGGAACAGGGCCACCAGGATGATTATATTTCCTTCCCTGCCTGCTGCATGTGGTAGAAACAGAGGGTAGGATGTGGACACACTCATATAATATCCAGCCATAAAGTGGCATCCAAAGCTCACTCTCTAATATCATAAAATCTGGGAATAAAGTCCAGAAGTAGGAATGGAGAAATGCCGTGGAAAGAAAGCCCAGGAAGCTCCTAAAAAAACACAGCATAAACATAAAGTTTTGGCACTTTAAGAGAAGCAGGATAGTGAGGGGTCAGTGATAGAGCATTCAGCATCTGGACTGCTAGAAGCTTCCAGCAAGATCTGCTAGACTGATAAAAGTGGCTCTGGAAGATCTCTTAATGGATACAGGCACTGTGCAGGGGTAAAAAAAGCCTTGTCAGGTGATTCGGAAGAAAAGTATTTTTAAGTTGAGAGGAGTGCAGTTGTATTACCATCCCCACATTTAGAGATGAATAAAAAAGGCACAAAGAAAGGAAGTGGGCTGTTCCGGGGCCTCCCATAACTACAGTCCAGCTCAGCTTCCTTATATAGGTTTCTTTTTACACACATGCTCTTAGTTTAGGTTTCTAAAACTGATGGGTTTTATTTGCAGGTTAGGCAAAGCCTAATTTTTCTAAATACTCACTGAAGACAATGCTGGCAAGACCCTAATTTGTGTTATGGCCACGCCTAGTGCCCCCTCCATTCTATCTTCCCCTCTGAGTCTCTTAAAAAAGGTGGGTAACCTCTTCATCTCTATAAACTTTCCCAACTCCACTCCTCTCCTCTCCTCTCCTCCCTTACCTTCCCTCCTCTCCTCTCCTCCCCACTGCGCTCCTCTCTTCTCCCCTTCCCTCCCTTCCATCCCCTCTCTTCCCCTCCCCCCTCCTATTCTCCAGCTCTTTTTTCTTTTCTTTTCTTCCTTCCTTCCTTCGTTTCTTTCTTTCTTTCTTTCTTTCTTTCTTTCTTTCTTTCTCTCATTCTTTCTTTCTCTTCCTTCCTTCCTTTCTTTCTTTTTCTTTCTTTCTTTCTTTCTTTCTTTCTTTCTTTCTTTCTTTCTTTCTTTCTTTCTTTCTTCCTTCCTTCCTTCCTTCCTTCCTTCCTTCCTCCTTCCTTCCTTCCTTCCTTCCTTCTCTTCTTTTCTTTCTTTCTTTCTTTCTTTCTTTCTTTCTTTCTTTCTTTCTTTCTTTCTTTCTTTCTTTCTTTCTTTCTTTCTTTCTTTCTTTCTTTCTTTCTTTCTTTCTTTCTTTCTTTCTTTCTTTCTTTCTTTCTTTCTTTCTTTCTTTCTTTCTTTCTTTCTTTCTTCTTTGCTAACGTGTCAGTACAGCTGAGCCCTCCTGATCCCTGTTGGCTGCACAGACCCAGCTCCAGTTATGTCCTCCTTTTACTGGAGAACTGATGTCAGCCGGGCTGGATTATAGCCCAGCAACCGTTCTGTTGCTAATGAATTGGCAGGGAGAACAAAACACTGCAGCTCTCCTGGAACTATTTTGTCATCTATCGCTGGAGCACATAAGACCTTGGGATTTGGAAAAGAACAAATGTCATTGAGTCTGCTTGTTTGCCTTAGGATGTCAGGACCCCCAGTACACCACACCCTGAGTGTTGATCTGATTACAGAACTCATGCAACTGACAAAAGGTTAAAGAAAACTCCACCCTTGCAGCACTTCCCCACTCATTTCCCGCCCTCCTGGCAGTCTTAGGTCAGGAAAATCCTTATATTTATAGTCCTGTGAATGAGGGGCTGGGCGTGGCGGGAGGAGGGGTGGATAGAGGGTACAGGCTTGGCAGCTTCATGAGGGCTGAGTGAATTGGAAAGCTGGGATTGAAAGAGCCTGTAAGAGCATTAAGACCAACATTCTCCTCTAGAGAAACAAGCCAGAGAGGCTGCCTGGTGCTATGGGTTGAATTGTGTTTCCCCAAAACTCACACCCAGGACCTCAGAATGTTATCTTATGTGGAGATAGGGTCTTTACAGAGGTGTAAGTTAAAATGAGGTCATTGGTGTGGGTCATAATCCAATATGACTGGTGTCCTCATAAGAAGAAGAAATTTAGACTCACAGACATGTATTCAAGGAGAAGTGCATGTGAACAGGAAGACAGCCATCTACAAGCCAAGGAGAGAGGCCATGGAGAGAGATCCTTCCCTCATAGCCTGAGAAGGAAACAAGCCTGCTGACACTTTGATTTCAGACTTCTAGCTTCCACAACTATCAGACAATAAATTTCTGTTGTTTAAGCCACCCAGTTTATGTTGCTTTGTTAAAGTAGCCCTAGCAAACTAGAACATCTGGAATCTTAGTTCTAGAATGGCCATGCCAGTTGGGTCTCCTGACTCTCCTGCTCAAAGTTCCTTGGGTCACATTGCCCCCTAGACTGGACATACACTATGCAATAACCATTTACAGGAAACAAGAGTACTTAGGAGAGACAGTTTGTCTAAGAATTTCAAGAGCAACATCTCTGATCTTCCATGCCGGGATCTGTGTGTTTTAATAGAGGCAGGAAGATGCTCTCTACCTACTCCCTACCTACTCCCATGCCATTCAGTTTTAAAAGCTGCCCCCATTTAATTCATTCCCCCAGAGCCCCTGGAAATAGGCATTCCCTTTTTATATAATTGTCTTAATTTTTGGTACTTGTCTCAATCTCCTTAAAAAATTACCCACATTTTTTTGTAAGAACATCCTTAGCTTAGCCACTCTCCTCTTATGTCCAAAGTTGTGTTCCTTACTTCTCATTAATGGTACCTTTGATTTCTATCAATTTAAAATTAAGAATGGGCTTGAATTTCATTTTTATGCAGATAAACCATGGCACTTTGTTATTAGAGGAATTTTTTTTTGAAGAATGGAATGATACAGATAATTTGCAATAATTTCTCCCAATAGGGTGAAATTCTGACCTCAAAGGAGTTAAAACAGTATCAACACAACAAAAATAGCCTTTACTGTTAAGGCAGGTTCTTTTCTAAAGTGATGTCCCCCTAAAGGGGGTATTAGGAGACTGAGGATTGACTGAGAACATGTGAAGGCTCTGTTCTCCCTTATGTCTAGGTGCTGAGAGAGAGGGAGGGATAGTAAAGCATTTAGACTATCTGGGAAAAGCTTAGGGACATCCCAAAGAAATCCTGGCAGACATGTGAAGAGCACAAGTACAACCACTGGGCATGAGGGATTAGCCAGTTGGCTCCAGAAACACAGTCTGTGAGAAATCTGTACCTCTGCTACCACTCCAAAATTTGTCAGTTGGGCTGGCCTGTGAAGTCAGGGACCAGCCATTACAATGGCTTTGCAATATGGCTAGTTTGTATAAACCCCTGCATCACAGAAAAGGCATATCCATTTGTGTTTGTGATCAGTGGCTCTCAGAGTTTAGGATTTCATAAACCAACCCCCTCCCTCCACTAAAAGAGGGGCACTGACAAATGTTTGGCAGCTTTCAATTCTGCCAAATGAAAATATTATATAAAAAATAGTATCTTCTATCAACATCATTTCATGCAAATATGAATATTTTAATAATTTTTTAGCTTAAAAATACAAAACCTAAGAACAATGACAGTCTTTCCTTCAAACAACGTTTGGCAATCCTGAAGTGACATTTTAAAAAAATGATATATTTATAATTTTTTTTTCAAATGGAGAAATCACAACATAATATTATATTTACCACTGCTGCCTCTGGTACTGTTCCTGATGCTTGAGCCCTGGGGAGTTCTCTGAGGAAGCCCAGCTTGCTCCCACTTCAGGCTGGATGGTAGGTTTGACAGGGATTCCCTGACCTGAAATTCACCCCCTTCCTTTTGTAGCTCCCGGTTTCTGTAAAAACAGATGTCCTTCCCAGAAGTCTTTGCATCTCTTTTCAGAGTGAGGAATTAAAAGTTGCTATTACTTAATAGTAGCTCCTAAAAATGCCTTGTTAGCTAATACCAGTTCTCAAAATGATATGTCATACCCCTCTACAAAAGTGATGTCCCTTCCTGTCTTAGCTTGGGTTGTCCCAGAAGCAGATTCTGAGATAAGGATTGCAGTTCAAGTAGGTTATCTGGAAGGGGATCTTGCTAGGGGGAATGGGGATGTGAGACAGGGAAGAACAGGTAGCCCATAAAGAGGAAGCATAAATGACCCCATTACCACTGGGGCAGCTGGGATACCCCTAGGAAACTGCAAAGAGTACCCCTTAGAGTGTTGTACCACAATTCCCATCTGTTACTGGTTGAGTTCTGCTTCTGAAGGCATTGCCCAGCACTTGCCACCAGCCCCGTGCATAAGCCACAGGAGCTCCCACAGCCAGAGTAAGTCTTCAGGCAGAGTCAGAGAAACCATCTGCTTTTATGCTAACAAGGAGTGCTAGAGGATGTGGGTGGGCACCAAAGACATCTGCTGTACCCCCTCTGCAACCTCTCAAGTCTTGACATGAAATCATATCACCGACCCTGCCCTTCAATATAGAAATTAGGAAGACCTATGACATATGTCAGCCACTAAAGGAAAAAGGAAGGGCCTTCTTCCCCAAAGAGCCACATCTTATTTTTCCATGGGTGGCCAATAATCTCTGTCTCACATTCATGGGCAAAGCTGCTGATAGATATTGTGGTAATAACATTTTTATACTTAAGCCACAAATCTCCTGCTACTACCATGGGACTTCTACTAACAATGACCGAAAGAAGGTAAACTGACTCCAACAGTGTTATCAACTGGTAGTGGCTGCCCAGAGTACTCTACTGAGAATTCTGAAGCTTGGGAGAAGCAATAGGTTGATTGCGGATTAGAACAGGTAGGTACCAATTCATAAGGGTAAAGAAAAAAATCACTGGAAAACTTCGAAACTCCAAACCTAATGAAGTGGAGAAAATTGTATTTTTTTTCTTTTTTTAAAGATTTTATTTATTTATTTGACAGAGAGAAAGATAGCTAGCAGAAGAGGGAACACAGCAGGGGGAGTGGGAGAGGAAGAAGCAGGCTCCCAGCAGAGGAGCCCGATGCGGGGCTTGATCCCAGGACTCTGGGATCACGCCCTGAGCCAAAGGCAGATGCTTAACAACTGAGCCACCCAGGTGCCCCAAAAATTGTATTATCAAGATCCTTTCAGGAACATACTATATGTGTATATATGTGACTGGAAGGAATATTTTTATAAGATCCTTGGAGGCTGTGAGTGAGAGACACAAAAGGCAGCACGCTCTAGACATATCTTGGGTGTATCTGTTGGGTGGTGGTGGGGGGCAGACAGTCTAGGTTTTTCTGTTGACATGGAAGGTAAAAAATCGCTGAAGGCAAAATTACATTACAGGTCTCCTAACATGTCCTAAGGTCCCTGGTATCTGGGCCCTCGGAAAGTAATAAGCCTGTATGGTTAAATCCCAAATGCACATGTGATGCAACTCTGTAACAATACATGGCTCCTAACTAGCCTGCAGAAGTGGCCACAAGGGGCAGGTCCCGGTAGGCTGCAGGACTGTCATTTTGCCGAGTGGATTGTGTATGGTGGCAGTTGCCTTTAGCTGCTATCTTTTCTCTTCACGTGCCTAGTGCTCTGCTCCTCTTCTCATACTACATATTGACAAAATAAATAAGTTAGGCCCCAAACTCACACAGTACGTGAAAACACATTTCACATACATTACTGAGCTAAATGTAAAAGACCAAACTGAGGTTTTTTTCTCCAGACCAAAATTATTTTAAAAACTTAAATTAAAAATTTGATAACATCCAGTGTTGGCAAAGATGTGCAGTCATGGGTACAATTTCATAGCTATTTCTATGAAAATTTTGATGGGGCGCCTGGGTGGCTCAGTCAGTTGCGGGACTGACTCTTGATTTCCACTCTGTCGAGCCCTGCACCAGGCTCTGCACTGGTTCAGAGTCGGCTTGTCCCTCGCCTCCTGCCCCTCTCCGTACTGGTGAGTGCGTACGTGCCCACACATAGGCAGGCGCGTGTGGGCTCTGTATCTCTCGCAAATGAATAAATAAATGAATAAATAAAATTAAAAGAATTTTGTTCTTCATTTCTCGCTATCTATCCCATAAAAATACTCATGCCTTGAGCTAAGATATCTATACAAGGTTATTCACTGAAGCACTATTTCTAATAGGGAAAAATTGGAAATAAAATATTCTTCAGAGAAAAAATATTCCTCAAAGAAAAACTGCTAGATAAATTAAGGTACATCCTTGTACACTGTTACACAGTTTTTAAAAAGAATAAATCTATACATATTGACATGGAAATAGCTCTCAGACATATCACAACTCATTTGAATTTAATTTCTTCATCTGTAAGATGTGGAGATTGAACTAAAGAATCTCTTAAGATTCCTTCAAATTTCATTCTAAAAAAAGGAAGTATGTCATATAGTTCCAGAATTTTGTGGTCTTAAAAAAATAGAATTATCCCTTTTTCATTTTTTCCTTGGGAAAATCTGAAATTCACAAAACCAATAACTCCCTCTCTACTTTTTCTTCTTTCTCAACGTTAAATCTACTTTATCTCTCAATCCAGAGGATCAAAACATCTTGGAACCTAAAAGTAAATAAGGAAACTCTGAAGGTAAATATGTCCAAACAGCTCTACTAAGAACCAGCCCCCCCAATGCGTGGGTTGTGTGGGTTTCAAAGACAATACACTGCAGAGCCCACAATTAAATGAATCACTCTTCTAAACCCTCTGTACAATATTGGTGAAATCTATCAGCAATGATCTGCTCAACCAGAAAAGGGCTGTGTTTGTATCAGGCAGGAGACGCTTGAGAAGAGGCTCCTCATAATGAACGACTGAGATGTCCTGGTTCCAATTAGAGGCGATTCCAAATTTACATGACTCAAAAAGCAATCTCCAAGGAACTGATGAAATGTAAAGGATTTCATTTTAAACAAACAGGAAAGATAACCTAAGGAAGCAGAAGTTTCATTTCCATTTTGACTATATTTCCATAACCGCTCGAGAACCCAGAGTTCCTTTGTTGCACAAGTAAAAAATTTGCTTAACTTTTCTGGGCCCTCAGCTTCCCCATGTGGAAAACAGGTATGGAACTTTTGACTCATCTTTCAGGGTCACTTTTGAAGAAAGGTGAATATTAGAAAAGACTTCTGGAAACAGAAGAGAACACATCAATCACTGAGGGAAAACCAGGACATAGAGCATAACAATAAATTATCCACTGGCTAAGAAAGTCCTGGATCCAATATAGACAATCATTTTGGTTCTTATTTACAGCCTGAGAGGCCTCTGAAGCTCATTAGAGTCTGGAATTACTTCATACGCTGGGCTGGAAATTTCAAAGGAAAATTTCAAGAAATTTTAAAGGAAACTTCCAAATACACTAGCTGGTTTGCTCGTCACTAAATGTTAACTGTACCATTTCCTCTTTAAAATCAGGCTGAATTTTGTTCTGGCAGAGCCAAATTCTGCCTCTATCTCTGAGCAACTCTTGCTGTTGTCAATGCAGCTCTGTGTGTAGACAGGAGAGGAGAATATGGGCCATTGTCCTACCAGATGCAAATTATGGTCCCGATTCAACAAAAAAACATCTGTCTTCCACACAGGGAAAATAAGAAGAGTCTCTGAAGCCAGACTGATCTTTTGTGACATGGCATCCTGGCTCTCGCAGAAGTTCACGCTGTGGTTTGTGATTAGCAAGGGAAAAAAAGAGAGAGAGAGAGAAAGAAAAAGAAAAAAAGGAATCTGAAACTGACTTGATTTATAATTATTCTCAGTTTTGAGGCCCATGCTAATGCTAAAAATCTCTATTAAAATTTACTCAGAGAGAATAAACTGATAGTTTTTTGAAAAAGAAAAGATTTTAAAGAAAAAAATTTTTTTTGTATTACATTGCTGGACATGAAAGTTGATGCTTCATTCTATCATTCTTTCTAGACCTCCAATAAAAAGGAGTATCCATAATACAACTGATTTTATGATTATCTGTAGTCACCGATGACTGTTTCACTGAAGGTACGGATGACTGAAATAAAGGGTTGGTGGATTACATGTAGATCATACCCTTCAAATAAAAAAATATATTTGATCTCTACCTATGTTATAATAGAATCTTTTTTTAAGATTTATTCTTTTTTTTTTTAAGATTTTATTTATTTATTTGAGAGAGAAAAAGCAAGCGAGCACAAGCAGTGGGGAGGTGCAGAGGGAGAAGGACAAGCAGACTCCCTGCTGAGCAGGGAGCCTGCTGTGGGGCTGGATCCCAGGACCTGGAGATCATGACCTGAGCCGAAAGCAGACACTTAACTGACTGAGCCACCCAGGTATCCCTTATTTATTTATTCTTTAAAGATTTTACTTATGTATTTGAGAGAGAGAGAGAGTGCGAGCACAAGTAGGGGGAGGGTCAGAGGGAGAGGGAGAAGCAGACTCCCTGCTGAGCAGGAAGCTGGGCTTGGGGCACAATCCCAGGACTCTGGGATCAGGGCCTGAGCTGAAGGCAGACACTCAAATGACTGAGCCACCCAGGCGCCCCAGATTTATTTATTTATCTTGGAGAGACGGAGAGAAGGAGGCCTGAAGCGGGGCTCCAGGAGGGGCTCAATCCCAGGACCCTGAGATCACAACCTGAGCTGAAACCAAGAGTCTAATGCTTAACTGACTGAGCCACCCAGGTGCCCCTAATAGAATATCTTAATATTAATCTATTAGAGGGGTGCCTGGATGGCTTGGTCAGTGGAGCATGCAATTCTTGATTTTGGGATTGTGAACTGAAGCCCCACGTTGAGAGTAGAAATTAGTTAAAAATAAAATCTTTAAAAAAATCTTAAAAAATATTAATCTATTAGAGTTTTCAATTGTTTGTGCTCCTACTCCCCTCCCATTGGGTGGGAGAGAGCTGTGGTAACAATAGGCAATTTCCACGCAGTTGAGTGCTGGGGAAGGTAGTTTGTTCTTGATGCAGTACTGAGCTGTGTAAAGTAGGTCAGGGTTGAGAACTCCTGGAACCCCTCCAAAACCTTAACTTATTTTTCTCAGAGAATCCCGTTGAATTAACTTAATAAATTAAAATGGTTTCTGCAGCAGGCTAAGTCTGATTAACCACAGAGCATTAATCATGTTCTAGCTATCAGGTAAAAAGTCATGAGAAACAAAGGAACCAAGAGATCTCTATAAAAAGGACCTAGAAAAACAACAAAATACACCTTTGCCAAGATTTCAAATCAGGATTCAGAGTAGCAGGATATCTGAGATGATTTAGACTGCATAATAAACAATTAAAGGAAACCTCAAAATGACTAGTAAATGTGCAGAAGATAACGATCACTTGTAATAAGAGAGGCTCTGAGTGTCCCATGAGAGAGATGTCACCTAAACTTGACCCGACACTGCCTTTTGGGCTCATCTGAGGTTGAGGAGGTGCTGAGCTCAGTGGACAGGGGTTAGAATTGCTTTGTGAGGGCTTTGTTTCCTGCTGTGCCTTGAGCAATGGCCTGACCAGAGGATCCATTCATGTAACCTCAGTCTAGGTCCCAGGGCTGCCTGGTCTGTGTAAGCTGTCCCAGTTGGGCCTCATCCCTAAGGGTTTCAGAGATGCTATCCGCTGGTTCTGCCATTACATGACATGCTGTTTCCTTAAATGACACATCCAGTAGCACCCTTGGATATTCATAGCTTTAGGGAATTCCTGAAAAAGTCACAGAAAAAGGAGAGGAAACAATTTGCTACCTGCTGCTGAAGTTTCTAAGTTGTTGAGTGTCATGGTTAACCTCATGTCAACTTTCTTAGGCCACAGTATCCAGATATTTGGTCAAACATATCTGGACACTGCTGTGAAGGTATTTTTTTTTTTTAAGATGAGATCAACGCCTTTGAGTAAAGCAGATCACCCTCCATAATGTGGGTGGGCCTCACCCAATACTTGAAGGTCTCAAGAAAAAGAATGACATCGCCTGAGGAAGAGGAAATTCTGCCAGCACGTTGCCTTCAGACCCTGAAGCTGCAACATCCAGCCTGCTAGCCTGCCCTGAAGATTGTGGTCTTGCTAGCCTCTACAACCATGAATCAATTCTTAAAATAGGGGCACCTGGGTGGCTCAGTCGTTAAGCGTCAGCCTTTTGGCTCAGGGCATGATCCCGGCGTTTCGGGATCAAGCCCCACATCGGGCTCCTCTGCTGGGAGCCTGCTTCTTCCTCTACCACTCCCCCTGCTTGTGTTCCCTCTCTCGCTGGCTGTCTCTCTCTGTCAAATAAATAAATAAAATCTTAAAAAAAAAATCTTAAAATAAATACTACCCCCGCCCCCCATCCCATTTTCTTCTGTTGGTTCTGTTCCTCTGGAGAACCCTGACAGCTACAATGAGTAAAGAGCTTAAGTAACCCTACTTTGGGCTTAGACTGAGGCAAGAACTGGGGAGTAGGGTATCTCCATCGCTTTTTATTTGCATTCAGGTAATATAATCACACTTCTGCCAAAAAAAAATTTAATAGTTCTGATTTGTGGGACATAATTAAACACACCAATATTTTGTGTTTCTATGATACCCAGATGTTTTACCACCCACACTTACTTGAAAACAACTGATCCGATTACACAAGGAATACAAGGTTGCTTTTCCCAACCCACTGCCATGCTTCTCTTTTCAAGCTATCAAGCCTGTCAGTAGAAGGGGTTCAGCCCAATCCATGAAGTATTTTCATGAATGTAATGAGAGTCCTAAAGCTGAGCATTTATGTATCACAGTTTAATAAAGTGCTTTCAAATACAGTATTTTAAATTCTTCTGAACAACTATATGAGTTAGGTAACAGAGGTACTATTATAACCACCCTATTTTGGAAAAGAGAAAACTGAGGATGAATTTAACTTCTGTATGTCATACAGCTAGTCTGTTCAATGAGTCTAGGGTAAAGCCAGTTCTTCTGTGCCTTACCTAGTACTTTCTCTTACCACCCAAACATATATCTGGCCAGGTAAGCAAACTCTTTGTCAAATTAGAATGCCAGTTTAGCATCCTAACAAGGAAATTTATTGTCTGTGCTGTCAGTGGTTTTTGACAAGGAGATGAGAGGAAAGGGAGGTTAGGGCACTAGGAACCAGGTCTAATTAGTGCTAGAGATGGCTGGAGAGCTGAAAGTTCAGGGAGCAACTGGTGAGATATCTCCATTTTTCTACAGAATGAATTCCAAGTCTATCAAGGGCCCAAGGCTTTTTTTTTTTTTTTAATTCCTCCTTTTTCCTTTCTCAACTTGTCAAAGTAAGTTGATTTCAAATAGACCCTACTCTGGGAAGCAATTCCTAATCACTCAGTAAAAATTAATCACTATCTCTCCTGTGTACTCATTCACATCTTTTATCATAGGACTACTTATATATTAAGCATGGGTCTGTCTCTCTAACCAGTTGGTATAGAAGTTATGGCAGCTTTCTGCCATTGTTTTTATCAACTGATAAACACTGAAAGTACTATTTATTGTGTGAGGGTCCAATGGACTATTATTACTATGAAAAGAGATCCTTAAAGTTAGTTTTAAGTGATGAGAAGCTGATATAAGATTTTAAGAAACAACTTCTCTCGCTATTTTCATAAAACATAATACATTTTAGTGTAACACTAGAAAATACTAGAAAATACAGATAAACAAGACAATAAAAAACATTCAGTAGTCCTGGCACCTAACTAATGTTCATATTTTTATATAAACTCCTAGCCCTTTATATATGTATAAACATATTTATATACGTATAAATGTTTTAAATTTATAGTTAACTGTAATCTCTCTTCACTAATATTTACAAACATCTTTTGATGTTACATTTGTACATCTGCATCACTTAAATTTCTACACAGCATTCAGTTAGATGGCTATTCCATGACTTATCTCCTACCGTTGGACGTTAAGGTTGGTTCTAACTTTTTTACTATAAAGAATAAAGAGATGACCATTTCTATGTGTATATGTCCACATTTGTCCAATTATTTCATTAGAATATTCCTCTGGAAATGAGTCAAAGGCTCACTTTGAAGTTTTGGTGTTTGTTACTCTTACTCAGAGTAAATCTGCACCCACTCTTATACTTAAGCCACATATGTTTGAGTGTGCATTTTCCACATCTTTGTCAGGGTACTATTATTATTATTATTATTATTATTATTATTATTGTTATTTCAGTATTTATGAAACAGAAAGCATTTAAAATTACCTTTCTTTTTTGCTAGTAAGGTTGAATTATTTTTTTCTTTAATGGCTTTGAGGGATGATTCATATACCATAAAATTCAACCAATGTAAGTGTACAATCGAATGATTTTAGAAATTATGTAGCTGTATAACCATTGCCACAATCCGGTTTTAGAACATTTCTGTTGAGTAAGGGTCAGGTGAGCTAGGTAAGGAGAGACAGGTAGGGGGTGACATGACTAGGGTCATACAGGGGGCTACCTAAGCAGGCTCACAGAAATCCCAGATGTGGAGAAATGTTATAGACAAGATAGTAACCAGAGAGGAAGGAACATAACTAACCTACCTTGTTTGTTCTAAATATAGATGAGATATTTTCATAATACTTACAAATCCACCTTGTTTGTCTTAAATGTTATAGAAAAGGTATTTACCAAGTTCCCTGGTCAGTTTTCTATAAAAGACTGACCATAACTCAGTGGCAACCCATTTGAGACCCCTTTCACTCTAGAGAGCTTTCCTTTCTGTTCTCACCTTCCCTTAATAAACTTTCACTTCACTTCACTCCTTTGTCCGGGAGATTCATTCTCTGACTCTGTGAGACAAACACTGTCATCCTAGAAAGTTGCCCCACACCCGTTAACAGTTAATCCCTGCTCCTATGCCCAGTTCCAGATGGCCATTGCTTTGCTTTCTGTTCCTATAAATTTGCCTTTCTAGACATTTCATATACATGGAACCATACAATGTGTTGTCTTTCATCTGGCTTCTTTCACTTACATTATGTTTTTGAGGTCATCCATTAGCATGTGTCACTAGTTTGACCCTGAACTTTTTTTTCTCTTCATGTTTATTTGCAGTTTTTCCTCTGAGAACTGTCTACTACAAAGGTCCTTGACCTTTTTCTGTTAGGGCACTGGATGATTTTACAGACGAAGAACACAATCAGTGTCACATTAAATACAGGATTCTGGCAGCACTGGGAACAATGACTCTATCTGCCTTTCCAAATCTAGGTCAATCAGTAAAAGTTTATTGCACGGAATTACATTTTATCTACATATAATAAAGTCTATGATATGGCAAGAAAGAGTAATTTATTTGAATCACTTTAGTTTCCTCTACTTAAGGAGTGTCATAAATTTCTAATTTATTTTCTAAAAAATGTTCAAGTTAATCCTTAAGAGCTGATTTTACTTTAGTGTAGTAGAAATAGATCCTTTTTGGAACAGAGTAAATAAATAATGTTGCTCTTGGTAGCATTTTTTTTTACATCAAGAGCCCTTAAAAAGTTCCTCAACTATCCTAAGATTCATTAAATAGCTATTGGACAATGAAATAGTATTCTTTGTACTCTTCATCTCTGTAAAAATTAAAAGAAACAATAACAAGAACAAAACCCGGTGTAAGACCCATCCTCAAGTAAAAACTCTAATCTAAAAAATAAAAAAGTCCAATTTTGATTCCAAGTTAACCATTAATGAATTTGTACCCTGTGCTACTTTGCTAACTCCTGTTTGACTCTTCCAGAAATAGAAACTCAGATTTGGTAAAAGTTAGAGTTCTTAAAGGTAGCAGAAAAACTCAGTTTGCCCTATGGGAGGGCACAAAACTTTTCTTGATTACACCTCCTTCAGCCTCCTAAATGTCCCACACTTGGAGCAGTTTGTGGACGGTTTACATTAAAGCTAGAGAAGCTAAAGTCACGGCTCCTCATTTGCATGGCTGCTTTCTTAATTTTGCATGTTATTTCCTTAAGAGGGAACTTCAAATTATATAAGCTTCCAGACTCACAAAACCTGGGTCTGCCCCTATAATAAAAGATCTCTCTTACCTGTTCCAAAGGTTATTTGTAGGTTGCTCTTTACTTCATGGGTTGAATGTAGATTCATTTCTGCAAGCTTTCTTTTCCATGATTTTTCCTAGACATCCCTTTAGAAAATGTTATGCAAATTACAAAGTGACAATAAATGATATACCTAGAATCCCATCCCCTCAGCAGGTCACCCATGTTTATTCACCTGTGGTCCCTTCCAGTTTTAGTCCACGTGTCTACATAATTTTATGTGATTACCCTAGGATTTTGAAAAGTTCTATCTTATAAAAAAAGGTTTTATCTTGCTAAATGTGCAACATAAAGTTGCATTTATTGCACTTATCCTATACTTACCTCTTCAAAACATGTATGATGTGGCTACATCCCAGCATTCAATGGAGACAGCAGGAAAAGGCCAATGCCTGGCATTTCAGTGACGCCTAGGGAAAATGACCAGCTGCCGCTACTCAGGAGGGTGGGCAAAGGATGCTAAACTGGGATGCCTGGGTGCCTCAGTTGGCTAAGCCTCTGCCTTTGGCTCAGGTCCTGATCCCAGGGTCCTGGGATGGAGCCCTGCTTCAGGCTCCCTGCTCAGCAGGGAGTCTGCTTTTCCCTCTGCCCCTGCTCCTGTTCTCTCTCACACACACTCTAACAAATAAATAAACTCTTAAAAAAAAAAAGAAAAAAAAGGATGCCAAACTGTCAGGGGTACACATCCAGTTTGTTCACTACTGTATACTCTGTGCTTAGCACCGGGTCTGGCATTCAGTAAGTACTTTAACATTGATTTAAGGACTAACCCTGAATGTGAGCAGTTTTTTTTTTTTTTTTTTTTTTTGGGTGGGGGGAAGGTTGATACAACAAAATTTTAGAAAACAGCAATTAATTTCTTGCTTTCCATTAAAGTTGAATCTGTCTCATTAATTTAGTGTACATTAAGTGTCTGCTACGACCAAACAAAATTGGATCACTTGGGATCCTGTGAGGTCCAAAGGAGGAAAAACTGGAAAGTATGCTCTTTCTTAGTCCCAATCTCAATCTTTACTTTATGGCCCATGATGAATAAGGAGAATGGAGAAGTATGTATGTATGTATGTATTTAAGGTTTTTGTTTATTTATTTGAGAGAGAGAGAGCCTGAGTGAGGGGAGAGGGAGATGGAGAAGCAGACTCCCCACTGAGCAGGGAGCCCCACTCGGGATTCGATCCCAGGACCTCAGGATCATGACCTGAGCTGAAGGCAGCCGCTCAACTGACTGAGCCATCCAGGTACACCTGAGAAGTTTCTAATCTTTTAAAAAGACAGCCTTATTTTCTCTTTGCAGAAGAGTAAGGAAATATACAAAAATGACATTGAGGGAAAAAAAGATATTTTACTTAGGGAACGCAGAAAAGTAGAGCTCTTTATTGCCCTTAAATAGCTCTGGAAGATTATGACACTTAGCTCTTTGCCAGAAACTGGGGTACACTTACCTGAAATGCCACATTCATTTTGTAATGTTCTTGCAGGGAGAGATCAGAACAGTTTATTGTCCAAAAGGGGTGACCATTTTAGATTTTGGTGAACATAACCCAGCACATACCTCTCTCCAGGATGGAACACTAACGGAAGGCTACTTGTGGCCTAACGTGACAGACGCCCCGATCACTTGAGTAACTTGATGTGACACAAACAAAGTCACTAGAGAAGTCTGACCCTGCAAAATACAGGACTTCAGATTCTCTCTGCCCGGAGGTCAGTGCTACTAGGCAATAGCATTTCCTGGTAAAATTCAATTAAACAAAATCCCGGAGTTGTTTTTCTTCAAAATAATTTTTACTTAATTTCTCCTTTTATATAAAAAGACAACAAATTACATTTCAGAGAATGCTGTTTAGGTTATGAGGTTCCCGTCAGAGCTGTTTTGCAATACGTGTTTACATAATCTGAAGTGAAGTCGGCAGTCAACTGTGAAACTGGGGCCAGCCAGGCCGCCTTGTGCGCATTTCACTTTGGATCACAAACTAATGTAACATTCTATTGTTTAAGTGTCAACTAGGTTTGGGTTTTGTTTTGGGCGTTCTAATTGGGATAAGAAAACAAACGGCATCAATATTTTCTGCTTTTATCAATGAGCTCAAACATTTGACATTTTGTATCCTGATATTTAAGTAAGTCAAGTCGTTGGAGAGAAAACTTTATGGAATCTATTTGTACAGCCTAATATGTTACTACTTATTTCCCCTATTAAGCAATTGTGCTTTGCTGTCCAAGATTCATAGAAGTGAATAATGCAGTGTAAACATGCAAAGAGAACAACAAATAATATCCAGAAGCACTTAAATACTTCCTATAAAATTTCTTAGAAAAATATATTTATTTATAATATTTATAATAATACTTCTAATAACATATAATTGCCAAAATAAAAGCAATTATACTTTACATGATCCCATATGACAGTGAGTCTATCAAATATCTAACATTCTGGACAGTTCTTAGGAGGCGCCTGAAAATGGGTCCTTGCTGCCGCACCCCTCTGAGGATCCCAACTGGAAGGGGTTTCGTTTTCTCTAATGGTCCCTTGCATTATAGTTAACTACATCCATAGTTCTTTACTAGATTAAGTTCTTTAAGAATATGAATGAAATCTTACACATCTAAGCACTGAATATGGTAGTTTACTCAACTATTTATGGAAACAAATGTCAAAATAGAGATTGTAAAACATAAATGAGTATTTCCCTTTAATACAGTCCCTTTTTGTGGGTTAATTTATTCTTTAATACATTTTTTGGATGTGATGACAAAACTGATTCTGGATGATTATCCACAGGTATTAAATGTTGGAGGACATTTCTTTGTTCTTTTTGGCCTAGTGTGAGCATACCATATTTTCATCCAGAATCTTTCTAAGGGACACTTCTCTGAACAAGCCATTTTAAATTTTATAATGTCCTCAGTTGTGTGTTAAATAAACTAAACTCAAAGAAACTGAGGTTAACCACATCAGAGCAAAAAGTAAAATAAATTTCATTAGAAAATTCAAAAAGAGAGTAGAGAAAGTCTACAATTAATTATAATGTGACCCAAATGAATTCATATCTCATCATTCCAATGTGTGAGCCAGGACATACACACTGACATGAAGAGCATCTGGCCAAGCTAAATAACAAGCCAAAGGTATCAGTTTCATGAAAAGGAACTTAAGAAGGAAAAATTATTCAGCATAAGCCTAATGTAGGATTTTGGAAGTTCTAAATTATCAAGACTTTTAAAGAAAATAAAAACCAAATATCCACATTGCTTTTTAATTTAGTAAATAATGCATTCATTGTCATATTCACTTTGATCATTACATGGACAAAAATATACCAGGTCATTTTCCATGTGTTAAAACATTCAAGTATGTTACTGAAAAGAGGCAATGAAAATTCTGTCTCTGAAGTTTTCAAAGATGAGGGAGGAGACTAGGGATAAGCAGGGATTAAACATGGGTCTCAAGGAGCTATGTAACTTTATGATTCCTATGTCTCTAACTGAACAAGACTGAAGCCACAAGGAAGCAGATCACAAGCACAGAGACATTTCCTCCATGCATATACTCTATTCTAAGAGGTTAACATGGGGATACAGATACTTAATGCAGAATCTTCTAATCAACCTGACTTCTACCAGCAGTTTTTGCTGACAAAAACTTTTGAAAATGGCTCCAATTACTGTGAAGATGAAATAACATAATGCCTAAGATTGGCTTTAAAATATTAAGTGGAAAAGGAAAAAAAGGATAGATGAAGCAAATACAGCATAAGTTTTAAAATTACTAAATATAGGGGATGGGGAAGTGGGAGGGTTATCCTATTATTTTCTCTACTTTTGTGTGTGCTTTCAAATTTTCATGACACTTTTACAAAAAGAACTTTAAGAAATGCCTATTTTAAGAAATACCATGATTTTTCCATATACCTGTCTATGGAATGGACAGAAAGCTTTCCTGAAAGAAATTATGGCTGGTCTCAAATCCTGGGCTCTTTACTAGGCTTAAAAAAGACCATTTCATCTGTCTTTCAAAAACCGTTTTGCCTGTCTTTCTTAAAAGAAGTAACATAAATCTACACATTATCCTGGGATGTGGGATGTGTATTAACAAAATACTCTTTTTAACGTTAGCCTAAAATTAGAGAAATCTAACCTTTCAAGCTGAACATGAAGGCTGTATTACATGGAAGATACAGATTTGAATTCTGGTTTAGATTTAAGTTTCAGTGAAAAAGAGGAGAGAGTTAATTTCAAGAATTCGGATTCCCTAATCCTTTTCTCAGATCCAAAGAGACTTTCTTATGGGGATTTAACCTCTACCATTCCAGTTAAAAAGTAAGGGGGGGGATGTCCCCTTCTTGGAAGTCTTACCTCAAAAAAGATTAGTCCTTTCCTGTGGTAAAGAGACACTTCAACCCCTCACAACATGCTGGGAAGGAGGCCTCACTCTTCTGGCCCCTTCTCCATTTCCTTTCTCCCCTGTAGGGACTCATGTACCCAACATTCTCTGCCATGCTTCCTACATGCTTCCCCACTGGTCCTGTCATGACATCCTGTGCAATGCTCAGGGATTCAAAAAGCAAAAGAGCCCTCTTGGGTCAACGGGGACAATCATACTGGTTCCTATGCAAAATTTGGCTGAGGGAGCTAGAATTTTGACCTAAGTTACTAGTACTAGTTAGAAAAAAGAAGTCAGACACAAAAAACTCTCCTAGTTTGTTTATTTTGTGTAAGTTTCATGACCAAAGAGCCTGTACTGACATTCTTTCTCTCTCTCTTTTAAATAGAGACTAAGGATGCAGTTAAGAGTTCACTCTATTAACACTGATGCCATGGAGATTTCTTTTTACAAATGAGGTATTTGGTTTACTGTCCGGACACAAACAGTACCTGTTTGGATAAACTGCAGAAATGGTCTAGCAAGTAATAAAATGAAAGTGAATACATTGAAATATAAAAAAGAAATAGCATCTGGCAATAGTTGCTGTGATACCCTGAGAATCTTTACTGTAGTCAAAATAGACCCACCCACCTTATAACTGTATAAAGCAAAAACCAGCACGACTTTTCCTAAGGGCATACACTTCTACTCAGAAAAGACAATGAAAATGAAGGGGTGGTGAATATGAAGAGAAACAAAGATCATTCTTCTTGCCCCTTTCTCTCCACTCTAATCAAAATTACTTATTCATGGACCACTATTTCCCCTTCCCCCCTTTTTTCCACCAAATTGTCCCAGGAAAACATTTAGAATTACAGCAACAACAGCATTTACAAGTCAATTTATGTGGAACTGTTGTCAAAGTTCAAAATGCCATGAAAGATCTTGAGAAGACATTGGGGAGTATTTCACATAAAAAACTGAACAATCAGGTTAGCCAGGCCCAAAATGATGATGAAAATGTGAAAGATTAACTTCGGCCATGTCAGACGGTCTTCTTGGTGGAGGGAAATTATATAGATGAGAGATGGATATATGAATACAAAGGCCAGGCCGCATGCTGCTCCTGAATACCTGCAAAATAAAAACTTTTTGGGTTAATTATTCATCTTGCATTTTGCCTTTTCTGATTTACAGTTAAGGTTAATATATTACAATTTAAACCCTCTTCAGTCAGATATTGCAACAAAGTTATTTTTGATTCAACTGTTGACATAAAGCATTTGAGTTGAAAACATTTTACTTCCTAACCTAATATAAAATATTATTTCCTGTTCATCCTTATAACATCTGCTTGACAGAGTTTTTTTATTCATCTCTCCAATCTCCATATCTCCATAGTTCTTCTGTGTCTCCGTGTTTGTGGCTGCTTCCTCAGAAACATCTGGAGATAGTCTTCCTATCTTTGATCTTTTCTAAACTAATTATGCATTCTGTGTTTCTGCAGGACTGCTAGCATCTGCTTAAGAATGAGAACAGATGAGTACCTCTGTGGTGTTCAGCATAATTATCAAAGATAATAACAAAAATATCTCAAGACAAGACCGGAACTTTCTTCCTCCTTACCGTATCCTCAGCTTAACAGAAACTTCAATAAGCACCAGGATAATACTCTCCTTTTGTTTCCTGCTACTTTTTTAGGTAAGGGTCTTCAAAAAAGTGACTCAGCCCTCCTTTCTAGAGGTCGAGGAAAAGAAATCAGATCACGGTAAACCCCAGTTTTCCATGAGAATCTGAGTTCACAATTTTATTCCCCATCTACTCAACCTATCAGTGTTTTTAGAGAAAGTATATTAAGTAAAGAGCCATCTGGGATCTAAACTCCCATCTAAACTCTTACTTTCCGACTGCAACTCACAGTGAAATTATGTTATTGAGTAGAAATGGGTTAAAAAAGTTAGACTACAGACACACTGAGATGATCCTAACTGAAAAAGAGCAGACTGCTCCTAAACCAGAAGAGGAGGTTGCACAGAAGAAAAAGATATCCCAGAAGAAACTGAAGAAACAAAAACTTATGGCCCAGGAGTAAATTCTGCATAAAATAAACGCAAATAAAAGTAAAAAGAGCATAGCAGTTGTCTTTATTATTAAACATATTTCAAGTATCCTTAAAAAAAGAAAGTTACAACACAGCCTTAACAAATGAGAGACCTCCAGGTACTCAAGCAGTTATACATTATATATTAAAATTTTTTTATTTTGGATAAAGAGAAGAAGGTACAACAGGAAAATGACAAGAAAAAGAAGAGAAAGGGAAAGATGTCTAAGGGATAATGGGGCTGCTAGATTCAGGAAGAAGCAGTGTGATGGAAGTAAATGAACACCTTCACTGACACCAGGGAACGACATTTGAATGTTACCAGTTTTAAAAACTCACAAGAATTTTGTACAATTAAATCAACAATGACAACAATATCGACAGGAAAAGCATAAAAATTAAGAACAATACATGAAGGGTCACAGTTCTCTTATAGGCTGTACCTTATGATTCCTCCTATGTTTGGGTAGAAACAGGCCATGATCACTCCAGCTCCCACAATAATTAGATTAAGAATCAGCACGTGGAAAATGCTAGAAGTTGAAGAGAGAATTTGGAGGAAAAAATAAAAACAGGCAAATTGTAGCCATTAATATGAGAATAAAATTCATTATTAACATCTTTAAAATGAGAATGTCTTAAACTTGACAATAAAATCATAGTGAAAATAGAAGGCAACAATAGCACTCAATGCTGGTGACGGCACAGTGACACCGGACTTTGTCCAAATGTAAGAACAGGTTAAGATTTGTAGAACAAACTGGTAGTATGCATCAGAGTTCATGCTCTTTATTCTATAATTCCATTTGGAATATCTTAAGGCAACAAATAAAATTGAAACTATTAACATAAAGATATTTGTGGCAAAAACAGAAGTATCCTACATATACAGCAAGGTAACAATTTCCTTGATGGAATATATTAAAAATTATTCAAAATAACTTATCATTGTTACTTAGATGGTAAAAATTCATCTAGGCAACTTGGAAAAAAAACTAGCTAGATATTCACTACACAAGAAAATCTGAAAACATTGGAAAAAATATCAGAAGGAAATACACTGAAAAGGCAGTAGTGATTCTGTTACGATTGGGATTTGGAGTGATTTTTCCTCTTTTCTGTATTTAACAAACTTGTTATTTTACAATATTCTTTTGTATTTTATTTTTATAATTAGGAAAATAAATTATATTAAGGGAAAGGCAAAATGGGCAGGTTTTCATTTTTCAGATTCAGCCACTTAAAGATATTCAGTGTTTACCATGAATAGAAAAATAATGTAGATAAAATTAGACGCTCAAGAAATGACTCCATTTCCCAAAAAGATGATTCTTAAAAGCCAAATTTACACATCAAAGCAACCTTGTGAGCCCAAGTTATCAGAGGGTAATTAATCCCAGATAAAGATTACAGAGAGAATAAAAATGAGGAAAATTATTAACACAAATAAGTAGTTAGTCATACATCCTGATGAATTACAAAGATATTCAGGCTTCCAGATCTTGCTATTTATCCAGAAACTCCAACTTTAAAATTGCTCCAGAGCTGTGAGACAATGGCTGGGCCTCTGTTATTTCTGTATTGTAAAAGGAAACAACTTTGTGTATTTTCCAAAGAAGTGGTTCTCACAGTGTAACCACGAACCCCAGGGAAGTTCCCAATACCCTTTCAGGAAGTCACTGAAATAAAGATTAATTTCAAATCATAAAAGACATTACTTGCTTTGCAAAAGCAATTGTTAGTACAACTGCTGGCCCCTTAGCATGGAGAGGCAGTTGCACCTGTGTACCTTACTGTGTACCTTACTGCCAAACATTGACAAAAAGCAGATCTTCATAAAAAAGTAAAATTAGTTTCATTAAATCTCATGCTTTGAACACACAACTTTTTTACTATTCTGTGTGATCAATTAGGAAGTATATAACACAGCATATCTGCTACACAGTGAAGTACACTGTGTACCTTACTGTGTACCTTACTGCCAAACATTGACAAAAAGCAGATCTTCTTAAAAAAGTAAAATTAGTTTCATTAAATCTCATGCTTTGAACACACAACTTTTTTACTATTCTGTGTGATCAATTAGGAAGTATATAACACAGCATATCTGCTACACAGTGAAGTACAACAGTTGTCTTGAGGAAAAGTACTTGTGCAACTGAGCTGGAGAGCGACGTAGTCCTTTTTTCCAAGGAATGCTATTTTTACTTGAAAGGCAGACAAACTGTAGTTTTTCAGATTGGGGTATTTGACAGATTTTTTTTTTTTTAAATGAACAATTATGAGCTTGTCACTTCAAGGAAAACAATTAGTGGTCTGTGTGGTCAATGATAAAATTTCAGCTTTCAAGTAAAAATTAGAATTTTGGATAGCTTGTATTTGCCATCCTGAGCTTGACAGTTTTCCAGTATTTAAGGACTTTTATAATGAAACTGGTAGTGATGTTACGAATGTGGGTTTTGATATTATATAATGAAGTGTGGAAGAGCTGCAGAACTCAGTGAAATGATATTTTCCAAATGATTAAACATGGTACAAAAACATGCATAGGTAAAGGATCCAAAGTGTACTACAGACCAATGGGTTTTAATATCAGTGAGTTTCTGATTCAATTAACTTATAAGAAACTACCACTTGTTAAGGTTTGGCATAGTACCAAAGAAGAATATCCATAATAATCTGAAAAGGCTATTAAAAGTACTCCTTTTTCCAATGTGTCTGTGTGAGAGTAGATTTTCTTCATATATTTAAAAGAAAACAACATATTGCAACAGATTGAATGCAGAAGATAAGGGAATCCAATTATCTACTAGCAAAGCAGGTATTAAAGAGTTTTGAAAGTGTGGGGCTGCTTGGCTGGCTTAGTCGGAAGAGCGCACAATTCGACCTCAGGGTCATGAGTTCAAGCCCCACACAGGGTACAGAAATAAATACAACTTTAAGAGTGTAAAGGAGGTGCTGAGCCCAAAAAGTATGCTCTGAAATATGCAGTCTGTACTTTTAACTATAGGATAAATGATAGTGTGTTGTTGGTGGTAGAGAAAGAAATGAAATGTGAACACGAAAGGGAACTTCCAGATTATTTTCAAGAGCAAAAAGCATTCTAACAGCCACCATTATGCAAAATAATGACAGAAAGCAGGAATAATGCATTTACCTAGAGTTTTTTTCATCTATAACTTCATTGTATTTATTTTATTTTGGTGAATGTAAACATAACACAGGGCATAAACACAATAGGAATCTTATATGTACTGAAATCCAATCTTCCAGATGAGCAATGAATGTTACAACTGTAGCTGATGCTACTGTCAATGCTAGAGAGGTGGTACCTCTTGACTTTTGCTTTTACAAGTTTTTGTTTTTAAACCAACATATTTATACTAATTATTTACTTAATGAGGGAACAGATTGCATCAGTTCACTTCAAAGAACTGATGAAGATCTTTTGTTTAATTGGGTACCGTAAATGTAATTTTAAAAGTTTTTATCCAAAAGTTTTCTTCATTTAAGACCATTTATTTTAAAGTAAAATAGGTTAGGACTGGGTATTTTTTACTAAGATGAATCTCTACTAAAACTTAATGTTAGAGTAGGAATTAACCAGGAATCCAAAATGAAGTTCCAGGGAAACCGTGAAGCAGTATATGGAAATTTCTCTTGAATGAAGGTAAGTGACTTTGATTTTCAAAAGGACTCAAAACTGCTCCATCACCAATAAAAGATTTAAAATTACAGTAGTTACAGAAGCAAACAGGAATTTAAACTTGTTGTATATCTCACCTTCAATTCTAAGCAACTATGATTTATGTAAAAATGCATGAATGTTAATAAATATACAAGTACATATCAATAACCAATAATTAAAATAAAAGCATTGCTTCTCATTAGCCATACATTGCTAATACAGGTACTATATACTGTTAACTTCCTGGCAATGTGCAGATTAATGGCAAATACATTGTAAGATAAATATAGTTAGTATCAGAGCTAACATAACCATACTAGAAGGAACTAACTTAAATCATTCTGGACAAGGAAGCAGCTTTCTAATTTTCTCAGGGAAAAGAACACCTGTGATCTACCCTTAGTAACCATTTTCATTAGGCAAATTTTTATAGCAAAAGGATCAGTCACATTTTAAACTGACCTGTTTGCACAGTCATTTGTTGCTTGGCACATCCTGCTGGTCAAGAGAAGAGCCCTTACCTAGGATAAATGTCACCGAAGACATGGCCCAATAGTTGAACACGAGCCAAATAGCCTAGGAGTGGGTATACAGTCATCATCTGGAACAGCAGGAAGATCCTTGCAATGAAGGACAGGATGTCACTGCTAGGGAAGTTGTCTAAAAAATTCTAATCCAAGAAAGATAATGAAGTAATGTTAAAAATCAATTCAGCACATACAAATTTATAAAACTGAATGTCTTTTGCTTATTTGGAACATAGGTACCACTCAAGTTTTGGTTCGTGGACCGGTGCTCATCCACGAAGTATTTGTGAACTATTATTTTTCAATAAACTAAGTACAAAAATTGAAATATAAACATCATAGAAATTTGACATTGCCACATCTTATTTTACAAAAGTATCAGTCTGCAATCGATTTGACATGAACAACAACAAAGAACAACAACAAAGAAAACCTTGCCCTTCACAGTCTCAGAAGTACTGCTCTGTAAGGTACAAGCATAAATCTGTTTTAATACATTTAAATGGCTAATTTAGTTCAATGCACTTGATCCTGACTAGTTCTCTTGCTTTTCCTCCCCTGAAACACTTCCAAAGTAAAGACTATAGAATAATGTGAGAGTATAAGTATCACCTAGTATCATTATTATTCATAGCCTATAACTAAAAATAAAATGAGTGATTTCTATTTCCTTTCATAATTTTCTCCATTTCAGTTTGGCATCTAAAAGGAAAGTTAATTACTCAGAATTTTTTTGTTTCCTTTCAAATACAAATACCATAGATATTCCTATTCCCAAGAGAGTGGGCTTTATATGGGATTGTTCACATCAGGGGAATTTTCAGCAAACATTCGGCTGCCAAAGAACTTCTGGAGTCATGGAAATCAAGAGAAGAACATTTCAAGCTATCGTAACAGTAATAATTCAAACTTATTTCTCTTATAAAGATGAGAACATTATTAACACTATTATGCTGAAATAACTCTTATAATTCATCCAAATAAATCATAGTGTATATTCCACTACACTCTTATTAGAGGAATTTCTTCTGACTAGAAAGAAACTCATCTGTAAAATGCTATTTTTGTGAGAAATTCGTCAGTCACATTAAACTATTCCTAAGTTTATCATGGGTCAAATCAAAGAAAGTATTACTTATGCAACTTTTTTGTAAAATCTTTTCTTCTATTCTTTCCGTCTCTCCCTCTCTTTTTAACAGCCAAATAGTCTTTCTTTGTTTTACTGTCTGCCACGCTGTACAAAAATGAGCATCAGACCTATCACTAGGGACTGATAAGCAAAGATAACAGATTATCCAGGACATTTCCAGATCTGGGCTTTGGAAAATAAGGAGGTTGCATGTATTCCCAGCAGAGGTTTTATAAATTCATAAAGAGCACCAGTAACAGTTTTCCAAACAAAGAGAAATACTATGTTCATAATAATAGGTATTATCTATTTTGAGTACCACAAGGGAGCAGCAGGCAGTATGCTTTCTCGAGAGTCTCTTTAAAAATCTATGGTATATGTATTATACCATTTAATGCAATAGGAAACTGAAGTTTAGAAAGGATGGGGAAGGTGCCTAAAATCTCACATGCAAAGAAACAGTAGAGATGGTATTCAAACTCTGGTCTGTCTGGTATTATAACTTGCTACCGTATCACCCCGCCTGCTCTGCAGATAGGAAGGTGTAAACAATCACAAAGAGAGGGTTCCTAGTGCCTTACCTGCTCTATGCAATCCTTGGTTAATGGCGGTGAAGGAAATGAAGCAAAAACCAGGACTCCAATATAGAGGTAAGTTAATGTCACCAGCATATAAGCAATGGACAAGTCCCTCACCTGTAAAAAGAGAACAAAATGCTCTAACACTGAATGTATTTGCAGTTAAATCTGCCCGAATAGACTAAATAAGAAAACTCAAAAATTCAAGATTTATATTTTGACTGTGTGTGTTTTTATGTACATGCCTTCTATGTATCCAATCTGTTCACAGAAAGTAGATAAAACAAAATTCACATACATCACAAGTAGTCTGACAAATTTTTTTTTTTTACTGTTTTGGAGCACGTAGATTAAGTTACCCTATCCGTTGGAAGATTTAGTAAATTAACATAAATGGTGGCTTAACAAAAAAATATGACTAATTTCTAAGGTAATTTATTTACCAAATTGTAAGACATTTGATTAAAAATAAAAGCTAAGGGACCAGAAAGCAAAAACAAGCCACCTTCAGTATGCCCTACAGAACTAAAAAAGTTTTTCTTTCAGTAAATTGACTTTGTTAAACCATCAAAGCATGCCCAGCTGAAAGAAACTGGTACAGTATTAAAACATATTTAATAAAGAAGGAAAGCTAGTTAAAGGGCAGACAGTAAGCAGGTTATCACAGACAAGCTTACCAAACCTAAACAGTAAACAAAAGGAAATCAAAAGGCAGCTGTTCCAACAGCTGCACATTGTTATTATTGGAATCAGTAAACAAATACAGCACATTAAATAAAGTGGGTTGCTTTCTTCCACTGCTGTTCCCACCCTCCTGACCTCCTACCCCCATGTGAAGGAAAAAGCTCCAAGATATTTAATGCAGCCGGCTGTCAGATCCAAACAGAACAGATCCCACGGCTCACAAATCTGGTCTCCATCATCACTAAAGTTACAGCCAAACAATTCAGCACAACTAAATTATGGCAATAAGCCTATTCATTTTTCATTTTAAACACAAATTGCTTTGAAAGCTAAGAAAACAGATAAGAAAAAAATTACATACAATTTTACTTTAGTTTGATAACACAATAAGGAAAGTGGACATTTGGCATTAGGGAGCATTTGTGATTTTTTTTGACAACTCTTCTCCTTAAATGGGCTGAGCAAGAGCAGAAAGTTATAAACCTGAATGTTGAAAAATTCACTTAAAAAGCAAGTAACAAGCTACAAGAAATCCTAAGTTTAGGTCTAAATAGACAATCAGCTTGAAAACAAACCAGAGATTCCAGACCCTGAATTAGATGGTGGACTTGCCTATGAGGAAGCCACAGGAACTTGGATTATGCAGGTTGGTTCTAGCATTCTCAAAGAGTTTCTAATTGTTTAGGGTTGAGAAAGGAGTCTTCAAGGGGCTTTCACAGTCTTTCCTCTTTAGTTTGTGAAAGGCCCATTTCAGGCTAGACTTCAGTCGCTCCTAAAGTTGTTTCATGGCTTTGTAGAGAATGAACAGAAATGAACAAGGTAACTCTACCTTTCATATCAAAGGGTAGTAGTCTCCCATTATGATGTTTAAAAGTCATTCTACCTTCAACCTACTCACTGTGACTCAAAAACAGAGGTAGTCTTATAAAATGCAAAATCTTGGGAGGCCAAAATAGCTGTGTCAGAAACAGCTATATACAAAGTGGGACAGCTACCATTTCATGGACAGTCTTTAGTCTATATGGCACCTGATCACCCTTATTCTGGTCAGGCATTCTGCAAAGACATGTACCTTAGTAGACTTTGGGGGAAAGTCTGATGAAGATAATAAGGCTAAAGTGCAACAGCTTCCTGATAAGTCAGTTTTGCCTTCTGCTTTCCTGTTCTTACGGTACTGTACACATACCTGAAATACAACATCTACTAGAGTGCACTGCAGTTATCACTAGTTTTTATTATATAAGTAATCTATGCTCATGAATGAAAGATCACAAGTGGAAAAAAAAAACTGTCCTTCAATACCCAAAAAGTAGGCAAGGTTAATAGTTTTTGTATCATGTTGGTATTTTAATTTTTCTATGTCTAAGTTGGTTAATACCCCTAGACTATGAGATCCTTGAGGGCAAGGACTGTGTCTTTTTCATCTTTATACCCTCAATACCCAGAACAATACCTGGGACAGAGGAGGAACCTGGTAAATACACAGGAAAAATAATAACTACGTTGCTTATAGTTAGTAGCCAGTATTAAAGTGGCTAGGTGCTAGGCTATGCACAAAGCACCTTACATGTATAATCTCATTAAATGTAGGTGCATTCATTTTCTTCATTTTATAAATGAATAAACTAGTACAGCAAGGTTACAAAACTTGTCCACGGTTACAGAGTTAAGTAGCTGGCGAAGTCAGTATTCAAACTAAAGATGTTATGGCTCCAAATTGCATGCCCTTAGCTATTACAGTGGAGAGATGATCAGTCTTGAATGCATCTGTGTCACAGTTAACAAACAACAATAAAGAAAACAAAGGTAGGGGTGCCTGGGTAGCTCAGTTGGTTAAGCATCTGCCTTTGGCTCAGGTCATGATCTCAGGGTCCTGGGATCAAGCCCTGCATTGGGCTCCCTGTTCAGCGGAGAGCCTGCTTCTCCCTCTCCCACTCCCCCTGCTTGAGCGCGTGCTCTCTCTCCCTCTCTAGCAAATAAATAAATAAATAAAATCTTAAAAAAAAAAAAAAAGAAAACAAAGATAAAGAGGTAACAAGTTACAAGTAACAAAGAATACAGCAGAGTGCACACAGATTCAAGAGAAATACTAAAATCAGAACAGTTCTATTTTACAGTAGTCTAAATGTATATTCAATGCAACTAGGTCAAGAGTTGCATATCTGTTTTCATCTGAAACTACTCTAACGAACAGAAAAGATGTTTTAATATGAAAGCAGCTGAGGTTTAGCATGATCCTGGGAAACATGCCACCTATGAATACCATGCACACATGTGGGTTTTGCTATTCTCTGGCTTGAACACAAGCCATCACTGTACTAGGCCTGGAGATAGAGCCTCTTAAAAGTCCGATTAATGGAAAAGGGAGAAAAAAGGCCATCTTTTAGACAGCAAGTCTCAAAGTAAAAAATGTACTTAAAAAGAGGCACAAGTGACAATATGAATCCTACACATTGATTAGGTAATCCACTCTGCCTTATGAGTAAGAACGGCTGGCCAGGTGATGGGAAGAATGCCACCACAGAATGAGGACTAGCTTTACCAGGGGGCACAAGTGGTGCTGGAAGCACATTCTGCTTCTCGAATATGGTTTATAATTTGTTCCACATACCGTTCATAGTGAAAATACTCTGCAGTGGAGCATTTACCAACAAAAATGACAGAAACTGACCACACAGACCTACCCCAGACATTTACATAAAGACTTCTGATGATGTATAGTTAACTATACAGATTAATAAGAAGCAGCAAAAAGTAAATAACAAATTAAGATATAAGGCACTGCAAATCGTTTTTAAAGAACTAGCATGGTGTGAAACTAAATAAAGACAGGCAAAACAAAACAAAAGAAGCACTGTATAGGTTCTAATTCAAACACGATGAGGAATACCAAGAGGTTAGTCCACATATCCAGGATCATTTCCTAGATGGTTATAGAGACTATATATTCCAACGATAAAGGATGAGTTGAATGATCTTCAACTCTACACTTTTTTTTTTCTTCTGGTAAGGTATGCTTTACGAAGGAATAGAAATTATATCCTATTTAGTAATACATAAAAAAAACTATGTTTCGTGAGAAAAAAACTCATGAAATTAAGCCGAACTTAACAAAGCTGGAAAATCTGATCATTACACCTATTTAGGAGCCACATTATTTTCCTCCTTCACAAATGTCTTTAGATCCAAGTCTAACTACAGTTTATACAGAAGAAAAAGAGGCCTTTTTATTCTTTTCTCTTCTCTACATTTAAGCTTTTGTTTACTAAGCTCTGAATGACTAACACAACATTAACATTAATAATTCAGAGTCCCTGACAAGCTTCCCATTTTCTTTTTTTTTTTTTTAAGATTTTATTTATTTATTTGTCAGAGGGAGAAAGAGAGACAGAGCACACGCGCGAGCACGTGAGCAGCAGGCAGAAGGAGAAGCAGGCTCCCCGCTGAGCAAGGAGCCTGACCAGGGACTCGATCCCAGGACCCCGGCATCATGACCTGAGCTGAAGGCAGATGTTTAACCAACTGAGCCACCCAATTGTCCCAGCTTCACATTTTCTGGCTTAAATCTCAAGAAAATATATATTAACCAGACTTCTAGGGGTCAAGTCACTTACTGAAACCTGCTGAAAAGTATAATCATTAAATAAACCAAATGACAATTTTTTTCTCAGAATATAGAACCCATTTAGCTTAATTTATACAAGTACATAAGCCAATTTCAGCACAATCAAAAGGAGAGTTTATATATTTACAGGTACTTAACGTCTTCAGAATTTTGTTGGCAAAAAGTGTTAGCTTTACATTACAAAATGTTAACTTTATCATTAGTAGTTACTAATATTTTAAGAAGTTAACATGAAGTCTAACTGATTTTTTGAAAGCTAGACTATACTTCATACCCTAGTTTCAATTAAGACAATAAGAAACCATCATCCATTTAAACTTTTAAGCTTTTTTTAAAAAAATATTTGCCACAAGACAAAAGTTAGGTCAAATTTTGTCAGCTGAACCTCACATACTAGTTCTACAAAGTGCTAGTCCCAAAAGGGAGCAGAAATAGGAACCCATTTTATGGTATTTACATATAAAAAACAGATTTCAAGGCCCATTGAGTGTTCTAGTAAAAAAGGCAGAGAATCTTCCTGCAATCCTTGGGAGACCATGAACTGAAATGTCTATCTCTCCATGCGGTCCTGAGCTTCTCCCATTGGGGAATGCACATCTCCAGATACACTGGTGTAAATTTCCAGAAAAGTGATTCTATTTACCAGTTTTAGGAAGCACAAAGTAGAGGCCATCCTCTTTTTTCATAGTAGTATGACACTAAAACTGCCTGGACACCTCTTTGAGGAAGATGTGGTGGCAGCTGCAGCACAGCTGGGGTCCACCTGCTCCTGCCTTACCACTGTTTGCTCTCACCCAGGAACAAGTTGGTCAGAAAGCTGTGCACTGCAGCCATAGCTTACAGATACCAGAAAGACTCCCGTAAAACCTGAGGTGGGAATTCACTGAATATATAAATGCCCTGGAGAATCTGTGTGCTGACTTGATCAGAGGCACAAAGGAAAAGAATATCGAAGTAGAAGAACAAGTTCGGATGCCCACCAAGACTCTGAGAATCACTACGGAAAAACTCCTTGGGCTGAAGGTACTAAGATTCCTAAGATTTTCAGAAGTTGGTTCTAGACAAGGATCTACAAGCCACTCACTGACTTGCACAGCCCTTCAGAGATTATTAAGCAGATTACTTACATCAGTACTGAACAGTTGAAGTCACTACTGTGGATACTTACACCAACTATTTCAATAAATTATCAGTTGTTAAAAAAGCATGTGATGTGATCATACAATCTATGAGAAAAATTAACTGTTCCATGACCTTTAACAATTTTTGTCGAAACATTAAAAACTCTCACTGTTGGTTACAAATGTATAATAGCAAAAGTACTATTTATTTAATATACTATTTTATTTTTTTAAAAGATTTTTTATTTATTCATTTGAAAGAAAGAGAGCACGCAAGAGCATGAGCATGAGCAGGGGAAAGGGTAGGAGGGAGAGGGAGTAGTAGACCCCCCCACTGAGCAGGAAGCAGATGTGGGACTTGATCCCAGGACTCTGGGATCATGACCTGAGCCAAGGCAGACACTTAACCGACTGAGCCAGCTAGGCGCCCTAATATACTATGTTAAAACACCATAAACATTGAGAATTAAAGTGTTTTTTTTTATTTGTAAAAACTTACCAAGGGCATTTTGAACTGTTTCCTCCTTCTCATGGTAAAATTACAATACAGAACAAGCATCTTTTCCATGTCTTAGTGAACCGTCATATTCCTTTCTTCTAAGTTTGCATCAGCTTCCATCACTTCATCCACTGTGCCTTCATGTTGTGAAGTATCTCTCAGAATTCTTTCAATGTGAAAATTTCTGACAGTGCCACTTCCTTGGCGACAACTTCATTCTTCTCATCACAACTACTTTCCGCATTTGTGTTGATAAGTTCACCTTCCCCAGGTCCCCAGGTGCTTCTGGCTGCACAGAGTCTCTTGAACGTCTACCTTCCCACAAGCAGAGGTTTCTTTTACGATTCCATTTATGTTTCATTCAAATTTCATTTCCAGCATTTTCACTTTTTATTTCATTATTGCACTTTCACATTTGTTTGTCCATTTTCTCTCTCGATTTTCTATTTTTGTAAAATATGTGGATTTACCACCAGGTAAGAAGGAGGTAACTCAACTATCTGCTTGGCAGTCTATGTGTAAAGTGAATGACAGATATGTAGTGACCAATAAATGAAAGACTTTGAAAGAAGTGATGTGATTGGTAACAACAGATCATGATATACGTCTGTTATTTATGTGGTGATTTGTGAATTGAAGGGCAGGTAGTTACTACTTTATGTAGATACTCAAATTTCAAATCCTGTGGTAATTAGAATTTGAACCACGCTGTTAAAGGTCCTGAGGTAATTTAATGAAATCACAGTAACTGAAAGTCATGCATATAGGAAATGTGTAAAGTGAGGTTTGCCTGTCATTTAACTCATTACTTTAAGACTTTTCTAAGACAAACTAGAGTACAGTAAAAATGTGCATGCATGCTTAAGATGAAATACAAGACTTCAATGAAATTGTGTTCTTCACCTGCAGATTCCCAGGTATACGAGGTATTCTCTGTCATTAGGAGACTTTAGTGATAAAGTCTGAGAAGCAGAGCCTTACGGATAGAATGATCCAATACGTGAGACTCCTAACTCGCAAAGTGGGTTTCTGGGGCACTTGGTCTAAGTTGGCCTAAGAAAAGATTTGATTAGTGTAGACAGGTGACTTACATGGCACCAAGGAATACATTATTAATGAGATATATATTACTTCCTATGAAGATGAAACAGGTATTTTCCACATATCTTTCTAAACTTCCTAAAACTTGGAGTAGGTAGCTTTGCTCAAGTGTCAACGAGTCAGGGAACTTGTGAAGAAGGAGGAAGGGATTAAAAAGTATATGCTTATTTTCCCCTTACATCCCAAAGTTCCAAATGCTTACTTAGGATAAACAAGATTTTCTTTCTATTCCCTCAGGAGATTTAAGACTGTTTATGACCAAAGTTTAAGTATAATAAGACTAAACATTTCCAAGATAAAAATTAAATTTAGGGGCACCTGAGTGGCTCAGTCTGTTAAGCACCTGGCTTTGGCTCACGTCATGATCTCAAGGTCCTGGGATCAGGGCCCCTGTCATAGGGCTCCCTGTTCGGTGGGGAACCTGCTTCTCCACCTGCATTTCGGCCTGTTTCTCTGTCTGCCTCTGCCCCTCCCCCCACTCGTGCTCGCACACACGCTCTCAAATAAATAAAATCTGAAAAAAAATTGAAAAAAAAATTAAAATCTAGTGCAGTGATGAGAGTAAAGATAAGGGAGAATTGATGTGGTTCATTATGTATTTTTCTGAGGATCTATTATTAGCATTATAGGAAGAAATCTTGGAGAAGAGTTAATATGTTCTCATTGCAAAACAAGTTTTAAGACACTGGAAAGAATCTGAAGGGGAAAATATTTTCTCCTATTAGGTGAGAGATCCACAGTCTAAATGTAAGGAGAGAAGGTACGAGGGATATAGAAACAAAAAGTTTGTAGCTGCTACTATATACCACAGCATGTTAAATACTTTTCCTATTTTATAATGTTTAATTGTGATTAAAGCCCTGAGAGGTAGGTATCAAATAATGCTATTTTTACATCTGAAAAATTAAAGAGTATGGAAAATCCAGATTAACTCAATTCTAACTTCATTCACAGGTAATATGCCAGATGTGTTACCAGATAAGAGTAAACATGAAAATGGTGGAGTTAGATTTATATTCTTGCCCTAATTTGAGAGCTAACTTCCTTCTCCTTAGGATTTTTGCCTTCATAATGACTCTGCCAAACATAACTTGAAGTCTTCTCGGAATCCCCAGGCACAGTGAGCTCTTCTTCCTTTGTATTTCAGTAACAACTGTACAGACCTCTTTAAAGCTTCACCATGATTTTTCGTTTACGTGGTTAGAAGCCATCAGATTGATTTCGAAATCTACAGACAAGGCCACAAGTAAGTGGCTAACTTCTGCCTGCTTTGGGTTCAGTTTACTCTTCTTTCTCTAGTATCTTAAGGTAGAAGGTTAGGCTACTGATTTGAGATCTTTCTTCTTTTTTAATGTAGGTATATACAGCTATAAAATTTCCCTTCAAGCACTGCTCTAGCTGCATCCCGTAAGTTTTGCTATGTTGTGTCTTCATTTTTAGTAATCTCAAAGTATTTTCCAATTTTTCTTATGATTTCTTCTTTGACACGTTGTTTATTCAGGAGGCTGCTATTTAATTTCCATGTATTTGTCAATTTTCCAGATTTCTTTGTTCATGATTTTAAATTCAATTCACTGTGGTCATAGAACATACTTGGTATGATTTCAATCCTTCTAAATTTATTGAGATTTATTTAATTTCCCAGCATATGGTCTATCTTGGTATATGTTCCACAAGAATTTGAAAAGAATGTGCATTCACCTATTGCTTAGAGACCTTTATAAATGTTAATTAGATCAAGTAGGTTGATATTGTTTTGGTTTCCTATATCCTTACTTACTTTCTATTCCATCAACGATTAAAGGAGGAGTAATGAAATCTCCAATTATACTAGTGAATTTGTCTATTTCTCCTTTCTGTTTTGACAGGTGCTGCTTCATTTATCTGGAAGCTCTGTCCCTGGGTGCATATATATTTATGATTATTATGTCTTGTTGATGGATTGATCCCTAAAGATCATTTTGTACTGTTGCTCTTTATCTCTAGTAACACCCCTTGCTCTTAAGTCGACTTTGTCTGATATTAAAACAGCCACTCTACCTGTATGTTTAGTGTCTCCATGGTATATCTTTATATTTAAAGTACATAGTTGACCTTTGAACAACATGGGTTTGAAATGCGCAGGCCCACTTATATGCAGATTTTCTCTAACAGACATAGTACAGTACTATAAATGTATTCTTTTTCTTATGATTTTCTTAGTAACATTTTCCTTTCTCTAGCTTTCTTTAGTATAAGAATACAGTATATAATAAATAATACATAAAAAATACAAAATATGTGTTAATCAACTGTTTATGTTATCATTAAAGCTTCCAGTCAACAGTAGGCTATTAGCAGTTAGGCTCTGGGGGAAAGTTATACACGAATTTATGACTGCGGGAGTGGGGGATGCGGTAGTCAGCACCCTTAATCCCCATCTTGTTCAAGGGTCAAATGTAGTCAGGTTTTGATTTTTAATCAGTCTGATATCTTTTAATTGCAGTATTTAGACCATTCATATTCAAAGTTATTATCAATATGATTGGGTTTAAATCTATTATCTTATTATTTGTTTTCAGTTTGTCCCATCTATTCTTTGTTTCTTCTTCTTTTTTTAATCTTTCAGATAACCTGGGTATTTTAAAAAGATTGTATCACCACTGTTGGCTATTAGCTATGCCTCTTCATTTTTTTAGTGATTACTCTACAGCAGAGGTTGACAAAATATGGTCCATGATGAAATCTGGCCCACTGTCTGTTTTTGTAAATAAAGTTTTCTTGAAACATAGCCACCATGCATTTGTTCAAATACTCTTTATGGTTACTTTCATGACACAGAAGCAGAGTTGGGGAGTTCTAACAAAGACCATAAGGCCCACAAGGCCTAAAACAGTTATCACTAAACCTTTATAGAAAAAGTTTGCTGACTACTATTCTATGCTTTAAATTTAAGAATTAAGATCCAATCACAAAATTCAATTCCTCTGACAATTACTCACATTGTTTTCTTGGTTCTTGTTGTTCTTCAAGAGTGTAATAATACAATTGTGAATAAAGAAAGCAAGGGTAAGCACTCCAGTCAGCTGTGGAAACTGAAATCTTATCTCTAGGAGAAAAAGAGAGTGAAAAAAAAAAAAAAAAAAAAACAAGACACAACACATTAAAACTGACAGCTAGAAAATGAATGTTAGTAGCCAAAAGTTGACTGCCAAAAATTAGTTGCATCTGCTTTATCCAGGAAATAAGAATATTGAGATGTCTTTACAAAGCTCCTCAAGGCTAGCATTATACTTGAGCAAAGTACTTGAAAAGGGAAAGAAAAGGAATCAAGAAATGACTACTCTGTGAGGGCACTTCACATCAGTTATTGCTGTTTGAGGTCACACAACTAGTATGTGGCATAGCAGGATTCAAATTAAGAACTCTAAAGGTCTTCCTCTTCTAATACTTGAATTTGACAGAAAAACACTTTTAGAAAAGGAATCAGAAAAGGGAAAATTGGTCATTTAACATTTTTTAAAGGCTAATCTAAAAAGCACTGGTTAAAAATATTAGAAATAACAAATGTCTACACAGAGGGGAACGGTTAAACTATGATACAGTTGCTCTGTGGTATATAGTGTGTAAGAATTATGTTCTAGAGGAAGATTTTATGCTATGGCAAATGTTTACGACTCAAATAGCACGTACAGTATGATTTTACATTTATTTTAAAAAGTTTGTGTGTATATATACATATGTATGCTAAGAAAAAAGACTGGAGGGATAAGCACAAAAGTTTAAATAGTGGTTATCTCTGGCTAGTTGAATTTATTTTAAGTTAATCACTTATCTATATTCTCTAAATTTTCTACAATAAAGTCAAAGTTAATATGAAATAAAAATAATAAAATAATAAATATTTCAAAAGCACTGCCAATTTTTTTTGAGGTTTGCTAACACAAAAATGAAAAACTGCTTTTATGTAGAATAAGACCAAGATTTACATGAAAACAGAGCTATATCTAGGCAAAGTAGGTGCCAAAGTGGAGAACAACCCGTCTCGGGGGGTTCTTTAGTATAAAAAGCACAAACAAGAAAAGAAAGTCCGCTGACTTTTTGCCATACTATTTAGGAAAGGAAATAAGAATAACTAAGAATCAAGCACTGGCTATGAAAGAAATCAGGTTGTAAGAGTTTAACCAATGCTTTGGTTTTCCATTAAGTTTTTGTTGGTCTGTTAGCTTTTATCTAAATTTTTATTTGAAGAAGCAATTCAAAGTCTATTCTGGAGCGCCTGGGTGGCTCAGTCAGTTAAGTGTCTGCCTCTTGGTTTCGGCTCAGCTCATGATCTGAGGGTTGTGAGATTGAGCCCCATGGTGGGTTCTGCACTAGGCATGGAGCCTGCTTAAGATTCTCTCTCTCCCTCTCCAGCTGTGCCAACCCCCCAACCCGTACACACATGCTCCCTCTCTAAAAACAAAACAAAAACAAAACCAAAATAAAACAAAAAATTTTCTCAGGAAAATTCTCATCTTTTCTGTCTATAATCTTTTAAGTTTTTTACATCTAAGCAATCAAATAAAATGTGGGGGCAACTCCCACTTCTGTTCTAAAAAAAATTAAAAATTTTTAAAAAGATTTTATTTTTAAGTAATTTCTACACCCAAAGTGGGGCTTGAACTTACTTCAAGATCAGGAGTTGCATGCTCTACCAAATAAGCCAGTCCGAGCCCCCCCACCCCAAAAAACCAACTCTTAATACATTGGGCATACAACTTTTTTTGATCATTTCAGATCAAAGTCAGCATTATATTTATATAATAGTAAGAGAGGTACCATTTTTGGAAATATGATAAAATTATTATTTACATGACTTTATTCTTTGCAGAGCAAGAACTGAAAAACTCTGAAGTAAGAATTCAAAGTCATCAAATCACAAAGGAAGAGAGCAAAAGAGAAAGAAAGGAACAAAGGAATTAAAAAGCAACAGAAATCAATTAATAAAATGGCAATATTAAGTCCATACTTATCAATAATTATTTTAAATGTAAATGGACTAAATTCTTTGTCAACCAAAGGATGAAGAGTAGCTGAATGGATAAAATAACAAGACCCAACCAGATGCTGCCTACAAGAGACTCACTTCAGCTTTAAGGACACACATAGACTGAAAGTGAAGGGACAGAAAAAGATATTCCATGCAAATATAAACCAAAAGAAAGCAGGGCTATATGTATATCCAACAAAACAGACTTTCAACCAAAGACTGTATCAAGAGACAAAGAAGGTCATTATAATAATAATAAAGGGATCAACTCATCAAACCTTTGCAAATATTTATGCTCCCAACATAGGAGCACCTAAGTACATAAAGCAAATATGGGGGTGCCTGGGTGGCTCAGTTATTAAGCGTCTGCCTTCGGCTTAGGGCGTGATCCCAGGGTTCTGGGATCGAGCCCTGCATTGGGCTCCCTGCTCCGCTGGGAGCCTGCTTCTTCCTCTCCCGCTCCCCCTGCTTGTGTTCCCTCTCTCGTTGGCTGTCTCTCTCTCTGTCAAATAAATAAATAAAATCTTTAAAAAAACAAAACAAAACAAACAAAAAAACAAATCGGAATAGATCTGATGGGAGAAATAGATAGCAATATAATAATAGTAGAAGGCTTCAATATACCACTTTTAACAATTAATAGATCACCCAGACAGAAAATCAGTAAGGAAACATTGGACTTAAATGATGTTACACCAGATGTACTTGACAGACATTTACAGAACATTCCATCCAATAACAGAATACACATTCTTCTCAAGTGCACATGGAACATCTCCAGGATACATCACATGTTAGCCCACAAAATATGTCTCAACAAATTTAAGAGAACTGAAATCATACCAAGCTTTTCTTCCAATCACAATTGTATGAAACTAGAAATCAATTACAGAAAAAAACCAAACAAACTGGAAAATTCACAAATATGTGGAGATTAAGTAACACACTACGGAACAACCAATGAGCCAAAGAAGGAATCAAGAGAGAAATCAATATGTTGAGACAAATGAAAGTGGAAATACAACTTACCAGAACTTAAAGGATGAAGCAAAAACAGTTCTAAGAGGTCAGTGTACAGTGATAAACATCCACATTAAGAAACAAGAAAGATCTCAAATAAACAACCTAACTAGATGCCTGGGTGACTCAGGTGGTTGAGCATCCGACTCTTGATTTTGGCTCAGGTCATAATTTCAGGGTCTTGGGATCGAGCCCATGTCAGGCTCTGCACTCAGTGGAGAGTCCGCTTGAGGATTCTCCCTCTTCCTCTGCCCCTTCCCCTGCTTGAGCACATGTCCACTCTCTCTAAAATAAAAAAATAAACCTTAAAAAAAAAAAAACCCAAACAACTTTATACCTCAAGTAATAATGAGAAAAAAAGAACAAATTAACCTACAGAAGAAAGGAAATAACAAAGATGAGAGCAGAAATAAATGAAATAGAGACTAAAGAGACAATAGAAAAGATTGAATAAACTAAGCTGGTTTTTTGAAAAGATAAACAAAATAGATAAAACTTAAGCTAGATTAAACTAGAAAAAAGAGAGAGGACTCAAAAAAATTATAAACGAAAGAGGAGACATAACAACTGATACCACAGAAATACAAAGATTTATAAGAGACTACTGTAAACACTTATACACCAACAAACTGGACAACTTAGAAGAAATAGATACATTACTAGAAATATACAAACTACCAAGGCTGAATCATAAATGGAAAATATGAACAGACCAATTTCTAGTGAGGAGATTGAATCAGTAATAAAAAAATCTTCCAATAAAGAAAAGTCCAGGCATGACCAGATGTCTTCACTGGTGATTTCCAGCAAACATTTGAAGAAGAATTAATACTAATCCTTTTTAAACTCTTCCAAAAAATAAAAGAGGAGGGAACACTTCCAAACTCACTTCATGAGGCCAATATTACCCTGATCCTGATATCAAATTCAGACAAGGACACTACAAAAAAAAAAAAAAAAAAAAAAAAAGAAAATTACAGGCCAATATCCTGATGAACATAGATGCAAAAATCCTCAACAAAACATTAGCAAACTGAATTCTATACCATGATTAAGTGGGATTTATTTCAGGGATGCAAGGATAGTTCAACATCCATAAATCAATCAACGTGATACACCACATTAATAAAACAAGGGACAAACATCATATGATCAGCTCAAAGGATGCAGAAAAAGCATTTCACAAACTTCAACATCCATTTATTATAAAAACTCTCAACAAACTGGGTATGGAGGGAATGTACAACAACATAATAAAAGCCATGGCCAACATACTCAACAGTGAAAAGCTGAAAGCTTTTCCTCCAAGATCAGGAATGAGACAGGAAGCCCACTCTCACCATTCTTATTCAACACACTACTAGAAACCCTAGCCACAACAATTAACTAAGAAAAAGAAATAAAAGGCAGCCAAATCAGAAAGGAAGAAGATGATGTTATATTATATATAAAAAACTCTAAAGACTCCACAAAAAAACTCTTACAACTAATAAATAAATTCAGTAAAGTTTCAGGATACAAAATCAATACGCCAAAATCTGTTGCACTTCTGTACACTAACAATGAACCAATAGAAAGAGAAATTAAGAAAACAATTCCATTTACAATAGCATCAGAAAGAATAAAGTACTTAAGAATCAATTTAACCAAAGAGGTGAAAGACCTGTAAGGTGAAAACTGTAATACAGTAATGAAAGAAACTGAAGAAGACACAAATAAATGGAAAGAGATTCCATGTCCATGTTTGAAGAATTATTACAGATAAAATGTTCATGCTACCCAAAGCAATTCAATGCAATCCCTATTAAAATTCCAATGACATTTTCCACAGAAATAAACAATCCTAACATGCGTATAGCATCGCAAAAGACCCTGAAAGCCAAAGCAGTCTTGAGGAAGAGCAAGACTGAAGGTATCACAGTCCAGATTTCAAACTATAGTACAAAAGCTATTGTAATCAAAACAGTATGGTACTGGCAAAAAAGAGACACAGAGCTCAATGGAACAAAAGAGAATGCCCAGAAATAAACCCAGACATAAATGGTCAATTCATTTATGTTAAAGGAGCCAAAAATATACAAACTAGATCAGTCATCACCCACCTCTCAATTATCACCTCAGCAGTGCTTTAGCACATCCGCATTCTGACAGTATTTTCATTAACACTGCTTTTCTACATATTCTGTTGGTTCAGAGAGAGTGAATAAATGAAGCTACAGCACCTCTGACCTCAACTTATTATTATTGTTGCTATTATTATTATTATTGTTATTGTTGTTATTATTATGCATTTGAGCTTACATTATTATTATTATTATTATTATTATTATTATTATTATTATTATTATTATTATTATGCATTTGAGCGTACCAGCCCCATTATGAACCCTACTTTCAGGCAGGGAATTATAGGACTATTTCTCCTCTACCCTACTGACCTCCTGGAGTCATAGAAGACTATCTCCTACTTCAGCCAACCTTAAATAAAGGGGAAGGAATGTCTCAATGCCACTAGTTATTTTTAGCTTAAAAGAGAAGGCTCTTCATGACTGGGACTTTGCCTCTTTATCCTTATCTGTAATCACTTCCCAACTAGTATTCTTTCATTCCAGCCACCCAGATTCTTGTAATTTCCTAAATGGCCTTGTTATCTCAGGCCTTAACTGTTGCTTTAACATGTTGTTCTATTGACCTGGCATACATCCCGTCCACCAATTCTTCATTTAAAGAACTCCTTTTGGCCCTAAGAACCCTTCTCTGATTTCTAATTTTTATTTACATGCAATTCCTCTAGATTATTGTCTCTTAGATTTCTTTCTTTCTTTCTTTTTTTTTTTTTTAAGATTTATTTATTTTAAGAGTAGGGGACGCGAGCAGGGTCAGGGGGAGGGTTAGAGGGAGAGGGAGAGATGCAGATTCCCCACTGAGTGCAAGCCAGCCATGGGGCTTGATCCCACGACCCTGAGATCATGACCTGAGCCAAAATCAAGAGTTGGACCCTTAACAACTGATCCACCCAGGCGCCCCTCATTTTTATACTGCTCCTACTTCGTGTCCTGATATCTTTTATAGATTATTCTAATGGTATCTTAGATTTATTTCTACACTATGATCAGTAATTCACAAATTGGTCTTACTGCTCAACTAACTGTAAGTTCCTGGAGGGAGTGAGCCACATCTCTTTTTGACAACGTATGGCACATAATCAGAGGTATTCATTTATATTGAGAATAAAGGATTTCAGCCATGTAAGTGGTCAAAATTCTATTTTAGACTGTTCTTCAGAATGATTTTGATTTTTGCTAAGATCTTTGTTTTCAATAAGCTCCCTTCAGTATAGCTGATCTTTCCTATCTTTCAGAGCAATCAACTTCTATTACCTCTAAATGCTTTCTGAAGCAACTTGATCCTTTTCTAACCATGGCAGGTGATACCAGTGTTGTTTCTAACTTGTCAAATTAGGATAAGTAAAAATCCAGCCTTTTCCAATTAACCAACAAAAACTCTTCTTGAGTAACTTTCTTAAAAACCTGAGATTCAACAGTTTCAGTGAGATACAATTCATATGCACTTCACCCATTTTAAAGTATACAACCATTTTGGAAAGCCATTTGGCAATATCAACCAAAGCAGAATATACACATACCCTTTGACCTTGCAAATCCATTCTTATGTTTATACTCAAGAGAAAGCTGTCATATTTTCACCTTAAGATATGTATAAGAATAGAGCACAGCAATAAACATAATACTAAACAACTGGAAACAAATGTCCCTGAAGAGTAAAAAATAAACAAATTGTGGGTATAGTTATACAATGAAATACCAATGAGAATGAACTACAAATAGGCACATGGATCAATATCACAATTCAATGTTGATTGGAAGAAGCCAGACACTAAAGAACATATGTTCTATATTCCTTTTACATGACTTAAAAAACAAAACACAGACAAAACCAACCTTTGGGGTTAGAAGTTAGAACAGTTGTTAACTTTGTAGGGAGATAGCACCTGGTAGGCATAATGAGAGGGACTTCTGGAGTGCTAGTTTTTGCTCTGGTGCTGGGTATCTGGTACATTGTGAAAACTAATCAAACTGTATACTTAAGAGTTGTGTACTTTTATATGTGTATGTTATGCCTCAATAAAAAGTTCAAAAACAAAAATAAAAAAATGGTAGGGCCTACATGTAAAAAAATATGAAAACAGATATTCCATTTTATTTGGAGGCATTATTAAGCATCAATGAGCGCATGGTAGAATGTAGTCTGCTCCTAATGGAAAGTTAATAAAAAAAACCATGTAAAGCATATGTGGTTAGAAAATTATTTTTTCTGGTTGCAGATAAACACAATGCTACTACCAACCAAATGGCATATCTCTGCATAATCCTTGGCGATCAGTGTCTGAAGTCTTTCTGCAATCAGTTTCAAAGCATTTAACAGTTTTTCATTTTAAAAATGTAGCCCTAAATGAGTACTAGTTGTTAAATGTATCACAGGGTTTCCAACAAAAAACAGCATTCTCTTGCTTTATACCTCCCATCCTGAAGCCTGTTTCCCACAGGTAATTATACCTCTTCAGCACACTTTAAATTAATAATCTATCTTATTTTTAATATGCTTATATTCCTTTTCCTTTATTTTTAAAATTTTTGACATAATCCATTGATTTTCCACCAGAAGACTTTAATCCTTTTATATTACCACCACTCACATTTTCTCATCCCCTATCCCCCCAATAAAATCTTAATTCTAATTTTGATTTTGTAAAAATCAATATTCAGTGTTTTAATTTTCATGATTATTCTGTATTATTCACAGTTAAGCCATGAAATGTATTATCTTTATATTTTCTTATATAAAACTACTTTTGTTGGCCTGTTTTTATGGAGGTTTATGGAGATTTGGAGGTATTTCCTTTCAGGTTGCGTCTATTTAACACTAATTTTTCCCCAGACTCTCCAAAAGAATGGTAAAACCTCATTCTATACAACACATCAAATAGTCTTTTCCGTTTCATTTTCCTTTTGGATAAAATGCCTCCTGGGGCCCTCTGTCTGCTGCTGTGATCTGGGCAGGTTGCTTGCTACGCCTGCTGCACAGCTGTTTCGTAGGATAGCCCTTCACCACTACTGTGAGGATTTTGTGATTTACTGCTTTTTTGGTGGAACACATTTGCAGTATTTTTTTGTGAGAAAGAGTGCATGGAAGGTAAAATTTTGTGAGACTTTACCTTCTGAAAATATCTATTGTACTCTAACACTTGAGGGAGGGTATGGTGGGATTTAGAATTTTAAGTTAAAATAACTTATTCTGAGACCTTCATGACACTTCTCTCTTCTAGTTTTAGGAGTTGTTAAAAAGCCTGAGACTATTCTGACTCCAGATCTTTTGTATAAATCTGTTCTTTATCCCTAGAAGCTTTCAGGTCTTCTCTTCATCCATGGTGTTCTGAAATCTTACGATGATATACTTTGGTGTGGGTTTTATTCAGTGCTGGGTACTGTGGGACCTATACCTCTAGAAACTCATGTTCTTTGGTTAGCAGGAAACTTTTTAAATTATTTCTTTGGCAATTTCCTCCCTTCTTCATTTTCTCTATGTTCCATGAAACTATTTTCAGTTATTAGGCTACCTGGATTAATGCTTTAATTTTCTTATCTTTTCTCTGCTATTTTTCCTTTTTTGCTTCCTTCCTTCCTTCTTCTTCCTTCCTTCCTTCCTTCCTTCCTTCCTTCCTTCCTTCCTTCCTTCCTTCCATCCATCCATGCAACCATCCATCCATCCATGATTCCTAAACCACTTTTTGGGAAGTTGGCTTTATCTTCCAAATTTTCTCTGTATTCTTAATTTCTATTATATTTTTGGTTTCTAAGACCAACCTCCCTCCTTCTTTCCTTTCTTCCTTGGCACCCAAATGCTGTTTCATGGATATAATACTTTCTTTTGTCACTTTGAGACTAACTTTCTTTTTTGCAAGTTTTCTTATTCTTAGTCCCTCTTATTTTCTTTTCCTTTCAAGCTCTTCCCCCCCGACACAGTTTTTGTTTTTATGTAAGAGCCTTTCCACAAATATCTGGTGATCTTTGCCTATGTTTTTTTAATATCCAAAAGTGAAGCATGAAAAAAATGTATACACTTAGTAAACATCTAAATGGTCTGATACAAGCAAGGTACCTGCCATTTCTTTGGTAGAACCCAAATGTCCAAGACTCTAGGTCTTTCCTCTTGGGCTTGTCAGTTTCTCCAGAGGAGAATCCTCTGTTATCCTATGCTGTCAGCATTCTGGGAGCCAAAGAGTAAAGAAAAGAGAATTGGGAGGGGTACAGGGAGAGAGAGAGTCTCACCACTCAACATGACACTTTCACTTAGTCCCTGTTTTCAGACTAAAAACCTTTTTCTCACCATATCTTGTGTGTGGAGAACCTGAGTTCTGAGCTTGACTAATTCAGCTTCTTCCATCTCTTGCTAGGTTGAGGAGGAAAAGGGGTTTATAATCTAACTATCTACCTATTCCTGATGTAAACTTGCACAGAATTCTCCCCATCGTAAGCTCTTTTCCTTACTCTTGCTTTCAGAGTGACCCAAATGCCTCCACATACTGAGGGTTTCAACATATAGCTCAAAATGGCCTCCTTTGTGATGGAAACCCTCTCTACAGGTACTTAATTTCAGCTTTGTCTGCTTTGCTGTCAGTCTAACCATCTACCAGTTTTCCAGTATCTAACAATCTGTTGCTGTCTCTTGTCTGCTGGTGTCTCTTCTATAGTCTCTTTGTGTTTGTTTTTACATTTATTTCTTCACTCTTGTTTTAATGAGATTCAGGAGGGAGTAGGGATAAACACCTTTATTCATTCAACATTGTTTACGGACTACTCACTATGCCCTCGGAATTATTATAGGCCTTGGGGATACAGCAGTAATAGAGAAGTAAAGAAAACAAAAACAAAGAACATCACTTTTCTCAGGAGCTTACATTCTTAGTAAGGGCGACAGATACACAAGTTAAAAAAAAAAAACAGGTATTCCTTACCAACTGAACTTTCACTTTCTGAATTCGAGAACCAAATAGATTAAAAAACATTTTTAGAAAGTGCTTTGTTATCTTAACTTCTGCTACTTTCTATCTGAAGCTCAGGAACCAAATAGGTAAGAATAATAGATATCCCTTAATATTTCAACTCATTATTAGAATTGGGAACTTAGTAGTTTCGGATAGCCAGGGATACTTGCATATGAGATTTGGTAGTGATGAAAGCTCTGAAGAAAAATAAGCCACAAGAAGTGGGAGTGGGCAGGAAGCCAGGGAAGGCCTCACTAATGATAACAACCATGTGGATACCTAAGAAAAGACAAGGGCATTTCACGTACAGGTAAAAGTTAATGCAAGGGTTCTGAGCTAGGAGTGTGCTTGCCATTCTTGTGGAACAGCAGGGAAACAGTGTGGCTGGAGTAGACTGAATAAGCAGAATGATGGGATAAGGGAACGATGGCAGACAGGAAGTCAGGAGTCAGATCATATAGGACCTTTGGACTATGACAGAGGCTTGCTTTATTCTTTTTTTTTTTTTTTAAGATTTTTATTTATTTGAGAGAAATAAAGAGCGAGCATAAGCAAGAGGGACTGGCAGGCAGAGGGAGAAGCAGACTCCCCACTCAGCAGGGAGCCCAACACTGGGCTCCATCCCAGGACTCTGAGATCATGACCTGAGCTGAAGGCAGACGCTTAACCAACCGAACCACCCAGGTGCCCAGAAGCTTGTCTTATTCTGAATGAGACGAATGAGATGGGAAACCAGGCTTTTGAAGGCTGTGTTTTAAAAACCTCACTCTGGCTGCTTGGCATAGAACAGACTACAAAGGGGGAGGCAGAGCTGAAACGGTGAGACTAGTTAAGAGGCTACTATCATCATCCAGGTGAGAGATTAACAGCCTAATTCTTTCTGGTGGAAAAAGTAGTCAGATTCTTGGTTTATTTTAAAAGTACAGCTGACATGCTTTGCAGATATGGAAGGTGGGGGGAAAAACCAATCAAGCAGGATTCTAAAGTTTGGGGCCTGAGCAACTGGGAAATTGGAGCCACCACTTTCTGAGATAGAGAAACCTGGGAGAAGAGCAGATGAAGCAGGTTGATGGGATGGGGGTGGATGAGGAAGGAAACAAATATTTGGTTTTTGTAAATATAAGTTTGAAATACCTAGTGGATGTTCAAGTGGAGTTGTAGAAGGGGCAGGTAGATATATAAGGATGGATCTCAGTGGAGAGATCTGGCCTAGAGATACAAAATTGGACTAGTCACCATAATAGACAATATATAAAGCCAGGTGACTACATGATATTACTTAGGAAAAAAGGTAGAGAGAAAAGAAGTTTGAGTAAAACCCTAGATAACTGCATAACTGACTCGTCAGGAATGTGAGAAAGCAGTCATGCAGAAGAATTAAGAGAAAATGGGGTTTTAGAAGTTCAGAAAATGTTTTAAGATGGAAGGAGTGACCAAATGTGCTCATGCTGCTGATAAGTTGAGCAGGAAGAGATGTGAGAACTGGTTATTGGATTTGGCCAAGATGGAGTTACTGGTTATCAGTGGAGTGACTGGGGCAAAAGCCCAGCAAACACCAGTTCAAGGCAAAATGGAAGGAGAAGTAAAAAGAGTGAGAACAGACAATTCTTTCAAAGAGTTTTTCTTTCAAGGGAAGCAATAGCTAGAGGGGAATGCGGCATTATGTGAGCTTTCGTTTTTAGACTGAGAGAGATTTGTATCTGGTAGGAACAGTTCAGTAAAGGAAATATTTGATGGCACATGATTAAGGAGAAAGAAGGGATAACTACAGAAGTAAAGTCCTGGAGGCAGGAAAGGATAGGATGAAACACACAAGTTGTTTTTTCTATTTTTCCAATTACCTGGGAGGAAGGGCAACAGGATCCACTGCATTGAGAAAGAAATTTTTGGTAACAAAAGTATATAAATAAAGATTCAATCAGAACTATAAGTTTATGTGAATTCTTCATCAGGACAGTAAAGACTCATACCCTTCAAAGTTCTCTGATTCTTAATTAGCCTTTACTGAAAAAGACTTATGACATATTTTGAGTCCTAAAAAATTCTTCAGTCATAATAAAGTAACCAATTTCAGGACCATAAATATAAACACAAGCCTCTTTAATCCTCATGATTCTCCCTTTGTATCATTTAGAAATGAAATAAAGTGAAATAAATGGCTTAATATATATTTAAATATGTTTTCCATCTTCTAAACATTTATACTCTTTTTTTTCATATTTCTCTCATGTCCTATTATTAGCAGAAACATTTATCACTAAGACTCTTAATATAAATCACTATGGACCTAATTTTAGAAAAAACATCCTAGACTATTTTTATCAATGAATGGAAGCACTGGCTTAAAGTGGTCATTTTCATTTATATCCAATTTTAAATACAATATGGAAGAGAAGGATGCCTTTCAGGCTCTAGTATTTCCTTTATCATGAATTTACACTGACTTTTTAGTCTTTATGGGCTTTTTATAGAAATAAAAAAATCAAAGCTAAGGCACCCAGATGATCTGAAAATAAGTAACCACAGTAGCAAACAACTTCCAACAAATAACTCTTGGAAACACTTGGAAAACCCAGGCCTGTTGTAACAAAAGAAACAGAGGGAATGGCAAACAATTATAATCGCTGACTTCAGAGAGTAACACCAGACTAAATAGACTTGAATTCTAGACTACCTGAATTAACAGGTGAAGAATGGAAAGAAAGTAGTCTTTCTAAACCAACAAGAGAATTTTGTACTGCTTTCTCTTTATGAGTTTTCGGGATACTAGTGTAATATTCACTTCTATTTTCTAATCTGTTTTCTCATTTAGCATTGTACATTCATTGCTTCATGGTGCTTTTATTATACCCCAAATCCATTAAATTGGGGTGAAACTTGAGATAATTGCCAAGTTATAACCATGAGAGAAAAAAGGAGGAAGGGAACACTTACTAACCACCATTTTAACTAGCCTGAAACAAAACAAAACAAAACAAAACAAAACAAAACAACCATGGGGGAACAATGATGTTAATGAACAGTATTATCCACATATGTTAATTAGTGACCATGTTCTAAGTTTCTGAATTTCTAGGGATATGCTTCCCCAGAAAAGTCTAGAAAATGAGTTTGATTTTTTAATTGCATTATAACCTCACTGAACTTCAATTCTCAAACAGAAATAACAAAGGGCCCTGGTTACTACTGAGAGAAAAGCAGAATAATTTTAACTGCACTCCTGTTTCTAGCTTAATAGCATTAATAAAAAGTGCTCATCCAAAAAAATACCATTATTTGTTTTATAATAACAATACTTAACGATAGTTAACTAAAAGATCACATTTTTGTAATTTATTGATTCTTTATTTGGCCAAAACAGCTTACCTGGTACAAAATACTCGGTTTGCATAAACCAGTGAAATTCCAAATGAAATCCCAAGCGTATGGCCTTAAAGGTGACAAGGAAAATCAAATAGAGAACGGACACTGTGCCTGTGAGAAAAAATTCAGAAACCATTTATCATCTTTGTGTGTTTTACAGACGATTTTAAAACTAAGCTTTGTTTCTATGTTCTTAGCAAAGTTTGGAAAATTGTAACTCTCATTGATTATGCCCACTAAAACCCAGGTAGGATTTAAAGAATAGAAACAAGCTATGTGAGTTTTCAGAAAGCAAAACACTATGTAGTAGGCCTAAGAAGAACTAGATGAAGGTAGCTCATATACTGAAGAATGCAAAACTGTCTAATTTATTTAAGAGCTGAGTTATGTGGAGGATACATGCAAAGAATTCATTACAAAATTGTAAGGTTACATGGGAGAAAAAAAACATGAAACTGACTCTTATTCTTTGTACTGGAAATATTAGAGATGGTCAATAAGCTGGAAAAGTCTGTCACAGCATTTACTCTAAGATGATGAGAAAGTAAAGAAAGAAAAGTAGTGAATGTGGATAAGACTATTTGAGAAAGGTGATAAGCCAAATAATCCCCGAATAATCTGATCTAGCAGCTAGAGAAGGGTTTGGGTAGTACTATCTGCTAGATGAAAAGATTACAGATTCCATTCATAGGTATTCATACACAGGGTGAAGTGGGTATTCAGAATTTTTAGTAATCTAGAAGGTAAAAGAGTTTTCCTTTTAAGGAATTAAGTCCAGTCATTATGGAGTAGAGGCAGAAAATCCAAGTAGGTTTCTTTCTGTAGGAATTAGATACTAATTTCTGTAAAGAAGCTATAGTTTTAAAAGAGGGAAAGTACCAAAAAAAGGGCAAAAGTAAAATATTCTTAAGGAGGTAGTGAATAATCAACCTGGTTACAAGTCTGGTGATTGTTTTAGCAAATACTTTTACCAGTTTATATGCTAACTTTTAAAGATCTGTTCCATAGGAAAGTCGGCAAGCAAATCAGGAAACCACAAATGAGCTATGTAAGTTCTACTGTGGGTTTGCAGATTAGCTGATTCAGAAACAATAAAAACAAGAGGCCACAGCTTATATAACCACAATGCTTGATTTTCTGTGTGTGTCTGTGGCAGTCTTCCAGTGAAACCTATTGTGAGGCAGAGAGGTATAGAGAAATATCCTTACCTTCTCCTTCGGTTTTCTGAAAACCCAAAAAGCTACCTCCTTGATGTGATGAGTAATCTAATTATTTTATACTCTACAATGCCTACCGGGAGATCAGATCTATAGGGAGGAGGGGAAACCCTATGGTTTATTTGGGGTTATCACTTTTTTATGAATGTTATCCTTATCTTTAATTAATTTGCACTGGGGGTTCCTTTTGCCATCTTAAATTTCAGAATTGCAAACGAAGAGTGGGTCAAAAACATTCCTTTAATGATCCAGAAATTTCTGAAAAACTGGGCTCATGGTAAGAAGTCTGTTCTTTTAAAGAGGCAATAATGTTCCAATAAAGAAAAAGCACTGAGGAGGACAGCAAAAGCAGAATAAACCTCATTAGGTTGAGTTAGAGAATGATATCCCAGGTTGAAAAGCTAGGTGATAATTCTGTGCTATACTCTTAAATAGAAACTGTAGGAAAAAATATTCCATAACCTCCCTTAGTAAATTCTTATGTTTCCAATCCCTAGTACTGAGAATCCCTGTAATATCCAGTTTGGATCTCTCATCCTGAAATCTTAATCTGTTTCCTCTAGTTGTACCCACTGAAGAAATGAGGAACAGTGGTTCAGCAAGGATAGAACGGGAAATCTAATAACTCCTCTTTTTTTAAAAAAGGAATTTGGACTTGAAATGGTCATCTACATTTTTCTCTGTGTCAAACTCCACAAAGAAAAACCAAAAAGCAGGGTAACGTATGAGTGAACAAATTAAACGTAGGTGAACAGGCCTGGTAGGTAACTCTCCCCAGCCAGATCATATCTCCACAGAATCCAGTGTGTACTCTATTACACAGAAGCTCCATAACACAGTGTCTCAGCTTACCTAGGATATTAAATTTTGAAAAAAATGAAGGAGATTTGAAATTGAGCAGTGGCAGGAGGAGCCCTATGAGGTAAAAGGGCACTGTCTTAGACTTATTCCACCATTTTTCAAACTGCTGGAGTCCCGTGTCATTGGCATAGAAAATCATAGAGCTATTGTCAGGATGGTCACCACTCCCAGCACTTGGACAAATCACTGCAACAGAAAAGCATCAAATTAGAGAAGACCACGAAGAATACAAAATGACTACCCCAGAGACTGATTCTTGCTCTACCAATCTCAAATCGTATCATAAACAAGTTTCTGCTTTCTGGAAAAAAATAGAGGGTTATATTTAAACATATCAGGAAACTTTCACTTACAAATAATTAAAGGTGGGAAAATCTTAGAAAATTCTGAGGTATATCCTTAATTTCTATGGGAAGCTATAAAATTATCCCACCAACTATCCTTTGGTTCCATTGCTAGAGAGAAAATATTGGGTTGAATGGTATTTGGTCTTATTTATACAATAATGTAAGAAATATTCAGGGTCATTGTTTGTTACCTTTGTGCTAATAAACCACACAAAGGCCAAAGAACAGGTTTGTTTCTTTCTTTCTTTTGGGGCGGGGGAGGAGCAAAAGGAGAGGGAGGGAGGGAATCTCAAGCAGGCTCCACACCCAGTGCTGAGAACGTGGGGCTCAATCTCACAACCCTGAGATCATGATCTGACTCAAAGTCAAGCGTCAGATGCCCAACTGACTGAGCCACCCAGCCGCCTCAGAACAGGTTTCTTTTAACAATAGACAAAACCTATGGGTTTGGAATAAAAAGTGGACATCACTGAAACAGATAACCTAACTATTGCTTATAGCTTAAGAATCTTGAATTCCAGCAATCTGGAATAATTCTCATGAAAATTTATCACATTTGATAGCAGCCTAACAGCTTAGATGATATCCAGAGAACTGGGGATTGAGTAAAATGTATTTTTCCTAACACTAATCTTCAAGTGGCAATTTCTTCTGTTAGGAGAGAGGATACAAATCATTCTGTCTTTCTAATTTCATAATAGTACTTTTCCTAATAATCAGCCCTTCAAAAAGAACTCTTAATGCTGGTGAAAAATACTCCTAATAAGTAAGAATCATTCTCATCACTAGTCAAAGAGAAAATGATATATTCATTTTAAGTTCTGTTTTCAATTTTATTCTCTATCCATTATATATTTGGCATGCCACAAAGCCAAACACTTAATTTGCTTGCTTAGTCAGCATTTTAACATATACTTTTTTCTTCTATGTCTGGATGGAAGTAAATTAACTTTAATTTTTCTTGTGCTAATAATAACAGTGGTAAAGAGCACAGGCTATGGAAGTAAACTGACTAAATAATGAATCTTGACTCTGTCACTTAGTAGTTATGTAACCTTGGGCAAGTCATTAACTTCTCTGTGCTTTGGTTTTTCCATCTAGGAAGTGAAGTTAACATTATCTACCTTACAGAGGTGCTATAAAACATTTAGAATAATGCCTGCACACAGTAAGTATCCAATAAAGGTCAGCTGTAATTTTACATCAACTGAGATGGACTGTTTCATAGTATTTAACATATCATTCAAAGAGAAGAATGCAAAGTAAACTGACTTTGCTGATGGTATTCTCCAAATCATCAGTGTAATCATGAAACTTATGAATGTATTTTAAAATTATACCAAAAAACGTTAGTATAATTATTCCAAGGTGTGTGTATGTTCACAGAAAAGCTGCTACTGCACTCACTCATTTGCTAGTGTTAGCAAAACACAGGTTAATGAGTTTAATTAAGGAACAAAGTAAGACACTGAATAGTAAACACTGAAATGTTTGCTTCAAGAGAGGAGAGACTTCTGTCTGTCTATTATATTCCCACAGCCTAGAATAGTTCCTGACACATAAGAGGCTTAATAAATATATGTTGAGGGGCACCTGGGTGGCGCAGTCAGTTGAGCGGCTGACTCTTGGTTTCAGAACAGGTCGTGATCTCAGGGTTGTGGGATGGAGTCCCTCATCGGGCTCACGCTCAGCACAGAGTCTGCTTAAGACTCTCTACCCCTTCCCCTGGCAGTGTGCTCTCTTAAATAGATAAATAAATCTTTAAAAAATTTATATATAGAATGAATTTTCTTCTCATTGATCAATGTGTTCCTCCATCAAAATGATATCAATTTAGTATCTCTGAAATCTAAACACATAAATCTAAATACATAACGTAAAGACAATTAGTATTTCTGAAATCTAAATCATTAATACATAAAGCTTTAACGTTAAAGGTTAACAGTATAATGTTAAGAAGGTTACATTAGCTTTTACTTTTATTTTTTGTTAAAGATTTTATGAGAGAGAGAGAGAACAAGTGAGAGGGAGAGGCAGAGGGAGAGGGAGAAGCTGACTCTCCGCTGAGCACGGAGCCCAATTCGGGGCTCTATCACAGGACCCTGAGATCACGACCGGAGCTGGAGGCAGAGGCTCAACCGGCTGAGCCACCCAGGCGCCCCTACATTAGCTTTTACATTCACTTTCCTCATGACTGCCATAGTGGATAAACCCATAAGCCACAAAGATTTTTAACAAATTAATTAAAGGAAACTTTTCTAAGAAATTAAGATTTTTTTTTTTTGGCCAAGCCTTCAATTTATTTTTCTGCATTTACTAACCTTTGTTCATTATTAAGAAATTATTTTACAGGATACAGCTTTGTGTATTTAAATATTAGTAAATAATACAGCAAACGTCTAAAAAAGTTAACAACCTGAGAACTGTGCTTCTAGACTTCCAAAACAATTAGCAAAGATACAAGCTCTTAAAAATATGTATTGACTATTTATAGGCAAACATGGATTCTATAGATGTGAGCTACAATTGTGAATTGTATAATATGAACTTAATCTTGTTTAGCTCACATTAATACAACCTTTTATGGAATTTTTTTTTTTTTGAAACTCAATGATTGCCACCAATTTAATAGTGGCTCAGTTAACATAATGGTAATGATGTTGCACTAATTATTTACCTAAAATACAGCAATATGTTCTACCTTAAATTCCTTTTGAAGCAAAATGGAAAATAAAAAAACAAGCTAAACTTTAAATTTCAAACTACTTACCAGGGTTACTATCATTGGTACTCAGTACAGCATCTGTGTCATTAATGTGATGAATAAAATCTAAAAATTAAAGAAAAAATACAGTTCAATACCAAATGAAAGATGCTAAATCAATCACCCCCTAAAAATCTTTGGTTTATAAAAATCTTTTATGATCTACTGTGTGGTAACATTACCTAGTACACTGAACCAAGACTGCTTCATTGTTAATACAGCTTTACCATTCTCAGCTTTCTCTACTTACAGGAATGATGTCATTGGCTTCATAGTTCCCACTATGGAAAATTTTTACATGATTGAAGATTTAAAAAAAAATCTACCTACATGGCAGAATTTAGTTAAAGCTCTGGAATCAAGATAAAGTGTACAATTTTTTTCTTCTACACATACTAATTAGTTAGTATAGTTACTTCTTATATAACGTTCTAAAGCCTACAGAAGGGGAAAACCAACACTTATAACAGTAAAACTTGTCTGGAGAATTACCTAAAGCTTTTACAAAGTATTATATATGCTTTTATAGACTGAAGATTATGTAGTAATTATTGCTCACATGTACCACTAAGTTATACTAAAGGAAGTAGCAAAGTAAAAAGCATATGCAGAATAGGAGAAGATATGTGCAAGTGGCATATCTGATAACAGTATCCAAAATTTATAAAGAACTCATCAAACTCAATACCTAAAAAAAAAAATAATCCAGTCAAGAAATGGGCAGGAGACATGAACAGACATTTTTCCAAAGAAGACATCCAGATAGCTAAACAGATACATGAAAAGATGCTCCACACATCACTCATCATCAGGGAAATACAAATCAAATCCACAATGTGAAAACACCTCCAACTGGTCAGAATGGCTAAAATTAACAACACAGGAAACAACAGATGTTGGCCAGGATGTGGAGAAAGGGGAACCCTCTTATACTGTTGGTGGGAATGCAAACTTGTACAGCCACTCTGGATAACTGTATGGAGGTTCCTCAAAAAGTTAAAAATAGACCTACCCTACGATCCAGCAATTGCACTACTAGGTATTTACCCAAAGGATACAAAAATACAGATTCTAAGAGGTATATGCTCCCCAATGTTTACAGCAGCATTATCAACAATAGCCAAATTATGGAAACAGCCCAAATGTCCATTAACTGATGAACGGATAAAGAAGATGTGGTGTATAAATAAATATATATATATATACACACATACATATATGTGTCTACATATTACTGGAATATTACTCAGCCATCAAAAAGAATGAAACCTCGCCATTTGCAATGATGTGGATGGAGCTAGAGTATATTACGCTAAGTAAATTAAGTCAGTCAGAGAAAGGCAAATACCATATAATTTCATTCATATGTGGAATTTAAAAAACAAAGCAGATGAACATGGGGAAAGAAAAAGAGAGAGAGAAGGAAGCAACCCGTAAGAGACTCTTAACAACAGAGAACAAACTGAGGGTTGATGAGGGAGGTGGGTGGGGGATGGGCTAAATGGGTGATGGGTATTAAGGTGGGCACTTGTTATGATGATCACTGGGTGTTATACCTAAGCGATGAATCACTAAATTCTACTCCTGAAACCAATGTTACACTATATGTTATCTAGAATTTAAATAAAAATTTGAAAAGAAGAAGTATTTGCTTGAAATTTCAAAAAAAAAAAGCATATGCAGATATCTGAGCATTCAAATCATTCTATAGTTAATGAGAGAATGGGTAAAGAATGTGTTTTCTTGTTAGAGTGAAGTTGCTTTATTCTGTTTGATATTAATCTTTTATAACCTAAGTAACCCTTAAAAAAGTGTTTAATGTGAAAGTTAAATGAGATGATAAAAAATGCTGGATTAGATTTTCAGGTCATAAAGTTAAGTATGTAAATTATTCACCTCCATTTTATGTTTCTCAAGATAAAAGCAGTAGAGTAGTGCTCTAGGTTTTTGTAGTATCTTCAAGGGCTATTAAGTGATAAGATTGGAGGTGATCAATCTTTATCTATTTCCTGATGCCAAAGACTCAAATGAGGCTTGTAAAATCTTGACACCAAGTATGGTAGGGTAAATATTCTCCCCCCAAATCCATGCCCACAGGAAACTTAGAATGTGACCTTACTTAGAAAGAGGGTCTTTGTGGATATAATCAAGTTAAGATGAGGTCATACAAGTTAGGGTAAGCCCTAAATTCAATGACTGATATCTTTAGTAAGAAAAAGTTGCATTAAGACACACTGAGGGGAGATGGCCATATGAAAACAGGTAGAAATTGGGTGATGCAGCCACAAGCCAAGGAATGCCAAGGATTGCCAACAATCAATCACCAGAAGCTAGGAGGAAGCAAGGAAGGAGTCTTCTTCCCTAAAGGTTTCAGAGGGAGTGAAGCCCTAGTGACACTTCAATTTTGGACTTCTGGTCACCAGAACTGTGAGACAATAAATTTCTCTTGTTCTAAGCCAAACAGTTTATGGTAATTTGTTACAGCAGCCTAATACACCAAGGCTCAACAAGGACAGTATGAGGAAAAAAACCAAAACAGACTATAGGCTAATATCTCTTTTGAAAAGATACAAAGGTTCTAAATAAAATAGTACTCCCACTCCTCTTGAAGTAAACTGAATCCAGTAAGAAATTAAAAAATACACATGACTGCTAAACTAAGTTTATCTCAGAATATAAGAATGATTTAAGTAATACAAAATGTATTCATTTAATTTACCATATTAACAATTTAAAGGAGAAAAGATTGGGGTGCCTGGGTGGCTTAGTCGGTTAGGCATCTGACTCTTGGTTTCAGATCAGGTCATGATCTCAGGGTCGTGAGATTGAGCCCCATGTAGGGCTGTGTGCTGGGCATGGAGCCTGCTTAGCATTCTCTCTCTCCCTGTCCCTCTGCCCCGCCCCACCCTGCTCACACATTCTCTCTCTAAAACAAATAATAATAAAAAAAAAAGGAGAAAAGATTTATGATCATCTCAAGGGATGTAGAGTATTAAGTGTCTGATAAAATCTAGTACACATTGGGGTGCCTGGGTGGCTCAGCCGTTAAGTTCTGCCTTCAGCTCAGGTCGTGATCCCAGGGTCCTGGTATGGAGCCCCGCATCAGGCTCCCTGCTCAGCGGGGAGCCTGCTTCTCCCTCTCACATTCCCCTTGTTTGTGTTCCCTCTCTCACTGTCTCTCTCTGTCAAATAAATAAATAAAATCTTAAAAAAAAAAATCTAGTACACATTAAAGAAAATTATTAAGAAAATAATAGGCAGGAACATCTTTAAATTGCTAAAAGGTATAAGCAATATCCCACAACAAAAAATATTTAATAGAGAAAGATTTCCACCCAAACAATATGAGGATGTCTACCAGAGACTGCATCTATATAACCTTATACTTATACTTTTAAAAAGATACACATGTCTATATATGTGTACATAAAACATATATATAAAAATATAAGGATATATGTATATAAATATAAAAGTATGTATATACGTATGAATCACTTAAAGTAATAACTAGACAGGAAGTTTTCACTACTCATGGACAATATAATTATCTAAAATCCAAAGTGAATCTACAAAATTAGAATCAATAAGAGTTCAACATATCTGCTAGATTCAAGACAAAGAATCCAAAATTAATTAGGTTATTTTATAATAGCAACAAATAATTTGAATTTTTATAATTAAAAAAAATATCACTACTTTCTGGGAAGATGGAATGTTTTCATGAAGGGGGTGTGGGTTACATGGATGTATTCATCAAAATCATATGGCTAAGATTTATGTGTTTCTATGAATGTAAATTCTATCTAAAAAAGAGAACTGTATATATAATAATAGTTAACTGAGGTGGGGAGTGGGTATAAGCATAGATCATGTTTTTTCAATGGATAAGATAATGACCCCAAGGGGGGAAAAATCTGTTTCTAGGGGGCAAAAAAAAACCCCCCCTTATTCTTTTTACATATAAAGCACAAATACACATAGAGTTCACAAATGGATAAAAGTATATCTATGATATCAAAACAAACTGAATCGACTAGAATTACAAATGACTTTTTGCTTTATTTATCCCAAGTCTAGAATTTAAGGCTGAAACTAAAACACTACAGTAGTTACTGTATCTGAAAGTAACTACTGTTAAAGCATATGATATGGATACTTACTAAATATAAACCTTCCAGTATTAAAAAGAAAATTAGACATAAGCACCCAATAAACTATCATTGCTCCAATGAGAGATACCAAGGAGAAAAGGAGACTTGACCACTGTCCAAAGGAGCCAAAATAGTATCTGCAGACATCTGGATATTCCCAGGTAGTGGTATCTACTGATGCTAGATAAAAATAAGAGAAAGAATAAAATTAGATGTTACTCACATATCCCATAATTATAATCTGTGTTCCCTCAATTAACTTAAAATATTTAGCAAAATATTAAGAATATTCCACCCACCAGATATTAGACCATAGAATGATACAAGAAAAATTAAAACATCATGGAACAAACATAAAAAGAAATGTAGGTCAACAAAACAGTACAGATAATATAAGAAACAGACTATAGTATCATAATATCTTGTAATTAATAAAAACAAATGATAAATCAAATCTTACTCAAGCAAAAGCATGAGGAAGATTCAGAATATATTATTCAATAATATTTGGCATACTTAAATAACATATGGAGGAAAGTTTTCCTGAATCATACTTTATCACATGCCAATTTCAGACAATTGAGCTAAGAATTCAAAAACTAAATAACAGAAAAGTTAAAAGACAATATAAAAATAGACCTTGAAGGGTTAATCTTTCCTATCAAATGAAGAAACAGAAATTACAATGGAAAAGATAGGTAGATATAAACAAACTCATACAATTCAAAAGCCATTCAAATGTTGAATGGAAAAGAAAATTGACAAGCAATAATGGATAAAGGGCTAATGCCTACATCATACAAAGAACTGATCTCTAAGGGCACCAAAGGACTTGAGGATAAATAGGAAAGGGATAAGAATAAATAATACAATTAAGAGAAAATACACTATTGCTTAATAGAGACAAAAAAAAAAAAAAAAGGGAAGACAAAGCCTGGTCTCTTGATTCAAAATTGCTAAGATTTACTGAAATAATGTAAGTCTATTTAGGTCCTAAGCTACTTTAAAACAATCTAAAAAGGTATTTCCCTGATCCAGAATTTATAGAGATGAGTAGAGGTAATGTATTATAAAGCTTTGTGAAGTCACTAAAAAGGACATGTTCATATCTTCATATTTTTCTAGTTACATTTTCTACTTTTAGGAGATTCCAATATTTAGATCTCTTGGTAGGGGATAGATCAAAAGTCACCATTAACTGATAAGAACCATAGAATTTTATTTTTTAAAAAAATTTATTCATTTGAGAGAGAGAGTGAGTACAGAGGGAGGGGCAGAGGGAGAGGGAGAGAAACAATCCTCAATCTGACTCCCTACTGAGTGAGGAGCCTGATGTAGGGCTGGATCCCAGAACCCAGAGATCATGACCTGAGCCGAAATCAAGAGTTGGACACTTAACTGACAGAACCACCCAGGGGTGCACCCCAGAATCACAGAATTTTCAATTTAGTTCTGATATACACTTTATTTTTAAAATATGACCTGAATACTTTTTCTTATAAGGAAATTAGCATCAAAGTAAAGGTATGCTGCAAAGAACTACAAACCTCTCTGAATTTCAAAGGCAGTCACTAATTCACTGACTATCAGTTCGGCTAAATGCTATGAATTAGAGAGTAAATCTTTAGGCACAAAATAATTAACACACATGTGGAATGTCCATATAAGTGATCTACTTCAACAGGAAATACTTATTAATATTCAAATTGTTACTCTATTTGCACCATGGCAAACTCTTACATATCATAGCTCGTGATTTCACTACTCTGTAGCAGCAATAAAGTGTTAAAATGCCCATCAGCATGATGACACACATTCCAGTAGTAAAGCCAGCCTGTTTAAAAATACAAATATAGAACAACATATATCATCATGTTAGAATAAATTCATATGAAATGATATTATGTTATCCTACCCTAAACAATTATGATAAAAACCTGACAATGTAAAATTAAATATAATTATCTATTTTCTTTAATAAATGTGTAGATTTATTAAAACCTCTATTGTAAAATTTACAATATAAAGAGAAAAAAAATTCAGGCAAAAAGTATGCTGACAAATTATATTACCTGTTTTATGCCCCAAGGAATACTTAATATAGATGTTCCCATCATGGTATTCCAAATCATGAAACTGAAAACACAGAATAATAGCAGTAAACATATGGAGTTTGACTCTTTAAACATTTTAATTAAGACAAAAATTAAAATAACCAGGAATTTTCATTTACATATAGTTTAAGTTATGCTCCAAAAAGAAGTTTTACTCACATGGTTACTAAACTGGTGTTTTTGCCATGTCCTCCAGTGTAACTTTGAAGTTTATAAGCAGAACCCAATGGACTATATACATAGCACTCTTCTGGAGCTGGAACTACATGATCTGGGGCAATCTAGTAAAAGAAGAAATGTTATAAGAGAAATGTTACAACCAGTAAATGTGCAAAACAGGATATTTTCTAAACATCAGAGTACCTGACTCTAGACACAATTCTAAATATCATGAACAAATAAACAACATGTATCCCTGATTAATGAATATAAAAAACCCTTTCTAAATGTAGTAGAAAATTTAAAGGACCAAGAATTTAAAGAACAAGAGCAACAAAATGTTCCTCACATGAAATGACAATGAATTCTTAAAATATGCAACTATCAAAATATTTTTCTCTTCATTTTCATGAGAAAGAAAGAAGAGTCAGCAAAGAGTGAGATTAAGGAATTCTAGATGGAGGAGATCTGGGCCTTAAGTGAGGGGAACTTCAAGAATCAAGTGGCCGCTGAACACTTGAGGGTGGTTTTAGCAAAGAGGTAAGGAACACAAACTTTAAAGAAATGACACATCAATACAAGGTAAAGAAACGAAATATATACTAAAAGCATTTAAAAAGCAGAAGAAGTAAGCTAACATAGCCTAAGGAAAGACAAAGCAAGGATTCTTAAAGATGGGATATGTAAACAAAAGGCAAGGAGGCAAGAGAGGCTGAAGACACACAGAATGACCGAAGAGATATATTCTCTTATACCCATAGTTCTCACCTTACCTCCCATACATACCTTCTGAATTCTACCTCCCTAGAGACTGACACAGGGATGTTGTTAAATATAGATTATGATTCAGTAGGTCTGGAGTAAGGATGGAGATTCTGCATTTTTAGAAAGTTCTCAGTGATGCCAATACTGCTGGCCTGTGCAGGCCACATTTTATTAACAAGGATCTGGAAACGTTGGCAGTCAAATAATTTTCTTCCCTTCCCCATCTTAGAATTAAAATATTAAGATAAATGAGGAAATTTTCAGAAATAAAAAGGCACAACTCTGTAAAATGCTGAGACATGTGGTTTCACACTGTTCTTCCCTTAAACATCTTTTAAGAAAAACAATTTTGGAATTCTCAGGAAATGAGCCTGGATGTATACATACATTCATTAAAAGTGGTCTTACTGTTAATTCTAGATGACTATTTATCACTATTTATACACTTTGATTTACTAGAGTCATCTCACTGTCAGTTAACAAAAGGTATTCAACTTGGTGTTCAATGCTGACTTAATATCCAGGCAAACAATGTCCATTCAGGACTAGACTGGCCCAGCTGGTATTTCTGAAGTTTGCTTCCTCAGGTAGGGCCTCTAGGAGGTCTGAATTAGACCCAGAGACACTGGATTACTTCTACTCCACAGAGGGCTTACATAATTTTGTTATGGAACTAAGACTTTACTACAAGTACTGATATAAAGGCTGAGGGGAAGAAAAAATGAAAAAATTGGGGAAAAAATGACCAGAATATTTTGGAAGGCATTCCTTTGGCTATACAAAAGGATATCTTAATACCTCACAAGGCTTTAAGTGAGATATCTATGTTCAAATGATATCCCAATCCTTGTCCCTCAGTAAACATCTAAAGAATATTGGTTCCCTTCTTTTTTTATTATCTATAAAAATATAATTTTTCCTCCCAGAATGTTTCCATTTTTCTTTAAGCTTTCAAGTTCCTGCATATCTCATACGTGATAATTCTTATAAGCAACCAAATTATTTCCAATACATATTTTTTTTTTTTTTTTAAAGATTTTATTTATTTATTCAACAGAGATAGAGACAGCCAGCGAGAGAGGAAACACAAGCAGGGGGAGCGGGAGAGGAAGAAGCAGGCTCATGGCGGAAGAGCCTGACATGGGGCTTGATCCGACAACGCCGGGATCACGCCCTGAGCCGAAGGCAGACGCTTAACCGCTGTGCCACCCAGGCGCCCCCCAATACATATTTTTGATTCCAAAATAATAATACAGATTTTAGAAGATCAAAAGTCAACAACTATGGCCCATAGTCAAATCTGGCCTTCAACCTATTATTTTACAGCTTCCTTGCTGAGAATGATTTTTATATTTGTAATGATCATAAAACAGACATGGGGGTGCCTGGGTGGCTCAAGTCAGTTATGTGTCTGCCTTCGGTTGGGGTCATGATCCCAGAGTGCTGGGATTGATCCCCGAGTCGGACTCCCTGCTTGGCAGGGAGCCTGCTTCTCCCTCTTCCTCTGCCCCTCACTCATGCTTGTTCTCTCTCTCTCCCTCTCTCTAGTGCTCTCTCTTGCTCAAATAAACAAATGAAATCTTAAAAAAAAAAAAAACCAAACCAAAAGTGAAGAAGAATATGCAATAGCATATGGCCCACAAAGCCTAAAATGTTTAGAATCTGCTCTTTGACCCTTGTTTTTGATCTATAAAAGGACATTGCTAAATAGTAACATATTATATATGTTTGTATGTATTTCAGTTTCCCACTCCTGTAGAAAATTGTAAAAACTTTTTTCCCTTGTAGCTTCAAACTTAATAACTGAACAGACTAATCAGATCTGTTATTATTTATGTTATTTATCAATGACCTAAAGTACCTCAGAAGTAGTTTATCCCTCTCAGAGCTCTTAGGATTGGGGACTAGCAGAATTTAATCCAACATAGAGAGATTGTTTCAAATCTCTGTCATGCTAGATAAGAATGAACTAGCCTGAGATGTAAGACGTGTACTAATTACTATCTTAATTTTCCATGATGCCATCCTTGGAATACGGCCAGCAAAAAGTTCAATCACTGGGAGTTTCCCTGGCTTATGCTGTTCACTGTTCATTTCAACTTAACCTTAGACAATTAGCAATGCTTGCCCCTTACCAGTGCCTTGTCTGCAGGAGCGGTGAGCCGACTGTAGTAATGAATCCTCTTGTTCATGGCAGAGGCATGGTCGCTAACCCTCTGAATGACATCATTCACATTGACGATGTTTGTGGGCTCTATATAGAAAGGCCTAGAGAAGGGAATATACACTTGACAAAGAACATTCAGCCAGAAATTCTGGAAGTCAGCCATTGAAGAAAATAACTTCTTGTCCTCCATTAGAAATGAGATGTACCAACGCAAGGCATTCAGTTCTCACTTTTGGTGGGAAAAGAAAATGTCACAAAAGAAGGATTATCCAATCCAAAGACTAAAGCTTTTGTTTCATAATACTATTATAGATATACTTTTTTAATCTTTAGGAATTTAGCAATAGAGGAGACATAACAGAAAGAGCTTCAGTCAGTTATTAAAAAGAAGTATAGCAGATGTCAGTTTTCGACAATGAAATTTAGACCCATACAGCTTTGAATATTCTCTCAAAAAGCTTCTGGCACTAAATCAAAAGAAATTATTGTCATAAATGTTCCTCTACTAAAGAGGAACTACTCTCTTCTACTAAAGAGTCTCCACTCCTTCTTTATGGGCCAAAGTTACTTCCTACGACAAATAAAATATCTACTGCTTGGTTCATGTACTAAAAATTAGTGATCTCAACCACCTCCCTTGTGAAACTTGTCCAAAGTACTATCAAATGGAACATCAAGGCACTAGAGATATTTAGCCTCATTCTACTTTATTTGGACTTCAGTAACAAATCCTATTATGCTATTATGTTATGCTTCTTTCCCATAATTATGTCCCAATCAACTGCAAATTCTGGTTTTCAATCATCATTTTCAGTCATTAACCCTGCCAGTTCCTTACCGAAACTCCATTTGCTTCTAAGCTTCCAGTAACATACTCTAAAACACAAAGACTAGGCAGAGTAGCATGAAAAGGATTGCCCTCCTCCACTGACTCTCAAATCCCTCAAAGTCACAATTGATACTATGCCCCAAACTGCATATAATATGCTCTTTTCAGATTACACACAGATCCAAATAATGAAGGAAAAAACCCCACCAGATTTCTCTGGTTCTATATAACTCTTCTACACTTACAGTTCTGAAAAAAGCTTAAAATTTATGTTAGTCATAAGCTGTAATCATCCAGACAGTATGGTACTGGCACAAAAACAGACACATAAATCAATGGAACAGAATAGAGAACCCAGAAATGGACCCTCAACTCTATGGTCAACTAATCTTCCACAAAGCAGGAAAGAATATCCAATGGAAAAAAGACAGTCTCTTTAACGAGAGGTGTGGGGAAAACTGGACAGTCACATGCAGAATGAAACTGGACCACTTTCTTATACCACATACTAAAATAAACTCAAAATGGATGAAAGGCCTAAATGTGAGACAGGAATCCATCAAAACCCTAGAGGAGAACATAGGCAGCAACCTTTTTGACCTCGGCCACAGCAACTTCTTGCTAGACACGTCTCCAAAGGCAAAAAAATGAACCACTGGGACTTCATCAAGATAAAAAGCTTTTGCACAGCAAAGAAACAGTCAACAAAACTAAAAGGCTACCTACAGAATGGGAGAAGATATTCGCAAATGTCTTACCAGATAAAGGGTTGTATTCAAAATCTATACAGAACTTATTAAACATAATATTCAAAAAACAAAAAATTCAGTCAAGAAATGGGCAGAAGACATAAACAGACATTTCTCCAAAAGAAGACATACAAATGGCCAACAGACACATGAAAAAATGCTCAACATCACTCAGCCTCAGGGAAATACAAATCAAAACCATAACGAGATAACACCTCACACCAGTCAGAATGGCTAAAATTAACAACTCAGGAAACAATAGATGTTGGTGAGGATGCAAAGAAAGGGGAACCCTCTTACACTCTTGTTGGAAATGCAAAGTGGTGCAGCCACTCTGGAAGACAGTATGGACGTTCCTCAAAAAGTAAAAAAACAGAACTACCCTATGATCCAGCAATTGCACTATTAGGTACTTATACAAAGGATACAAACATAGTGATTTGAAGGGGCACATGCACCCCAATGTTTACAGTAGCAATGTCCACAACAGTCAAACTATGGAAAGAGCCCAGATGTCCACTGAAAGATAAATGGATAAAAAAGATGTGGTATATATACAGTGGAATATTATACTCAGTCATCAAAAAGAATAAAATCTTGCCATTTGCAACAACATGGATGGAACTAGAGGGTATTATGCTAAGTGAAATAAGTCAGTCAGAGAAAGACAAATATCATATGATTTCACTCATATGTGGAATTTAAGAAACAAAACAGATGAACAGAGGGGAAGGGAAGGAAAAATAAGACAAAAACAGAGGCGGAGACAAACCATAGAGACTCTTAATTATAGGAGACAAACTGAGGGTTGCTGGAGGGGTGGGGGTATAGGGGGATGGGGTAAGTGGGTGATGGGCATTAAGGAGGGCACTTGATGGAATGAACACTGGGTGTTATATACAACTGATGAATCACTAAATTCTACCTCTGAAACTAATAATATACTATATGTTAATTAAATTGAACTTAAATAAAAAATTTGTTAGTCATTTCTGGAGACAGTTAGTCTAATCGTGTGGAAGTACTTGAAAAACCAAGTGACTGAAACGTTAGTTTCTGCTATTTTTCCAACTACTAGATATTAGAGAAATGGTAGTATAGATACTAAATCTAATCCTGTCTCTCTAGTTAGTATACAGAATCTCTGAATCTTTCTTTTGCTATTTATTCTCTACCACAGCACCTAAATAGGATGGGTCCTTTCCAGTTCAAACCAACAAATATCTTAAAGTTGAGCACTTACTAGAGCAAATATGTGGACATATAGATCAACATGACAGTCTCTCTCTACTAAGCATGTCACTACTAAGTGAAATAAGGGATGTCAATAAATCTGAAAGGGATATAAAGAAAACAAGAGGGTCAGAGGCTGAATAAACTATCCTTACTTATAAATTTGGTAGACTTAGATAACTACCAACCCTCCCAAAGCATTACAGTGTTCTATATAATTTGTATATCTACTGTGACAGCAGTACTAAAAAACAGTGTAAAAATATTTACATCCAGGAGACAGTTTAATCATACCTGGGGTCACAATCTACAGAGCAGAGCATTCATTTCTTCTTTTGCAAGAACAATACCCCACACAAAATTCAATAAAGAATTACAGCTTTAATGCCAACATAAAACAGAGACTGTAACTAATCAAGGATCACTAAAAGAGACTAAGAAGTATGATATTAATAAAGAGGTGTAGATGTTCTACTTGCAGCTTTTTACTCTGAAAACGGTATTAATATCAACCACTAAGTTGGCTTTAAGGCTTGCTGAAAAGCAGTCCAGGAAATGCTACATTTTTTGGCTTCTGGCCTCTAACAGAAGTGTTAACTGTACCAGTTTAGTTGGCTTGGGTACTCTGAGAGCAGAATGACTCTGAAAGTTTTTCTTTTCCAACAGTTTTCATCGAGATGCTGAGTGCCTGTTCAAACAAATATTTTGGAATCTTTTCAAAACAGATTCTCTTAAAAAAATATCCAACTCAGCACATTTTAACTAAATTATTAGAAACATACGCTTAAGGCTCCAACTGAGAGAGCAAAAAATATAAATTACATTTCTAAATTGAACTTCAGTTGGCTCTGAAAACACTTTTAAAATTAATAGTATACAGAAAACAGTATTAAGAGTAAAATACTTTTGAAACTTGGGCTTTTTCTTTTCATCATGGTTTCACATGATTGCTTCCTATCAGCGTTACTTCCCAAATGAGAACTGTGCCAAAGTAAAAATAAATTATAATATTTCATGTAGAAGTTACATTTGTTTTACCTTATAAATATGTATGGTCACGCTGCAGAAGAAAATGCTTTTAACATTTAGCGAAATTTTTAAAATATTTAAAATATTTAAAAATGTGACTCAAAATCCCATATTTTCATTTAATACCCTTATAAACAGAGAAAAATTATTTCTAACTAACACCTTTTCTAGGTTCCACTCCTTAAATTCCTTAAAAAATTTTGGCTTTTAAGTTTGTCTCCACCCTTCTACTGACCAGTTATGCTTCTCTGAAGTTTAACAACAATTCCATGACTCTTAAGGTTCATATTCAATATGAAGGCCCATGACTTAAAGCTGTTCCTTTATTCACAACGCTATGAAAGCTGAAGCACTCCAAAACCTGCCAGATTGGGGTAGGTTGTTAAAAAATGAAAAGGGAATCAAGTATTCAAAAATCTCAAGCAAAATAAACATTCAAAATAATGAATCCACTGTACATGTTTCTTCCTGCTTGGTAAAATGCTGTGTCTTGACATGCAGCTTTTCAATAAAGACAGAAAAGAAGTTAATCAAGCCATTGTACCTAGAAATTCCTTGCTGCTACAATAAAAATATTGGTGACCTGTAGTTTGCTAATGTGTTTCTCACTTCCTCTGATGCTTATACAACATCCTTTTTCACAAAAACCCTGCTCTACACTTCAATTTCACTCATTATCAAAGGCTGAGCCCAAGAATTTTCTCTTTTATGGTTAATTAATTTGTACTGGTTCTCAAATTTATTAAATATTATTTATTAAGTGCCAAGCAAGTATTAAGCATAGTTCTAAACATTTAACAATGAATAAGACATAGAACCTGAAGGATCATAATCTGCTGGAGGAGATACATAGGTAAGCAATTCCAATCCAGAGGGAAAAATACAGAAAGAGAGTGAGTACTTATGAGCAACAGTGGGAGCAAGAAAGAGTGGACAGAGTTGTGTGGTACTAGGTATGTGCAGCGTACTATGTGATCAAACAGAAGGAGAAGCTAAACCACGTCTAGCAGACCACTGAGGAAGTTACAGCTGAGGTGAATCCTAAAAGATACACTTAGTCAGATATGGGAAAAAAGGAAAGAAATAGGGTTTCTAAAAAATATATAAAAGCATGTAGAAAGAACCAGGAAAGGAAGCATGATGTGTTTTTGAAAACTCTAAGTAGTAGGAAGAAAAGGGGTAAGACATAGGTAAACCTGGGCAAGGACATGGAGAACTTCACATGCTAACAAAGGATATGATCCTATAGGGAAGAACCCCCAGTCTTGGTCTCCTCTGCTAATTCCTTCTCAAACCGCAACCCTCAAATAATTAGAGTAATCCAGAGCTCAAGCCACTGACATTTTCTCTTATCTATCTAGACTCAATCTCTTGGTGGACTCATCTAGTCACGTAAATTTAAATATCATGCATATGCTGATGGTGATCAACCTATTATCTCTAGCCTGAACTCCTGATTCATACATCGGACTGCTATTGCCACCCCCTCTCCCCTACCCCATCTCTTGGACTTCACTGATTAAAATACTAATCACACTAGCCTCCTCACAATTTCTGAGACACTGCAAGCATGCACCTACTCCAGGACCTTTGTTACTAATTTCAGGTAAAAGCCTGAAGGCTTTTCAGGTAAAAGCCTTTGAAGCCTTTCCCCTAAATATCTGCATGGCTTGCCTCTTTACTTCTTTCAATTCTTTCCTCATTTGAGGAATGAGGTATTTAACTACCCTTGACAGCATAGCTAAAATTTCAACCCACCTTCTCTACCCTTGTCATTTCATATATCTTCTCTGCTTTACAGTATCTCTTTAGCATTTATACTAACACAATATATACTTATTCATTATTGATTGCTTCCAGTAAATGTTAAGCTCCATAAGAGCAGGGATTTTTGTCAATTTGGTCACTCCTATATTCTCAGGGGCTAGGATAGAACTTGGCATATCATAAAAGCTCATTAGAATATGGTAAGTAAAATATGGTGTATTATTTTAAGAAAAGTCTACTTTGAAAAGATTTTTTTTTAATACATTTTTTTAAAGATTTTATTTATTTGACAGAGAGAGAGACAGCAAGCGAGAGAGGGAACACAAGCAGGGGGAGTGGGAGAGAAAGAAGCAGGCTCCCAGCAGAGCAGGGAGCCTGATGTGGGGCTCGATCCCAGGACCCTGGGATCATGCCCTGAGCTGAAGGCAGACACCCAATGACTGAGCCGCCCAGGCGTCCCTTGAAATAATTTTTTAAAAGTAAACTCTATCTTCAGCGTGGGGCTTGAACTCACAATCTGAAGACCAAGAGTCACATGCCCTACCAACTGAGCCAGCCAGGTGCTCCAGTATTTTGAAATAATTTATAGAGTCACAAAGAAGTTAGAAAAATAGTACAGAGAGTTCCCATAAACACTCCACTCAAGTTCCCCAATGATGATATCTTATATAACCATAGTACAATCATCAAAACTTGTATTACTTTTAAAATCAGGAAAAAAGTTAATGAAAAATTATGGGGATAATTCTTTAAACTTTTCTGTAAGTTTAAAATGTTTAAAGTAAAACGGGGGAGAAATGATGGAGGGAGTAACCAAAGTGTTAAATACTATACAAAATAAGAAGCAGCAACAAAAATCAATTTAGTGTGTTAATTTAGTGTGTTGTCCTCAAACCAATTAAACATTTTTCAGGAGGACAGAATGATTAACCATGTCAAGTGCTACCGCTAAGTCAAATGAGATGAGAACTGATCAATGAAATGACCACTGGTGACTGTGATGTGAGCAGTTTAAGTGGAGTAGTAAGGGCAAAAGCCTGTCTGTGAATTGGGTTCAAGAGAAAAATTGGGTATAGTGAGTATAAATAATACTTGCAAAGAGTTTTTTGTAAAAAGGAGTGAAAGAAATGGGGTGGTAGCTAACGAGTTAAGTATAAATACTTCAGAAAGCATAAAAAAACATAGCAAATACAACAATCACCCATAATCCTGGAAGTAACCATTAATAACATTTTGCCAACCTCATTATCTTGCAAGAAACATGAGATTCCATTATATGATCACCAGAATTCCTCAAATTTTAAAATCTAACAATACCAAGTACTAGCAGGAGGTAGAGTAATCAAAATTCTTAGACAGTATAATGGGAATGTGAACTGGTTTAACTCCTGTAGAAAAGAGTTTGGCATTATCTAGTTAATTAAGTTGAATATACACATACATATATCCTAGGAAAGTTCTTGCACGTGTATGCTAAGACACACATGCAATAATGTTTATAAGAACATTAATTGTAAGATCTTCACACTAGAGACAACCCAAATGTCTAACTAGAGTAGAATGTATACATAAACTTCAGATAGTCATAGAATAAAATACCAGAAAACATGGGAAAGAAATACTGTTACATACAACTTGGATGGAAATTACACTGCTGAACAAAAATTCTAAAACAATGCATATAGAACGATCTCATTTACATGAAGTACACCAAAAAGTAAACTGAATTAAGTATTTAGGATACAGAGACAATAAACAAAAGTAGGGAAATGGTCACACAAATATCAGGACAGTGGTTACCTGGGGAAGGAGGGAAGGAGGATGTGTTTGGTTAAGATATATGAGGAACTTCTGGGGTGCTGCCATTTCTACACCTTGGTGTTGGCTGCATAGATGTTGGCTTTATAATTATTTTTAAAATTGTACCTATGGGGTGCCTGGGTGGCTCAGTCGGTTAAGCGTCTCCCTTCAGCTCAGGTCATGATCCCAGGGTCCTGAGACTGAGCCCATGGTAGAACTCGCTGCTCAGCGACGAGTCTACTTCTCCCTCTACCTCTGCCCCTCCCCCTGTTTGTGCTCTCTCTCTCTCTCAAATAAATAAAATCTTTTTAAAAAAATGTACATACATGCTATACAGTCTTCTGTACATATATCATGTGATAAAAGACTTTAAAAATATAACTTGAATTAACACATTCTTCCCAAATTTAGTAATGAGATGAAAAGGGACCCCCCCCCCAAAAAAATCTTTTGTATCATACAGAATTTACTGGTTATCTTTTGGCAAACTACCTTAATAAAGATGTGTCAAACTTAAACACAAGTTACCTACTTTTCTATTTTTTTTTTTAAAGATTTTATTTATCTGACAGAGAGACAGCCAGCAAGAGAGGGAACACAAGCAGGGGGAGTGGGAGAGGAAGAAGCAGGCTCCCAGCGGAGGAGCCTGATGAGGGGCTCGATCCCAGAACGCTGGGATCACGGCCTGAGCCAAAGGCAGACACTTAACGCCTGAGCCACCCAGGCGCCCCTACCTACTTTTCTATAAAAAGACAACTGTCCAAATTTGTTAACCCCTCCTGTGATGGCAAGTTGCTATCACAAGTATGCTACATAGGTACACAGCATGCATTAAAAACCTAAAAGCCTCAACGTACTTAAGAAGGCTCCACGCTGGGTGGGGCTTGAAGTCATTATTTGAGATCAAGACCCAAACTGAAATCAAGAGTCGGTTCCTTAACTGACTGAGTCACCCAGGCGCCCCAAGAAAGTAGCTGCTTTTTAAAAATTCACACTGAACAGAGAATATTCTGATAATGGATGTTTAGAAGTGTTTCCATTGTATATAATTTTATTGCTGAAAAGGATGTCTGTCACTTACAAAAACTCCTATCTACAATCTAACATACATGGATGAAACTTTTTCTAACATTTAAAAACTTCCAAAGTATGTTAATGGCCTTTGAATCTGTTATTAAACATAAAAAAGTCAAAATAATAATTGTAATAATGAAGCAAATGACAACACTAGTATCTTGGTATTTATTCCATGTAATACAAGTATCAATCAGTATTTTCACTATAAACTGTTTAGACTATAAAATGTTTACAAATCAGTGAAATTAAACATTCAAAATATTTCAAAAATGGAAATTTTCAAACATTATAAATCATCAAATAAAACATTAGTTTATATAACATTTTTTAAAAAGATTTATTTATTTATCTGAGAGCGAGAGAGAGAGTGAGCAAGAGAGAGAAGGAGCAGGGAGAGGGTCAGGCAGAGAGGGAGAAGCAAACTCCCCACTGAGCAGGGAGCCTGATGTGGGGCTCAATTCCAGGACTTGGGATCAAGACCTGAGCCAAAGGCAAGTTGCTTAACTGACTGAACCACCCACGTGCCCCTATATAACATTTTTTTTTTAAAGATTTTATTTATTTATTCGACAGAGATAGAGACAGCCAGTGAGAGAGGGAACACAAGCAGGGGGAGTGGGAGAGGAAGAAGCAGGCTCATAGCGGAGGAGCCTGATGTGGGGCTCGATCCCATAACGCCAGGATCATGCCCTGAGCCGAAGGCAGACGCTTAACCGCTGTGCCACCCAGGCGCCCCCCCTATATAACATTTTTAATAAACTTTATAAAAAACTGTAAAAGTTTGGGGCACCTGGGTGGCTCACTCGGATGAGCGACCAACTCTTGGTTTCAGGTCAGGTCATGATCTCGTGGGTAGTAGGACTGAGTCCCAGGCTGGGCTCTGCCCCCAGTGGAGAGTCTGCTTGAGATTCTCTCCTTCTGCCCCTGCCACCACTCGCACATGTGTTCTCTCTCTCTCTCAAATAGATAGATAAATCTTTAAAAAAATGGTAAAAGTTTATAAACCTTTTAATAAACTTTAGGACCTTCCTCAAATATTTAGTGCCCTGTCAATGGAATGTTCAGACCAGGTGGGCAGCTCCTCCACTTTGGATAGAAGCTCATGGGTTGCAGCAGTTTTGATTTCTCCCACAGTTAACCTGGTAAAGATGGTTCTATTAAGTTCTCCCCTTCCCCCAGAAGAGAGATCAGCCACCTTGTGAAGACTCTAATTCAATGCCTTTTCTCCTCCTTCTCCAGGTGTATGTGTATGCTGGGAAGCAAATGCTGGAAGTGAGTGGAAAATAGAGCTAGGAGAATGTGAAAAATGAAGGAAAGGAGAGATTGGGGGATAATTTGGAGACAAAACCAAAGAAGATGAACAAAACTACTGGTTGTTTCCAAATTAACAGTATTAAAAAACACTATTATTTTGGACTTTAAAATTAGCATAGAATACTAGAATATACAAAATAGCACTACCATCACTCAATGTAAGAACCGAGTGACATCAGGGAGAACGAAAATCTAACAGGTAAATTTCAACAAAAACTTCCACATAATTGTTGGATGAGATGCAAATAAACTTCAAATTAGTTTGAATTACTGTGTAGCAAAGTGTAACAAAATATTTTAAGATAATAGAGCATATTCAATTATTATTGATAATATACATGATAGCAAAAGTATTAATATACTGTTCATAAATAAAATTTAAAGCTAATTTTACCAAGGCTGATTATTGTATCTTATAATTTTTATGTTTTATAATGTATATAATATGTAAGTTCAGTAGTACATGTACATAAAAAGCCAGTGAATACCCACATGTATGCACACACACATACATATTCAGTCCCATTATTTTTAGATTGTTATTTTTATTTTTTTAACTGATAAGGGTGCTACGATGAAAAAAATAAATGTTAATAAACCCCAGCTTGAAAATTATGGATTCCTTATTTTAGAACTCCAAGCTTACTTAGTTGCAAGTAAACAACTTTATCAACACCATGTAGACATAGAACTTCACCTGAATATTAATTCTCAGGCCTGTGTATCTTAATTAAATATATAGATTCTGCTAAGAATGAATTTCAAAATTCTTTCAATGCAATTCAAGCTTCCAAATTTTGGTTTGCAAAAATATATAAACTGGGGGTGCCTGAGTGGCTTAGTCGGTTGTGTCTGACTCTTGGTTTCATTTTGGGTTGGGATCTCAGAGTTGGGCTCCACACTGGGCACAGAGTCTGCTTGAGATTCTCTCTCTTCCTCCCTTAGCCCTTCCCTGCCTTTGCACTCTCTCTCTCAAATAAATAAAACCTTTAAAAAAAAATCCATAAACTGGCTTAATCCTACTGTCCTGAAAACAAATAATCTTTTCTTTTATGGCCACAAAATGATCAGTAACAGCAATGTGAGGATTTTTGTTTTGTTTTTAGTATCAGCACTGGATTGAGGGTAAAAGAATTAAATAAACACCAGGAACCAAGTTAGAAGCACTTGTAAGCAAACACCAACATACAGTTCTTCCATTTTTCTCTAGGTTGATATAAAATAGTACCACCACCATCACTGCATCCTATCTTCCATCTAGAAAAAACAGATCCGAATGGGACATGGTGAGTGACCTCAACAAAGGAACATTAGGAATGTGGGAAAAATTCCCAAGAGAGCATAGTTTTCCAACAACTCTTAAAACCGCTCTATGAGAATGCCAAAATAAATCACAAATTGTCCCAATTAGCTTAAGTGCAATAAAGTAAGAATATCATTAACTTAATATTTTGAAATAGCGTATGAGTATGTAGTAATTATAAATAAAGGGTAGGCCTCAGCCTGCAATGTCATGCCAATTACTACTCTCTTTCTTACACAAATCTACCAAAAGAATTTCTGGAAAATAAATAAAATTTCCCGTTTTGTAACCTAAATATTCTCCATTAAAAAAAAAATGGGGAAGAAGAAAAATGTCAGGTCAGCATTTTAACTTAAATTTCCTTTCCTTAAAAACTAGAAAGGTAACACAAAAAGGTAAAGAACTGAGTAAATATAAATACTAAGATAAATCTTATTTTTAATATATACATGTGATTCTTCAAATGAATATCTATATTATTGTTTTGCTATTTTAAATCAATTGCCTAGAAACTGAAAACACTAAAAGGAAAACTCGTCTATTCTTTAAACAGGTCATCAAAGAAAATGAGCCTCTTTCTTGTTCCTCTCCCATAACTTAAGAAAGGGATACTACACATCAAGCCTTAGAAATCTTCATCATGACTCAAGAAAGACAGATGGCTAAGAGAACTTCTGCTTTGCCCCTGGAAAGGTACTAGCAACAGATGGTCTACCCAAATGGTCATTCAGGTGATAAAGGCTAAATTTTTGACACAAATGGCAAATATTGTAGGAGCCTGATCAGGACCCATTGTTAGCTGTATGGAATGCTACTTAGCCGACTCAGCCACAGTAACAGAATAGACCCATAAAGGCAAGAGTCCACTGTAAAACCTGCTCTGTTAACTAGCTTCTATTAACCAACTTTTACATATAGGGAAGTTTTATAAATAAAATATAAGAGATATTTTAGGAAAAAAAAATAAACAGTGCTAGAAAGGGAACTGTGAAATAGGAACTTTCATACACTGATGGTAGGAGTATAATGTGGAATGATCTTTGTAGAAAACAATTTGGCTGTAACATCAAAAGCCTTAACTGTGTTTATATTCTTTAATCTAATAATTATACTTTTGAGACTCTGCTAGAAGGAAATCATAATATGGTATGTAGAAACCTGCTAATCAGCATTATTTTAATAAATTGTAAACAGCATATTTAAACATTATTAAATTATGATACATTTAAATTCATATTTTTTAACATAATGTTTAGAAAGAATTCTTGGGGTGCCTGGGTGTCTTTGTGAGTTAAGTGTAACACTTGTGATTTCGGCTCAGGTCTTGATCTCAGGGTCGTGAGATCAAACCCTGTGTCAGGCTCTGCACTCAGCATATAGTCTGCTTGTCCCTTTCCCTCCCCTTTGCCCCTCCCTTCACTCTCTCTCTCTCTAAAAATGAATAAATAAAATCTTAAAAAAAAAAAAGAATTCTTAATATGAGAAAATACTGACCATATAGTTTTTTGGGGGACATTTCAGTGATTCTTTTTTTTTTTTTTTAAAGATTTATTTATTTATTTATTTGACATAGATAGAGACAGCCAGCGAGAGAGGGAACACAAGCAGGGGGAGTGGGAGAGGAAGAAGCAGGCTCATAGCGGAGGAGCCTGATGTGGGGCTCGATCTCATAACGTCGGGATCACGCCCTGAGCCGAAGGCAGACGCTTAACCGCTGTGCCACCCAGGTGCCCCCATTTCAGTGATTCTTAAGCACAATTTTTACTGTAAAACTTTTTACTTCTCTTTGAAACCTGGTACTTTCCCCTTATATATCATTCTGACTTCAGTCTCTATCCCTAGAGTTTATAGCAGTTAAAATCCTTGGATGACCTTGCCAAAGGACTTTAGGCTTGCATCAGGGGCGTGAAGTTCAGGGAAAGGCTATAGACAGGGCCATTTTGATCAGAACAATTATTATGAGAACAGTTTTATTAGAAACAGTTGTGGGGGTAGAGTGAACTTAAGGTGAGTAGGCTTTACTTTCTAACTTTTCCAGAAACAAGGCAAGAGGTACCCCTAGGAGTCACAGAAGTAGGAAGCACCAGTCCCTATGGTTGCTTACACCTGAGTCCCTAAAATGCATTCCTAAAGATCACAGGTTGATAGATTATGGCAGGATAGGACACACACAGTCTATGGTATATTCTATTGGATCACAGTCATGTCCATGTAATTTTGTATTCTATGGCTACTATCACCCTACAATGGCAAAGTTTAAATCATAGGACCGCAAAGCCTACAATATTTACTATCTGGCCTTTTACAGAAAAAAGTTTGCTAACTCCTGCCATAGACCACTAAAAGTCTCCTTAGGGACTTAGAGGTGGAGATAAGGGCTGCTATTCCCCTTCCTTGTGGGCAGAGGGGTAAGCAGGGAGAAGGCCTCATGCCCTTGTCACATCTATGTCAGGGAGCATCTGAATAGGTTTTTCCTTTAGAAAAGTTTGTAACCAGATGTTAGTAAACTTCATCCAGCTTAATCCTTTAGAAAATCTACCACCTACATATTACAAACAAAACAAAAATCAAATGAAAGAACTTCAACCTCAGTCAAAACAACTACCACAACAAATGTTCTTACCCAGAGCAGTGCCTGCACAGAAAGCCCCCGAACACCTAGCCATCAGTACTACAAATGGCCTCATTGTATTCCTGGCTGGGCTCAACCAGACCATACAGCATAGTTACTCACAGGGATATAATTCCGCAGGGTTCTTGGTAATGCTGGCTCAGGATGGGGTAAACCAGTATTTTTCCTAATGCAAAATGAGTTAAAAAAAATAAAAAGAGTACGGAGTTAAAAAAAAAATAAAATCAAAATATTTATAACTGCTCATCATAGTGCTCCCCTTTTTTCAGTGTGTGTCTATCTCCTTCCCTGGAGGTAGGCGCTGTGTTTGAGCACTTTCTTGCACACTACAGGAGCTTAGTGAATACTGACATAAGGAAAAAATATAAGAAAGAAGGACAGGAGGAGGCAAGTGGAGAGGGAGGGATAGAGACAGAGAGAGAAGGAGGCAGGCAGGGAAACAGCTAGGGAATAACAGGCAGAAGTAATGAATTTTAACTGAATGAGCAATATATTAAATTGTATATACTATGTGACCTCATTAAAAAATCACAGAAAAGAAGGACAAGATAAAATATACCAAAATATTTCAACAATGCTTCCCTCTATGTGATGGAATTTATTTCCTTATGCTTCTGTTATCAGAAACTTCCTTATACCCTCCTACTAAAAGAGCTCCAAGTAGAGAAAAAACATGATTTGTAACATTCCACAGAAGCACAGGTGATTTAAACAATGATTTTAAGAAAATGAGTTTTCCCTTTGCATATACTATACTTTTATCCTAAATTAGGAATGCTATATATTCTTTTATTTTTTTTTAAAGATTTTTATTTATTTGAGAGAGAACGTGTGCGCACAAGCAGTGGGAGGGGCAGAGGGAGAAGCAGATTCCCCACTGACTCTTGTTATACATCTCCATAATCCCTAGCTATGGAACTACAAAGCCTCAGTAACCACTTCCAATCATTATTATTGGGCCCAGATCTACCTTTACAGATTAATAAACTCCTCACTTTTTGTTATTCCTTCTCTCTCACAGAACCACAAGTACCCAAAAGAGTCAATTCAGGCTGCTATTCGGGGATGGTATTATTGCCAGATGAAACAGAAAGAGCCAGCTTACATATGTGCAGACTAGTAGACATTCTAAAAAACCAGGGGCCGTAGCATAGTGTGTTTGAAGGCACCAGGAATGCTGCTTATTTTCAATATCTACCTCTGTCCCACTGGCTTGCCAGACTTCTTGCAATGTTGTCAATTACAAAAATCTAACTTTTAGGTTAGGCTTTTATATTTCTAGGATTCTCCATATTAAAATGCAAATAGCCATGAAAAGGTAATAGACTAGGTCTCTGACACATTAGTTTTCCATTAAAACACCAAACAGGCAACAGATCCCTACAAGAATAGGACAGATAAGTACTAGTGAAAAAGGGGTGAGGAAAAGTATGGTTTACCAAGCATTGTCTAAGAGGAAACTGCTGGGTGAATTATTGTCCTGTGGAACACTGGGGATACAAAAGGAGCATGAAAGCCCTAGACCCTAGGAAAAATGGAAAAGGAAATGTTGCTGGAAGAAAACTGAAAAAGCGGAGCTCACAAACAAATTAACCACTTCACAATGTGGTTTCAGGCTGGCTGGAATGTTCAACTCCCAAGGGGCATAATCCCAGAGCAGAAGCACAGTATGAAGCAATCCTGAATACCAGCTCTATCTTTGGTTACCAGAAAGTCTGGGAAAAGCAGAAGAATCTCTTGGACCAGTGATTGCCAGTGGAATATATCACATACAACACAGCAGATTTCTAGACCTGAATGAGCAATATATTAAATTGTATATACTATGTGACCTCATTAAAAAATCACAAGTCCCTCCACCCACATTCCTAACTCTACCCTAAGCCGGGTGAAAAACTGAGGGGGAGGAGAGGTGTGTAGAGAGAAAAGTGTACATGTATAGTTTGCAGAAGTTCCTCAACTGATCCAAATGGTTATGACATGTATTCCTATTCTACAGTGACAAGCTTCATCCTCCACGAGTTTAATTAGACCCGAGTTCCACCAATGTGATAAGCAGGTTCAGCACACTATGAGTTCAGAGAGTTCTTAAAACTGTTACATTTGAACTAATACATGATTTTGATTGCCATCTAGTGGAAGACATAAAATTAATCACAAGCTAAACTGAGGAAAAGCAAACTAAAAGTATGAAATGTTGTTTTCTATACTCAGATGGCCAAACACAGTTTCCCAAAGTGTGGTTACATGTAAAATGATTTTTAGGTAGCACAAGGACTAATGATATCTTAACTACTTGGTATTTATCACAATGCATATTAGAATAATGATGAAACTCATCATTTCACAAACCTATAAAGATGAGGCTAAATTAAGCCTAATTTTAAGAAGTAAATAGAGTTTAAAATATATCTAAATTATAATATTACACAGGTAACATTGTAATGGGACATCACCAGTTATATGATGACTCTAAAATGATCAGTGTTTCAGAAATAGTTGTCTAAGCTGGTTCTTCTTCTTCTTTTTTTTTTTTTTTAAAAATTTTATTTATTTATTTGACAGAGACAGCGAGAGAGGGAACACAAGCAGGGGGAGTGGGAGTGGGAGAAGAAGGCTTCCTGCTGAGCAGGGAGCCCGATGCAGGGCTCGATCCCAGGATCCTGGGATCATGACCTGAGCCAAAGGCAGACCCTTAACGACTGAGCCACCCAGGTGCCCCTAAGCTGGTTCTTCTAATGGAATATAACTTCCCTCAGTGTATCTGAGGTTTTTTTATGCGTATAAAGTGAAGTAACCCATCTTTTAATAGAACTAACAATGTTTTTAGGTACTCCTACTTTTTTCTCATCAAATAACAGTTCCTGTTTTCTTAAGCAGATATTATTTCACAAGCAAATTAGCATTCAATACTGCAAAGTGCCTATATTTGCCTTCCTTAAAATATGCTTACCTAGGTAGTTATCCCATGATTGTCAACAGTTGATCCCTTCTCATTTTGACAAGTTTCATTATAGAAAATACATTTCCATTTAATCTACACGGTTAAACAGATTCTCAGAGAACTGTCTGAACTCCTGCTAACTTATGCAATGGAATGCACTTTTGTGACCTATGTTCTACTGTCACAGTGGTCAATTATTTACCATAGAATTTAGAGGTTTCAAAAAAATCCTGAGCATTCAATCAGTATTCACAAGTTCTTGTATTCACTTGATGTTGGAATACACAAGTGAAAATTTAAGATTCATTTCATTATCTTCTGTGATGGCCACTATGTAAATGACAATGATACATTTCTTATATGATAAATTTTACATTGCCATCTCTAGCTTCAAGAAAGACTAAAAATTAAGTATCTGGAAAATGGAAATAGGATTATGATGACTAGCTTAAACCAATCCTCCTTCATCTCCTGGACTGAAACCTATTGCCACTGTTGACAAAATTAAGATTCTGTGGGCAAGGAACAGGTAGGGTGGTTGAATAGTTGTTGGGTATTTATCCAACAGCATCTGCCACAGCTCCCACCTTGAGCACTGCTTCTCTCTGAGGAGGCAACCACTCTTACAATTGACTTATTCTTCCAGAATCATTTATACATATTGTTTTATACAGTTTTTTAAATCTATTTTTACCCAAATGATGGTACACTATATACACTATTCTGGACTTTTTTTGATTTAACAAAAGAAGTTCAACATTTGTTTCATTTTGATATGTAACAAAGCCACTTCCTTCTTTTAAATGGGTGAAAAATATTCCATTTTATCAATGTGCCAAAATTTATCCAGTCCTGTAAGAAAAGACATTCTGGTTGTTCTAAATCTTTTACTATTATTAAAAAAATACTGCATTAAACAACCTTGTACATCTATTATTTGACATTGTGAGTTAATGCTTAGAAGTGAAACTGCTGGGCCATATAAACTTTGAAATTGGCTGCTGGCATTTTTGGGGGTAGGGGGAGACATTAAATTTATGGACTAAAATTTAAAGAGCATTAGACTGTACTTTAGAGTCCTTCCACTGAGTACAAAATAGGCCTTTTCATTATATATCATATTTTACTAATTCTAATATATACACTTCTAAAATATGGACACATCTCATAATTCAGGACATCTTTCAGTCACTGTCAGCCAGGTGGCTCTTATAAAAGTAATTATTCCTGGTGGTAATTGTAATTCCTGGCCATTTCAGTCATCAAACCATTTAAGGACCATTTGAGAAGAAATATGAGCCAGAAAACCTTCATTGTCAGAAAACCTTCTGTGACACCTTCTGGTAAGATCAGAAAAGTGCAAGCATCCAAACTAAAAGTGTCAGTGATTGGAAATAAAATTCTTTTAAGAAATACTACATTATTAACATTCTTAATGATACGAAGAACAATTGGGTATGGGAGGGGGAAAAAAAACAATTCTGATGACACCAGGTCAGAAAATTGATTTAGAGGATATTCTAAATGTGAAGTATTAGTAATACCTTAACTGAAATATTTTATGTTTTCATTTTTATAATTGCATAAGAGATATATGATAAAATACCAAATACGCTGTTTGGCCTTTCAGTAAATTAAAAAAAAAATCTCTAAGAACTAAGAGATTACTGCATCAGGCGTACTGGTAGCAGTTTATCTTCATGTTGTATTACAAAAAAAAGAACAGTTCAACTCACAATCAGCATCCCAGATATGAAAAAATACACTAAATCTTATTTTGAAGTTTCTCTCATATAGATTTTGCACATTCTTAAGGCTACTCTTATTTTTTCTTTTCTTCCATTACACTTTCTTACTGGAATACTACTTCTTTTTGTTTATTTTGTAAACAGCCACTTTACTGAATTCTCTATTTATAATTTTTCAGTGGATTCTTTGGGGTTTTCCAGGTATGCAATGAAATAAATTTTAAACTCAAATTATCTTAAACTATTTGATGGAATTTAAGCAAAGTGAAGGTAAGGATTATGTATTAATTTTACTGTTTTATCCCCAGTACCTAGCACATTACCTTGCACAAAGCAGGTAATCAATACATATTTGTTAAATGAATTACATAAATGCACCTTACTTAGTAAAATTTAACCTAATCCCTTCCACAACACAAATAGTGAGCTTAGTCAAAAAAGTCAAATATAAAAGACGAAAGAGTATTCATATTTTTTCCTTTCTACACACAAACATACAGATGCTGTTAAGTAACTGGATATTTTATATTCAAAACTATATATATATTTGGTTACATAGTTCTAGTCTCTAATAATCAAAAACCCTAGTTATGGAATAAATATTTTATTTTAATCACTTACCTTTTGGATCTTAGATCTGATGAATCAAACTGGATATTCATAGGTCCAGGATTTATTATTTCATGATCTACCTCAGGGATGAGAAGATGCCTAGAATCACTATCCATATCTGCCACTTTTCTTAGCCTCTAAACACTGATGAAGTCAGTCCTATATAAATCAGAAAGGATAAAAAATATAAAACTTAATTAAAAATTATTTTACTACTAACAAGTAATACATCTGCATGCATAAGATACTGGGAAAATATAGGAATTTGCTGATGATATCTTAATGAGGTATATGCTTAAAATCTTTTATCAGAAATTAGCTAAGCTGAGTTGGAGTTACTGTTTGTTTTTCCGCTTACTAAAAAATAAATGGGGCAATCCACTTCTAGTAATAAAACAGATTAGGCTATTTGGACCCATTTTCCTGTAGAAAACAACTATAAAAATATTGGATAAAATACAGAAAACATCTTTTGGAAAAGCATAAAAAATAATGATGATAATCAGGCTAAGTAGGTGGTTAAGGAACCTAGTGAGGTAAACAGCTTGAAATTGCTTCTGCCTGGAGGATATTTGCTGTACCAGAAGAAAATGGGACTGAGGTTTTCAAGGCCTTGTGAAGTTGTAGGAAAATAAAAGATAAGACCTGGGATTCACCCAAAGTAAGGAATGATGAATTAAGAAATCATTCCCTTTCCCTTCTCCCAATAACACAGCACAAAGATCTTTACCATTAGATTGGGGATTAACAAGAAGTATAAGTGTCTCACTCCCTCACAAGGGAACTACAAACAAGATTTCTTCACAATGCCCATAGGCAGTGTGTGTGTGTGTGTGTGTGTGTGTGTGTGTGTGTATACACGCATGCATCTGTGGAGGGAGAAGTATTCCATACCACAAACTCGCTTCAGGTGGATTTGCAGGAAGTCAAAGAACACTTAAAGCTGTGAATATAATTTAAGCTTAACTTGCTTGGTAGGATTTCTAGGTAACTGCTAGAAACAAATATAAATCTTTTCTGTGAGGACACACCCTGATGCTATGCCTCAAAGAAGACCTGCTAATGATCTTTCAAGGACACTGAACAGTACAGTCAAAAATAATCTAGCGTGCAAAGAAATAAAGTGTTCTTAGTGAGAACCAGAAGAAACACCAGCAGAAATAGCAACTATAGGGATTATCAAAATAAGATTAGAAAACAATTATGCTTCCCATCTTTAAATAAAAAACAAAGCAAATACATATACAGCAGAATATTATTCAGCCAAAAAAAAAAAAAAAAGAAATCTTGCCATCTGCAGCAATATGGTTGGATCAGAGAGGGTAATGTTAAGCAAAATAAGCCAGTCAGAGAAAGACAAATACTACATGGTATCACTCATATGTGCAATTTAAGAAACAAAAGAGCAAACAAAGAAAAAAAAGGGACAAACCAAAAAACAGACTCTTGACTATAGAAAACAGATTGTTACCAGAAGGGAGGTTGGTGGGGGGAATGGATGAAATAGGTGATGGGGATTAAGGAGTGTGCTTATCCTAATGAGCACTGAGTAATAAATGGAAGAGTTGAATCACAATATTGTACACTGAAACTAATACAACACTGCTTGTTCACTATACTGAAATTAAAACAAAAACCAAAAAAATATAACAAAGAAAAAAAAATTTTAAACACAATGTATTGCTCATCATAGAAGCTAAATTCAAGAGGGTTTCAGGGGTACTTGGGTGGCTCAGTTGGTTAAGTGTACGCCTTTGGCTCAGGTCATGATCCTGGGGTCCTGGGATAAAGCCCCCGTGTCAGGCTCCCCACTTAGTGGGAATACTGCTTCTCCTTCTCCCTCTGCCCTTGTCCCCCACTCATGTACTCTCTTTCCCTCTCTCTCTCAAACAACAAAATCTTTATTAAAAAAAGGGTTTTTTCCCCTTCTTTTGTCAACTTGCTATTAAGAATTTTTGATTTAGGGGAGCCTGGGTGGCTCAGTCGGTTAAGCGTCTGCCTTTGGCTCAGGTCATGACCCTGGGGTCCTGAGCTTGAGCCCCACGTTGGGCTCCCTACTCAGCAGGGATTCTGATTGTCCCTCTTCCTCTGCCCCTCCCCACTGCTCATACTCTCTCTCTCTCACTCTCTCTCAAATAAATAAATAAAATCTTAAAAAAAAAATTCTTTTTTTTTAATTTAATGGTGTGCCTGGGTAGCTCAGTGGTTAAGTGGCCAACTCTTTTTTTTTTTTTTTTAAGATTTTATTTATTTATTCGACAGAGATAGAGACAGCCAGCGAGAGAGGGAACACAAGCAGGGGGAGTGGGAGAGGAAGAAGCAGGCTCATAGCGGAGGAGCCTGATGTGGGGCTCGATCCCATAACGCCGGGATCATGCCCTGAGCCGAAGGCAGACGCTTAACCGCTGTACCACCCAGGTGCCCCTAAGTGGCCAACTCTTGATTTCAGCCCAGGTCATGATCTTAGGGTCCTAGGATTGAGCCCTGCATCAGGCTCTGCAATCAGCAGGATTCTGCTTGAGGATTCTCTCTCCCTCTCCCTCTACCCCTCCCCTGGCTTGCATGCTCTCTCACTCTCTCTCTAAAATAAATAAATAAATCTTTAAAATTTTTTTTATTTACTATATTAATTACATTAATATCTCACTTTGCATACATGAAGCTCATCCCACCAGCTTAGTTTACAACCTCAAATTTGATTCCCAGTACACATTGCAATAAATGTATTCTGTAAAACAAACAAGCAAAGACAAAGTGGAAATTATCAAAAAGTAACTTAGCATGTTTGACAAGAACCAGAATGAATTTTAACCCCCTCCAATAATGAAACAGCCCAAATTTAAAACTTGATGGATGGGTTTAAAAGTTCAAAACTAATGAACTAGAAGATACATCAGAAGAAACTATCTAGAATGGCAGAGAGAGGGGAAAAAAAAGACAGAAAATGTGGAAGACAAGTTAAGAGAAATGGGAGATAGAAAGAGAAGGTCTAACATGTATGTAATTGGACAACCATAAAGAGAGCAGCTAGCAGAGGTAATATCTGAAGAGACAGTGGCTGAGAATTTTCCATAATTCATAAAAGATAACAATCTATAGATTAAAGAAGTTCAATGAATTCCAATGAGAATTAATAAACAATATTATCATAGAGTGGAAAAAAAGAATTAAAATTCCAGACCAAATGGAAAAAAAGTCAAGTGAAGGTGTTGGAATTAGTGTTCTAAGGTCCTCGTATTATCCAGATCAACATTACACTTTGAATCAATGCATGTTGTCATTTTAAAGGTAATTATTAACATAACAGAAAACAGTATGTAACTTAAAATCTAGTAGAGTAGGAAAAGAGAATGATAAAAAAAAAATTGCAGACCTAAACAAAAGCAAGAAAGGAAAAAAACATAAAAAAGGTAGGACAAATAGAAAGCATAAAATAGATAAGATCCTCCCATTCTTTCTTGAAACCATGCTAATCAGGCTATCTTCCCCATCACTACACAGAAAGTGCTCTTGTTAGATTACCAATGACCTACAACCAATGGTTATTTTTCAGTATTTAACTTACTTGCTCCAACAGAAGTAAGTGCCATGAGGGACACTTTCCTTCTTAATAAACTAGATTTATGAGAGCTCCAGGTTTTTTCTATACCTCACTGGTCTCTCCTCTTTCTTTGTCTCATTTACTGTTTACTTCTTATGTCCCGGAATTCTTAAAATTGCAGTCTCAAGGTTCAGCCTTGGTTCTCTTCTCTATCTATCCTCAATTTGTGGGTAATATTATCCAATCTCATGGTTTTAGTTAACACGACCTGCATTATATAATACAGCAGCCACTAGTCACATGTAGCTGTATATATTAAATAAATTAAATTTTAAAAAATATAGTACCTGAGTCACACTAATCACATTTGAAGTGCTCAATAGCTACATGTGGCGAGTGGTACCATATTGCACAGTGTAGATATAAAACATTTCCATCGTTGTAGGAAGTTCTATTGATCTAGACAACGACAACTTCCATAATAACATTTCTAGCCAAAATTTCTCTCCTGGATTTCACACCTGCATATCCAATTGACTACTTAACATTTTTAAAAAAGATTTTATTAATAAATAAATTAATTAATTAATTTAGAGAGAGCGTGCAAGCAGGGGGAGAGGGAGAGAGAGAGAATCCCAAGTAAACTCCCTGCTGAGCCCAGAGGCCAATGTGGGGCTCAATCTCATGACCCTGAGGTCATGACCTGAGCTGAAATCAAGAGTCTGACACTCAACCAACTAAGCCACCCAGGTGCCCCCATTTTTTTTTATTAATACAATTGACATATAATATTGAATTAATTTTAGATGAACAATATAATGATTTGATATATGTATATATTCTTATGATCTTTATTTTTATATTTATAAAAAATACATTATAAAATTATAAAATACAAAATATTTTATATTTTATACAACTAACATGTCCAAAACTGAACTTTTAATTTTTTTCCCAAAAAAGTACTCTACCTATTTTCCTGATTTCAATTGCTGGCATCTCCATCCTTCTAGCTATTCAGGCCAAAATCCTTAGAAGTATTCATGACTTCTTTTTCTCAGTGTCCATTCAATCCATTAGGAAAATAGTGTTGGCTTTCTCTTCAAGTGTATCCAGGGTCTGGCCACCATCATTTGTTACCAAGACTTCTACAACAGTTTTCTGATGGAGCTCCCTCCTTCTACCATTATGCGCTTACTGTCTACTCTGTACAAATAGCAGATAGAGTGGTAGAGGGGTATAGAGAGGCATTTGATCTCACCCAATTGGTTTTTATCACTGGGAGAAGTGCTACTAGACCCAATGGGTAGAGACTAGGGATGCTGCTAAATATCCTACAATAAACAAGATAGCCTCCTACAACAAAGAATTATTCAGTCCAAAATGTCAATAGTTCTGAGGTTGAGAAACCCTGCTCTACGCAGGTGAAATAAGTGGTTGTGATAGGAAGGGACAGGAGAGGACCTTACAAGGTGATGGCAATGTTGTATTTTTCAACTTGATTCCGGTTATATGGCCATTTGCTTTATAATTATATATGTGTTTTATGTACTTTTCTGAATGGATGTTGTATTTCGCACATAAGCGCGCGCGCGCACACACACACACACACACAAAGCAAGCTCCATAAAGTGAAAAAAGTTTTAACATTTA